>NC_135987.1:14628214-14992266 GCF_053455715.1 Rhinoraja longicauda | reverse complement strand
GGTCTGAAGCCAAGTTGTTCTGATGAAATTCAAACTTGGATTCAGTCTGAAGAAGGGTTCCACCAGAAACGTCACCGATTTCTTTTCTCCAGAGATGCTGCCTGACCCGCTGAGTTACTACAGATTTTTGTATTCATAACTTTGTCCAGGTGTAGTGAGTGAAGGGGGATAGGGAGAGAGGGGGAGAGGGATAGGGAGAGAGGGGAGAGGGAGAGAGGAGAGGGGGGGGGAGAGAGAGAGAGAGAGAGAGAGAGAGAGAGAGAGAGAGAGAGAGAGAGAGAGAGAGAGAGAGAGAGAGGAGAGGGGGAGAGAGAGAGAGAGAGAGAGAGAGAGAGAGAGAGAGAGAGAGAGAGAGAGAGAGAGAGAGAGAGAGAGAGAGAGAGAGAGAGAGAGAGAGAGAGAGAGAGAGAGAGAGAGAGAGGGGAGGAGAGGGGGAGAGGGGAGAGGGAGAGAGAGAGGGAGAGAGAGTGAGAGCAAGAGAGAGAGAGAGAGAGAGAAGAGAGCAAGAGAGAGAGAGAGAGAGACCCCTTCCACCAAAACCGAAACATTTCCCACTCACTCAGAACTGTAAGATAATGCTCTGATTTGCCCTGGGCTTGGGTTTGGGAAGAGTTTATTTTAATGATGTCAATAAAGTAGAAAAATGAGGGCTTCCATGGCCCATGGGAAGACCATCTACAGATTCCCCTCCGCGATACACATCTCTTGACTTGAAATCCATTGGTTGCTCTTTCAATGGCATCAAGTAAAAGTCTTGGAAACTCTACCCGGCAAAAGAAGGTGGCTGACTCCCACACAGTCAGCTTTCCAAGGGCCGTTAGGACTGGACATTGAACGTGGACCGTGCCAGCAGCTCTCCCAGCTGAAGAATAAAAGTGGTTAGCTGGGCACTCATTCATACAGTCCCTGAAAGACGCGCAAAGTAAGAGCTCCAACTATGAATGAGATGATGTGCAATTGAAGTGTTTTCTGGAGGAGTTAACTGCTGAACCTACCTGCTCCAGCTCCCTGGATGCTGTACTGTAACTCCGCATTTTCCCCTTCGTCCAGGTCCGTTGCCGTCATGGTGACCACCGAGGCCCCCCCCGGCTCATTCTCGTACACACTGGTGCTGAACACATTCTTTGAGAACTTGGGCCGATAGTCGTTAACATCCAGGACGGTTACCAGCACCTGTAGCAGGGAATAATGACTAAATTAAACCATGCGTCTCGGCTGTGGTTGGACTGTCACAGGGATATGGATCACGTACAGGTAGATGGTATTAGTCGGTATTGGCATCATGTTCAGCATTGTGGGCCGAAGGACACTAGACAATAGGTGCAGGAGTAGGCCATTCAGCCCTTCGAGCCAGCACCACCATTCAATGTGATCATGGCTGATCATTCCCAATTAGTACCCTGTTCCTGCCTTCTCCCCCATACCCCCAACGTCCTTCCTATTATGTGGTGACTCTTTGCATTTCACTCTGACTTGTCACATGTGACAATAAAGTAAAGTATTCATTCATTCATTCATTCATTGATTCATTCATCTCAGTGTAAATCAGTGACTTTGTGGGTCGAAGGGCCTGTTTCCTGCTGTACCACTCTATGACTATGTCTGGACTCTGACAGCTCAGTAGAGACGTGTTTGGGGCAGCGTTGGGAACATGATATTTTGGAAGCAGTTGGAAGCCCAGCGATAACAACATAGGAGATGTATCACATCCCAAAGCATCCACCCATCCAATGTTGACCTCCTTAGCTACTTCAGAACATACTAGAGAGAATGCTAATCATCCACCATCTGTAGGAAGGAAGATGAATTCAATCAACTTCAATTCAATTTGTCCCTGTGGGCTGTGCTCATTGTTCTGAGTGGTTTGCAGATGGCTCTGGACATGCCCTGTGGGAATGGGGAGAGTCAAAGGCCAGGGCAGGGTTGCCATGACGACCAGAGCGCCTATCCACCCATGACCACTGCCTAGTTTAGTTTAGTTTAGAGACACAGCATGGAAGCAGGTCCTTCGGCCCACTGAGTCCACGCCGACCAGCGATCATCCCGTACACTAGCACTCTCCCACACACACTAGGGACAATTTTACATTATACCAAGCCAATTAACTTACAGACCTGTACGTCTTTGGAGTGTGGGAGGAAACCGGAGCGCCCGGAGAAAACCCACACAGGTCACGGGGAGAACGTACAAACTCCGTACAGACAGCACCCATAGTCAGGATCGAACCCGGGTCTCTGGCGCTGCAACGTTGCCGCTGCACCACCCGTGCAGCGCTGGTTGGATATTCAGAAGCTCCACCGCAACTCCAACCCAAAAGGCAAATGGGACATGTTCGGATCTGAAGAATGGACAACTCCAGTGAGAAGCCACAGATGAAGTCTAAACAGTGTCAAATATACAGGCTCAAAGCCATGCGGAAATACTTCATAGAAAATGGGGAATGGGAGTGGGTTGTAAGTGAATGGGTAGGTGAGGGGTGGCAGGGTGGCGTAGTGGGTAGAGTTGCTGCCTTACGGCGCCAGAGACCCGGGTTTGATCCTGACTACGGGTGCTGTCTGTATGGAGTTTGTACGTTCTCCCCGTGACCGCGTGGGCTTTCTCCGGGTGCTCCGGTTTCCTCCCGCACTCCAAAGATGTGCGGGTTTGTAGGTTAATTGCCTTCGGTCAAAATGATAAATTGTCACTATTGTGTAGGAGAGTGGCAGTGATCGCTGGTTGGCGTGGACTCGGTGGGCTGATGGGGCTATTTCAAATGCTGCATCACTAAAGTCTAAAGGTGAGGGAGGAGCTGAAGGAAAGGCAGGGTGGGCTGCTGGGAGAGTTCAGGAAGGTGAGAAGAGTTAAAGGAGGAGGACAAGGAGAAGGGAGGGGTTAAAATTCCCAATCCTCTAGATCAAAATCTAGTTCAGGCCAAATTGTGTTCATTTTCCTTCTCTGAGAGTTTAGGCATGAACTCACAAACATAAACAAGAAACGAAGGTCAAGGAGGAAGATGTAGTAACATCATCTCTATTGGGTGGTGCAGCGGTAGAGTTGCTGCATTACAGGGTTCCATCCCGACTCCGGGTGCTGTCTGTACATAGTTTGTACGTTCTCCCCGTGACCACGTGGGTTTTCTCCGAGATCTTCGATTTCCTCCAACACTCCAAAGTCGTACAGGTTTGTAGGTTAATTGGCTTGGTATAAATGTGAATTGTCCCTAGTGTGTGCAGGATAGTGTCAATGTGCTGGGATCGGTGTTCGGCATGGACTCGGTGGGCCGAAGGGCCTGTTTCCGCGCTGCACCTCTAAACAAAACTAAAACATCCCTGGGAACGGATCCCCAGGATATTTCCCATGGATTTAAATGGGTGAAAATGCAGGGCAGAGCAACAAGTGATTGCTGCCCTGTGGAAGTACCTCTGCCAATCAACCTAGAAGCGGGTATGAAGTCCTACGTAATTGGCCAAAGCTTTGACACATTATGAAAGTCACCACATCCTCTTTCATTTCTCAGAAACGTGACTCAATCACAGAATCAGCACGTTAAATCAAATAAAGAGAGAAGATGACCTTTGTTTTTTGCCATTTGCTTTGTAATTTGTTGGATCGACAGCCCGGTTAAGCCCGAAAGTGAGATGAACCCCTCCTCCACACCAACACTAACTCCTCCCCCACACCTCCATCAGTGGATATGTTTAAGGCAGAGACAGATAGATTCTTGATCAGTGTAGGCGTCAGAGGTTATGGGGCAGAGCAGTAGAATGGGGTTAGGAGGGAGAGATAGATCAGCCATGATTGAATGGTGGGGTAGACTTGATGGGCCGAATGGTCTCATTCTACTCCTACTCCTTCTGACCTCTCCATTTCTCCCCATCCTTGTCTCTCCTCCACCTACCATTGCTCTCCATCTCACACAGAACCTCCTGCCCTCTCACTTCCCGACTCTCTCCTCCGCCTCATGTAAGGTTTTATACACTTCACCTACAACCACGTTGAAACATTGGGCAAATGTGTGACCTTACTAGGTTCCCACTCGCCTCGGTGTCAAAAAGCTTTCTTAGCATTGCCCATGGCTGTAATTGTAAGATTATATTAGTTATTATAAGCTTAGAGCGGCACAGTGGCACAGCGGTAGGGTTCAAAGATTCACCACTGTCTGAGCGAATAGATTTCTTCTATTGGTGCAGCGGTAGAGCCACTGCCTAACAGCGCCAGAGACCCGGGTTCGATCCTGACTACGGGTGCTGTCTGTACAGAGTTTACACTGTACGTTCTTCCTGGGACCCCGCGTGGGTTTTCTCCAGGATCTCCGGTTTCCACCCACACTCCAAAGACGTACAGGTTTGTAGGTTAATTGGCTTGGTTTAATTGTAAATTCTCTCTAGTGTGTAGGATAGTGTTAGTGTACAGGGATCACCGGTTGGCGTGGACTCGATGGGCCGATGGGCCTGTTCCTGTGTTGTATCTCTAAACTAAAACTGAACAAAAAACCTCATTTTCTTCTGGGCTCTTAGTAACGGCCCCACAAAATTCTTGGTTCATCTTCAGAACTTCAATTAAAACCTGCAATTTTTCTAAACTTCGAAGAACACAACCCCAGTTCAGGAACTCCAATGTGAATCCTTTCAGTGACAGAATTACTCTGGTTCATGTCTCCTGCTCCCCCCCCCCCCCCCCCCCCCCCCCCCCCCAAGACAAAGCTCTTCCCTGAGAAGAGGGCCCTAGAGATGATATTAGAGATGATAGAGGCCTAGAGATGATATTTGTCATGTTGTGGACATGTTTACCAGAATGCTGCATGGATTAGGGGGTATTAGCTATAAGGAGAGCTCACACAAACTTGAATTGTTTTCTCCGGAACGTCAGAGGTTGAGGGGGCAACCTGGTAGAAGTATATGAAATTATTAGAGGCACAGATAGGACGGACAGTCATAAAGGGCGGCACGGTGGCGCAGCGGTAGAGTTGCTGCCTTACAGCGAATGCAGCGCCGGAGACTCAGGTTCGATCCTGACTATGGGCGCCGTCTGTACGGAGTTTGTACATTCTCCCCGTGACCTGCGTGGGTTTTCTCCGAGATCTTCGGTTTCCTCCCACACTCCAAAGACGTACAGGTATGTAGGTTAATTGACTGGGTAAATGTAAAAATTGTCCCTAGTGTGTGTAGGATAGTGTTAATGTGCGGGGATCGCTGGGCGGCGCGGACTCGGTGGGCCGAAGGGCCTGTTTCCACGCTGTATCTCTAAATCGAAAAAAAAAAAAAAAATCTTTTTCTCAAAGTGGAAATGTCAAAGACTAGAGGGCAGTGCTTTAAGTTGAAAGGGACAAAGATTAAGGGAGAAGTTTTTTTGCATAAAGAACATTCCCAACATTGGGTGCATAAATGGACAGTCGGGGGTGGTAGTGGACAATGGCCAATAGGTGCAGGAGGAGGCCATTCGGCCCTTCGAGCCAGCACCGCCATTCAATGTAATCGTGGCTGATCACATTGATCGTGTGATCATGGAAGCAGATACAACAATGGGCTTTAAGAGGCTTTTAGGTAGACATTTGACCAAGTGGACCCGTTGGGCCCAAACCTCTCCTGCATTGGTGCAGCACCCTCTCCTCCCCCCCTCCCCCTCCATCCCCTCCTCTCCCCACCCCTTCCCCTCCCCCCACTCCATTCCCCTCAACCCCGCTTATACTCCCTCCTCCCCCTCCATCCCCCCTCCCTCCTTGGAGATAGATTTAAATTTAAAAATGTGAATAACTTTAGAAATATAACACCGATTTCAATGAAACTTCTTCCATTAGCACCAAAGGGACGACGGTGAGGAAGGTGGGCCTAAAATCGTCGCGCTATCGTGTACCGTTTTGGCTGTAGTTTAGGAACAAACAAACGAGAGTTTTAGTGTATTGATATTGCTAGGTACATGGGTATGCAGGGAATGGAAGGAATGGGATCATGTGCAGGTAGAAAATGGATCCGTTTATCTTGAAATTGTGGGCTGAAGGACCTGGTCCTGTCCCAAGTTCTATGGGACTGGACCAAGTTCCAAGTTCCAAGTCCCCAGTGTGACAATTCCAGAGAATTCAGAGCACTGTAGTGGAATCGATATATTTCTCTAATGAACTCCTGTGAAAGTACCGTGATCTTGAAGCATTTGCCAGCACACGAGAGTAGACGAGGGAGTTACCTGCACAGCGTTCTCTCTGCGATTACTTGGAATGTCGCCTGGGTTGTCCTTGGCAACGGCTGTCAGCGTGTAGTGGTCTTTTTTCTCCCGGTCAAGTGCAGACAGAATATAAATATCGCCCTTTAATTGGTACGAAAAGAGCACATTTAACATTGTGGCAACTGTACTCACATGCACTCAACTTCACACTTCAAACATTGCTCCAAATCCTATCAACGTTTCTTTTAATTAAGGCACCATTTATCAATTTTCCTGAATTTCCCTGATATGATCCATTTACAGAAAGCTAGCGGTTTAGTTCACATACTGAGTGTGGGTCTGGATTGGTACATGTGCAGGTTTTCTACCTTAAGGTACATAAGTAATCCAGATGTTTTTTTTACGACACTCTGGTGTTTTGTGGTGATCAATACTAACAGCAGGTTTTTATTCCAGATTTATGTGATTAAATGATTTAAATTCTCCAACACCCCTTGGGGAATTTGAACACGTCTTTGTATCATAAATCCAGGTGTAGGAACATAAGACACGAGAAACAGGAACAGCAGCAGCAGCAGACAAAGAGCCCCTGGTGCGTGCTCCCCATTCATTCAGTCCCCAGCTCTGCTTCCATCTCAGCGTGACTTTACAGATCAATCACCCTACTGCTTGAAGTCAACAATCAAGTCTGCACAGCCCTCCTTGGTAGAGAATTCCAAAGATTCACCTCTGTCTGAACAAAAAGATTTCTCCCTGTCTCCCATTGGGCGGCACGGTGACGCAGCGGTAGAGCTACTGCCTTACAGCGCCAGAGACCCGGGTTCGATCCTGACTACGGGTGCTGTCTGTACGGAGTTTGCACATTCTCCCTGTGACCCCATGGGTTTTCTCCGAGGTCTTCGGTTCCCACTCACACTTCAAAGACGTACAGGTTTGTTGGTTAATTGGCTTGGTATAAATGTAAATTGTCGCTAGTGTGTGTAGGATAGTGTTCGTGCGCGGGGATCGCTGGTCGGTATGGACATGGTGGGCTGAAGGGCCTGTTTCCGCGCTGTATCTCTAAACTAAACTAAACTAAACTCTATCCTGAATGGCGTGCCCTAGATTGTCGGACTATGGCCCTCAGTTCTAGACTCCTCAGCCAGAGGATTATGTAACTAATCTATCAGTCCTTGAAAGAACTTTGTAGGTTTCAATTAAAACTCCTCTAATTCTTCTCAACGTTGGAGAACACAGGTCTAGATTCCTGAATCTTCCCCATATGGCAAAATGCACCACTGCAAGAACCAGTCTAGGTTTAGGTTTATTATTGTCTCGTGTACCGTGGTACACGATTTCATCATAAAGGGTGGCATGGTGGCGCAGCGGTAGAGTTGCTGCCAAACAGCGCCAGAGACCCTGGTTCCATCCTGACTGCGGGTGCTGTCTGTACGAAGGTTGTATGTTCTCCCTGTGACTACGCGGGTTTTCACTGGGAGCTCCGTTTTCCTCCCAGGTTTGCAGGTTAATTGGCTTGGTAAAATTGTCAATTATCCCTTGTGTGTGTAGGGTAGTGTTCGTATGTGGGGATCGCTGGTCGGTGAGCCGAAGGGTCTGTTTCAGCGCTGTATCTCTAAACTAAACTAAACTAAACCAGCCAGAGGAAAGCACCCAGACTAGGAGATACTGCACCGAGGGACCACCTTCTGCGGCAGATCGTGAAGGTCCTGCCTTCTCAAGGGCAACGAGGGGTGGGCAGTAAAGTCCGACCAAGCCAGTGCTGTTCACTCACCCCGGAGGATATTGTGAAAGACTCTTTAATGAGACTCCTTTCAGGGTTGCCTGTCCATCGTTACAAGTTGCTTATTTACTCTGGGTGATTATTGAGCGGGGGGGGGGGAATTATCATCCATCTTACCGTTTGAGGGTTGATTCCAAACCGGCCCTCACCATCCACAAGGTTGTATTGAATCTGGGAGAATCGGCCGTTATCTGCATCCACGGCGCGAACCTGGAGAATCACCGTGCCCAGGGACACGTCCTCAAACACTGGCTTCTGTCTCAGCAAACAAAACACACGGTTCAATAGACAATAGGCAACAGGTGCGGGATTAGGCCATTCGGCCCTTCGAGCCAGCACCACCATTCAATGTGATCATGGCTGATCATTCTCAATCAGTACCCCGTTCCTGCCTTCTCCCCATACCCCCTGACTCCGATATCCTTAAGAGCTCTATCCAGCTCTCTCTTGAATGCATTCAGAGAATTGGCCTCCACTGCCTTCTGAGGCAGAG
Source organism: Rhinoraja longicauda (assembly GCF_053455715.1). NCBI lineage: Eukaryota > Metazoa > Chordata > Chondrichthyes > Rajiformes > Arhynchobatidae > Rhinoraja > Rhinoraja longicauda. The sequence goes on along the minus strand of NC_135987.1, from coordinate 14,983,855 downwards.
AATTCCACAGAGAATTTCCACAAGGGGAAGGAATGATTCCAAGTCAGAACGAGACAAGACCGCAGCAGATAACTGCAAGGGTGTGACTGGATGATATAAAGACCAGGAAGGAGTTTCCTCTCTAACCTCCATGGAAACCACTGTCCGTAGAGATGCTGGATAATTTACATACAAGCCCAAGGTCACCGTCTCTGGGTATGCAGAGCTACAAGGAACTGCAGATGCTAGAACACAAGATTTTTTTTAAAGGCTCAAAGTGCTGGAGTATGTCAGCGGGTCAGGCAGTATCTCTGGAGAACAGGGATGGGTGACGTTTCGGGTCGGGACCCTTCTTCAGACCACACATTGTGGGTCAGGTCCTTTCCACAGGCAGCATTTCTGAAGGACAGATTCTGAGGAAGGTCCTGACCCAAAGCATATCCCCTGTCCATGTTCTCCGGAGATGCTGCTGACCTGTGAGATACTCCAGCACTTTGTGTTCCACTCGCGGGGTTGGATCACAGAGACCTTCCAACAGCCATGGCTGAGGGAATCTCACAGTGGTGGAGATGATCTACATCCTGGTCAGTGCGGTCAAGAGAACGACTCTTGCCATGAGCCAACACAATACGGTTACGGCCTTCACACAGGCTGGGTGCCTAAAGGCTGTTTCACTGGCTGGTGAGTCAGTAATCAGTTGTTTTAGGGTACAGGGTTGTCCTAGGATGAGCAGAACCTCCTTTACTCAGAGGATTTTGAACCTCTGGACAATGGGTGAACAGCCACTGAGTTTATTCAGGAATGCGATTGAAATTCTTGGCATAAAACGCTCTTGAGGGTTGTGGGTCGAAGAGGGCAAGAAGATTTGAGGTAAAGGTTGTGTTACGACCCTTTTCAACAGTGACAGGGTCTAGGGTTGTGTGTGCCACTCTACCTGCTTCATCTAGCCTTACTCATGAAAGTCTCAGGTTCAACCTCATCTATTGTATCCTCTGTTCCAGATGTCAACTTCTCTACATCGGCGAGACCAAACGCAGGCTCGGCGATCGTTTCGCTCAACACCTTCGCTCAGTCCGCCTTAACCAACCTGATCTCCCGGTGGCTCAGCACTTCAACTCCCCCTCCCACTCCCAGTCTGACCTTTCTGTCCTGGGCCTCCTCCATTGTCAGAGTGAGGCCCACCGCAAATTGGAGGAACACCATCTCATATTTCGCTTGGGCAGCTTGCAGCCCAGTGGTATGAACAATGACTTCTCCAACTTCACATAGTTCCTCTGTCCCTCTCTTTCCCCTCCCCCTTCCCAGTTCTCCCACTGTCTTCCAGTCTCCAACTACATCCTATCTGTGTCCCGCCCCCCCCTCCCCTGACATTAGTCTGAAGAAGGGTTTCGACCCGAAACGTCACCCGTTCCTTCTCTCCTGAGATGCTCCCTGACCCGCTGAGTTACTCCAGCATTTTGTGTCTACCTTCAATTTGAACCAGCATCTGCAGTTATTTTCCTACACTATAATCGCAGGGTTAGTATTCTGCAGCCATTCACTGTTCACTGCGAGGAGCATGAGCAACAGTTACCTGATACGAGGCTTGCACAAAGACGGGGTTGTTATCATTGACGTCCTGGATCTGTAGGTAAACAGGAACCTCAACAAATCGAGCTGGCGATCCGTGATCGACTGCACGGACTGTGAAATTCAGCCACTGGACCTCTTCATAATCCACCGTTCTACTTGCAACTATTTTTCCTGAGGAAAGACAGACGAGATGAGACAGGCGTGATTGTTGGCAATAATCACTCCAAGGACATCTGCTCGGTAATGTATTAATCCGGGGGCTCACGTTGTCGACCTCCCCGTGGTGAGCCCTGTCAACTGAACTCAGTCACTCGAACGACAACAAACAGAGACAACAGAAGCAGAAGCAGCTTCATAACTTCTGCTGCCTCAAATGCAAGAAGAAGTTGTATTAATCCCTATCTGATGTTGCCATTGTGCTGGTGTACTGTACATAATGACATTCAGACACTGGGACCTTTGCAAATGCTTATTGACTCAAGAGTGTTATACCTTCTAGTAGTTCAGTTCAGAGATACAGCGTGGAAACAGGCCCTTCGGCCCACCAAGTCCACGCTGACCAGCGATCCCCGCATATTAACACTATCCTACACACACTAGGGACAATTTTTACATTTACCAAGCCAATTAACCTATCAACCTGCACGTCTTTGGAGTGTGGGAGGAAACCAAAGATCTCGGAGAAAACCCACGCAGGTCACGGGGAGAACGTACAAACTCCGTACAGACAGCACCCTGAGTCGGGATCCAACCCGGGTCTCCGGCGTTGCATTTGCTGTAAGGCAGCAACTCTACCGCTGCACCACCGTGCAACAAGGCATCAGGTGCAGTGAGTGATCAATAAACTACAATAAACGAAACTCAAACTCGTCAGGAACACCCAGGATGCTTATGGATTAAATCAGCAGGCAAACTGGGGGAAATAAAACTCAGTGGAAGGCAAAGAGCTGCCCTTTACTTTGACCAAGAAAAATAATAATTGTGATTTTTTTTTTCCAAATGTCAAGAAGCTCAATGTGAAGTATCCAGGAGATTTGGGATTCGAGTGCCGTTAAAAAATAATAATAGGATATTAGCCTCGATGATCAGTTTCGTTCCAACATCAGAGCAGGGTTTTCAGTTCTGGCAATGGTATGATAGACTGCTCTGGGAACAGCTGCAGGGCAGATCACTCAGGATGAAATCAAAGTGAAGATGTTTGTGTGGAATTACCATGGCAGGCTGCAGAGAATGAAATACCTCAGGCGTGGCAATGTTAACAGATGAATTAACAGAGATGTTTGAGATGTTGGCACAGTGAACCGGCACAGACCTACTTGAACTCTATACTGTTTTAAAACTGTTTCTAATTTTGTTTCACTGGGTTGTATAAATTTATACTGACTAGCTAATTAATTTATTGCATCGTATGGGAGGCGCATTCCCAATCTCGTTGTACCCCTGTACAATGACAATAAGGATATATTGTTGTATTGTATTGTATGATAAGAGGGTTTAATAGGATAACCAGAGAGAAGCTCTCACCCCTGGGAGACATGAAGCTTGGGTTTATCGCCAGGCAACTCTGAGCTGATTGGGAAGCTGTGGCATTCCTGAACACCCTTCCCTCAAATAGTTGTTGAAAGTCTAGTGCAGTGTAGTTTATTGCCGCGTGTACAGAGTTACGGTGAAAAGCTTCTACTGCGTGCTAACCAGCCAGTGGAGAAACAACACGTGATTACAATCGAGCCTAGACACAAAACGCTGGAGTAACTCAGCGGGTCGGGCAGCATCTTGGAGCGAAGGAATGGGTGACGTTTTGGGTCTGAAGAGTCTGGACCCGAAACTTTACCGATTCCTTCTCCCCCGAGATGCTGCCTGACCCGCTGAGTTACTCCAGCATTTTGTGACTACCTTCGATTTAAACCAGCATCTGCAGTTTTTTTCCCCCATTACAATCGAGCCATTCGCAGTGCATAGATACATGATGAGGGAATAACGTTTAGTGCAAGGTAAAGCCAGTATAGTCCGATCAAAGATAGTCCGAGGGTCCCCGATAGGTAGATAGTAGTTCAGGTCGAGTTGATATGGTGGCTCATTGGCCTGCCTTTCTCACCTGCAGCCGGATCCTCCAGTCTGATGTAGTCCCCGGGTGGAAGGTTCAGGAGCTCGTAGCTGATCTGGCCGTTGGGGCCTTTATCGGGATCCACGGCAGACACAGAGAGGAGTGTGGTCCCTGCCGTTGCCCCCTCCAGAATCCTCTCCGTGAAAATCCTCACCCCGAACGGTCTGAATCGCGGAGGGTTATCATTCACATCCAGGACATTCACAGTAAGCTTCGCTGAAACAGGTCAAGGAAATACATCAAAGTGCTGGAGTAACTCAGCGGGTCAGGCAGCATCTCTGGAGAATCCAGATAGGTGACATTTTGGGTCAGGACCCTTGTTCCAGATTGATTGTAGTGTTTAGTTTTAGTTCAGTTTAGTTTCGAGATACAGCCCCTTCGGCCCACCAAGTCCACGCCGACCAGTGATCCTCGCACACTAACACTTATCCAACACACACACTAGGGATAATTTACATTTAAACCAAGCCAATCAACCTACAAACCTGTAGGTCTTTGGAGTGTGGGAGGAAACCGAAGACCTCGGAGAAAATCCACGCAGGTCATGGGGAGAACGTGCAAACTCCGTATAGACAGCACCCGTAGTCAGGATCAAACCCGGGTCTCTGGCGCTGTAAGCGCTGTGAGGCAGCAACTCTACCGCTGTGCCACCCTCTGTAAATAAATGCATTGTTGAATCTTAAATACTTGCAATGAATCTGAAAACCTTACCATTGGGCACACTGACAGAGTGAGTGATCACTTCACTGGCATTGTCGTGAACTGATATCGTGAGTTCATAAGTCGCTACCCGCTCCCGATTCAAAGGCCTTCTTGCAAACACAGCACCTAGAGGGAAAGAAACAAGTACATCAGCGAGGGTAGTCAACGTTTTCCACAGCACTTTTACAATTCTTTAAATATTGCGCACATTAAGACATTTTCTTTCCTTCCTCAGAAGGGAGTCTGATCATTGTGATGGATGATCAACTTCCTAGATTAAAGTGCTCTTCTATGTTTAATGAAGGGCCCCTGTGGACCCCGTTTAAATAGCTCCTTCCCCACCAACAATGAAGCCCGTGCAGCAGGTAGTGCCACTGCCTCGCAGCGCCAGAGACCCGGGTTCGATCCTGACCTTGGGTGCTGTCTGTGTGGAGTCTGTACGCTCTCCCTGTGACTGCGTGGTTTTCCTCCGGGTGCTCTGGTTTCGTCAACTTTCTAAAGACGTGCGGGTTTGTATTTCTTCTTCTCTTTCTTGCGTTTGAGGCAGCAGGGGTTATGTAACGCCCTCCAGGCGCTGTAGCCAGTGCAATGTGCTGTTGTCGAGGGCCGTGAGGTCTACCCCTCCACCAGGGGGACGGAGGACAGTGCAGTCGGACATGACGTGCTGCGCTGTTTGCTGGTCTGCTCCACACACACACAGGCTGCTGATGGACGCAACCCCCAACGATGCATGTTGGCGTTGAACCGGCCGACCCCTGTGCGGAGCCGGTTCAGGGCGACCCACTCTTTGCGGGAGGGTTTGTAGGTTAAGTGGTCTTTGTAAATTGTCCCATCGGGAGCAGATGAGAAAGTGGGATAACATAGAACTAGTGTGCACAGATGGTCATTCGTTGGTGTGAAGCCAGTGGGCTGAAGGGCCTGTTCCATTCTGTATCTCTATTTAAAACTATCTGCACTCAGCTCGAGATTCAGACTCTGTGTCTCAGAATGAGGTGGTCCTCAGTTGGGAAGGGGAGGAATTATTTTACTCAGGGGACCTGCATCAGTGATATTCAGATGGCTGTGAATGCTTTGTCACAGGGTATACTTAAAACACCAATCAACAGATCTTTAGATACTGAGAGAACCAAGGGGTTTGGGATTCTATGGGAGCCAGGCGATGCCCAGATCAGGCACCCGATTGCATGGTGATGGAGGATCAGGGAGTTAGGTATTTTCTTCTCTCGGTGAAATAGCGGTAGAGTTGCGGCCTTACAGCGCCAGAGTCCCGGGTTTGATCCTGACTCCTGGTGCTGTCAGTATGGAGTTTGTACGTTCTCCCCGTGACCTGCGTGGGTTCTCTTCGGTTTCCTCCCACACCCCAAAGACATACAGGTTTGTAGGTTAATTGGCTTGGTATAATTATAAAAAATTGTCCCTAGTTAGTGTTCGGAGAGCACTGGTCAGTGCGGACATGGTGGGCCAAAGAGCCTATTTCCGCGCTGCATCTCTGAACTTAACTAAAACTAAGTAGTATAAGAAAATAACTGCAGATGCTGGTACAAATCGAAGGTATTTATTCACAAAATGCTGGAGTAACTCAGCAGGTCAGGCAGTATCTCAGGAGAGAAGGAATGGGTGACGTTTCGGGTCGAGATCCTTCTTCAGACTGAAACTAAAACTAAACTCATTTGTCTGTGGATAAAGAAACTGTTGATTGAATTATATTTTCATATTTCAATGAAAGTAGAAAAGGTGAAGTTAAATCAGGAGATAAAGTTTCAGAAGCATGATGCAGCCGAAAGGATGTGGTGCTGCTTTGTGCACATAACGTGCTGGAGTAACTCAGCAGGTCAGGCAGCATCGTGGAGAATCTCTGGAGCATCTTTGATGCTTTGAGCGGTTTACACATTCTAGATGTCATGACAGCAATGAATCAGGTACATGCACAGAGTCTCTTGCCCAGAGTAGGGAAATCAAGAACCAGAGGACATCGGGTTAAGGTGAGGGGGGAAAAAATTAATAGGACCCCAAGGGGTATCTTTTTCACACAGAGGATGGTGTGTGTATGGAAGGAGCTGCCAAAGGAAGTAGTTGAGGCAGGGACTAATACAATGTTTAAGGAAAGAATACTGCAGATGCTGATTTAAATCGAAGGTAGAAACAAAATCCTGGAGTAACTCAGCGGGTCAGGCAGCAGAACTGGAGAGAAGGAATGGGTGACGTTTCGGGTCGAGACTCTCGACCCGAAACATCACCCATTCCTTCTCTCCAGAGATGCTGCCTGACCCGCTGTGTTACTCCAGCATTTTGTGTCTAATACAATGTTTAAGAAACATTGAGATAGGTACAGGACATGGATAGGACAGCTTTCGAGGGTTATGGGCCAAACGCAGGCAGGTGCAGATGAGACAGGTTGGTCGGCATGGGCAAGTTGGGCTGAAGGGCCTGTTTCCACTGTGTACGACTCTAAGTCCAGGGAACTAAGAGCAAATGACCTTCCTCACTTCACCCGCCAACAATCCCAGCTCCCCCCCCCCTTTTCCGGGGTTACGTCCGCGCCCGGGTAGTGTTAGAGAGGGACTACGCGTTGTGCACGGGTACCCTGGGGGATTTCCTGGACTGCTGGGCACCGCGGGGTTTGAATGCCTCCTTGACAAGAAGTGGAAGATAGTTGTATAATAGTTTTATTGTTTGTCTTATATTATGGTGGTGGGTTCTGTTTTGGTTTTATTGTATTGTATATATTTGAATAAATATTTTTGATTAACAAAAAAAACAACAATCCCAGCTCAACATAGAAACATAGAAAATAGGTGCAGGAGTAGGCCATTCGGCCCTTCGAGCCTGCACCGCCATTCAATATGATCATGGCTGATCATCCAACTCAGTATCCCGTACCTGCCTTCTCTCCATATCCCCTGATCCCTTTAGCCACAAGGGCCACACCTAACTCCCTCTTAAATATAGCCAATTAACTGGCCTCAACTACCTTCTGTGGCAGACAATTCCACAGATTCACCACTCTCTGTGTGAAAAAAAACGTTCTCATCTCGGTCCTAAAAGACTTCCCCCTTATCCTTAAACTGTGACCCCTTGTTCTGGACTTCCCCAACATCGGGAACAATCTTCCTGCATCTAGCCTGTCCAACCCCTTAAGAATTTTGTACGTTTCTATGAGATCCCCCCTCAATCTTCTAAATTCCAGCGAGTACAAGCCGAGCCTATCGAGTCTTTCTTCATATGAAAGTCCTGCCATCCCAGGAATCAATCTGGTGAACCTTCTCTGTACTCCCTCAAGAATGTCAACGCACTGCAACTCCAGGCAAAGTAATGGCTCAGAGGGCGTTTGGAGTCGGTGTACGTTTTCGTTTGTGTGTACACTTTACCTGTTTGAAAATTGATGTCAAAAGCTCTCTGTTGCTCCTCCAACACCTTGTCAGCGTCGTCCTTTGCAACGATCTCGATGATGTAATACTCCAGTCGAGGCCGGAGGTCACGGTCGATGGCTGTAAGGTTGGCTATGATGGTCCCGACTGTGACCGATTCACTGATGCTAATCGCCTGCACCGGGATAACAAACTCGGGAGGGCAGTCGTTGACATCGTCTACTATGATATTCACAGTGGCGCTCGCCAACAATGGCGGAGTTCCTTGGTCCATCGCAATCACTACTAGTGTGTAAGAGCCCTTTTCTTCTCGATCTATCGTTACTCCATTGGCCACCGTGATAACTCCACTGGGAGGGTCAATGGTAAACTTATCCTGGGCGCCTCCCTTGATTCGGTAGCTCAGCTGTTGGTTCACACCTGTATCGGCATCTGTGGCTGTTACCTGAACGATACTGAAGCCTAGAGCACACAAAAAATGTGTAAACACACCACGTTTCCGAGATAGAGCATGTTCAGATCCCCTAGTGTGTGGGAGCGGACACGAAAGTGGGATAGCATGGAACTAGGTCAACATATTAACAGAAAATAATGTCAAATAGGTCAATTGGCGCTGGTGGGGAGAGAAGTGAATGACTGCTTCAGGTTAATGACCTCGCATCAAAGGAGGGTGACAAACTACAGTGGGAAAACCTTCTCTCACCTGCAGTCTTTGAGCTGTGCCAAAGAAACACTCATTGACATCCACGCCCAAGGATAGAGATAGACCCTTCCCCTTTGTCCTCAAATAGTTTCCAACTTAGTACAGGTAGTTTTGCTCGTGTTTCCTCGAGTGGATATGTGACTGATGAACACCATTAAACTATGTATAATGCAGCCATTAGCTTTTTTTTAGGTTGCAGTAACAAAATAGACTTACGGCCATTAAAAAGTTTTTTTTTAAAATCCTGCAGGAAAAATAACTTTGTTATTCCGAGTCTGAAACCTCTTCCCCCATTGACACAACTCTTTTTATAACAAGATTTTGTATAACACAAGGTTTCTTAGGATGCAGCTTTATAGCAGAAATACCTGGTACAGAAGCTTGAAGGTGGGTGCCACCAGATACAGGGACTGCTTCTTCCCTTCTGTTATCTGAACGGTCCTTCCATAAGCTCGGGTACTGCCTGATTCAATAGACAATAGACAATAGACAATAGGTGCAGGAGTAGGCCATTCAGCCCTTCGAGCCAGCACCGCCATTCAATGCGATCATGGCTGATCACTCTCAATCAGTACCCCGTTCCTGCCTTCTCCCCATACCCCCTCACTCCGCTATCCTTAAGAGCTCTATCCAGCTCTCTCTTGAAAGCATCCAACGAACTGGCCTCCACTGCCTTCTGAGGCAGAGAATTCCACACCTTCACCACCCTCTGACTGAAAAAGTTCTTCCTCATCTCCGTTCTAAATGGCCTACCCCTTATTCTCAAACTGTGGCCCCTTGTTCTGGACTCCCCCAACATTGGGAACATGTTATCTGCCTCTAATGTGTCCAATCCCCTAATTATCTTATATGTTTCAATAAGATCCCCCCTCATCCTTCTAAATTCCAGTGTATACAAGCCCAATCGCTCCAGCCTTTCAACATACGACAGTCCCGCCATTCCGGGAATTAACCTAGTGAACCTACGCTGCACGCCCTCCATAGCAAGAATATCCTTCCTCAAATTTGGAGACCAAAACTGCACACAGTACTCCAGGTGCGGTCTCACCAGGGCCCGGTACAACTGTAGAAGGACCTCTTTGCTCCTATACTCAACTCCTCTTGTTACGAAGGCCAACATTCCATTGGCTTTCTTCACTGCCTGCTGAACCTGCATGCTTCCTTTCATTGACTGATGCACTAGGACACCCAGATCTCGTTGAACTCCCCCTCCTCCTAACTTGACACCATTCAGATAATAATCTGCCTTTCTATTCTTACTTCCAAAGTGAATAACCTCACACTTACCTACATTAAACTGCATCTGCCATGTATCCGCCCACTCACACAACCTGTCCAAGTCACCCTGCAGCGTTATTGCATCTTCCTCACAATTCACACTACCCCCCAACTTAGTATCATCTGCAAATTTGCTAATGGTACTTTTAATCCCTTCGTCTAAGTCATTAATGTATATCGTAAATAGCTGGGGTCCCAGCACCGAACCTTGCGGTACCCCACTGGTCACTGCCTGCCATTCCGAAAGGGACCCATTTATCCCCACTCTTTGCTTTCTGTCTGTCAACCAATTTTCTATCCATGTCAGTACCCTACCCCCAATACCATGTGCCCTAATTTTGCCCACTAATCTCCTATGTGGGACCTTGTCGAAGGCTTTCTGAAAGTCGAGGTACACCACATCCACTGACTCTCCCTTGTCAATTTTCCTAGTTACATCCTCAAAAAATTCCAGTAGATTTGTCAAGCATGATTTCCCCTTCGTAAATCCATGCTGACTCGGAATGATCCCGTTACTGCTATCCAAATGCTCAGCAATTTCGTCTTTTATAATTGACTCCAGCATCTTCCCCACCACTGATGTCAGACTAACTGGTCTATAATTACCCGTTTTCTCTCTCCCTCCTTTCTTAAAAAGTGGGATAACATTTGCTATCCTCCAATCCACAGGAACTGATCCTGAATCTATAGAACATTGAAAAATGATCTCCAATGCTTCCACTATTTCTAGAGCCACCTCCTTAAGTACTCTGGGATGCAGACCATCAGGCCCTGGGGATTTATCAGCCTTCAGTCCCATCAGTCTACCCAAAACCATTTCCTGCCTAATGTGGATTTCCTTCAGTTCCTCCATCACTCTAGGTTCTCCGGCCCCTAGAACATTTGGGAGATTGTGTGTATCTTCCTCAGTGAAGACAGATCCAAAGTAACGGTTTAACTCGTCTGCCATTTCTTTGTTCCCCATAATAAATTCCCCTGCTTCTGTCTTCAAGGGACCCACATTTGCCTTGACTATTTTTTTCCTCTTCACGTACCTAAAAAAACTTTTGCTATCCTCCTTTATATTATTGGCTAGTTTACCCTTGTACCTCATCTTTTCTCCCCGTATTGCCTTTTTAGTTAACTTTTGTTGCTCTTTAAAAGAGTCCCAATCCTCTGTCTTCCCACTCTTCTTTGCTATGTTATACTTCCTCTCCTTAATTTTTATGCTGTCCCTGACTTCCCTCGTCAGCCACAGGTGTCTCTTACTCCCCTTAGAGTCTTTCCACCTCTTTGGAATAAATTGATCCTGCAACCTCTGCATTATTCCCAGGAATACCTGCCATTGCTGTTCTACCGTCTTCCCTGCTAGGGCCTCCTTCCAATCAATTTTGGCCAGCTCCCGCCTCATGCCTCTGTAATCCCCTTTGCTATACTGTAATACGGACACTTCCGATTTTCCCTTCTGCCTTTCCATTTGCAGAGTAAAACTTATCATGTTGTGATCACTGCCTCCTAATGGCTCTTTTACCTCTAGTCCCCTTATCAGATCAGGATCATTACACAACACTAAATCCAGAATTGCCTTCTCCCTGGTAGGCTCCAGTACAAGCTGTTCTAAGAATCCATCTCGAAGGCACTCTACAAACTCTCTTTCCTGGGGTCCATTTCCAACCTGATTTTCCCAGTCTACCTGCATGTTGAAATCTCCCATAACCACCGTAGCATTACATTTTTGACACGCCAATTTTATCTCCTGATTCAACTTGCACCCTATGTCGAGGCTACTGTTTGGGGGCCTATAGATAACTCCCATTAGGGTCTTTTTACCCTTACAATTTCTCATTTCTATCCATACTGATTCAACATCTCCTGATTCTATGTCACCCCTTGCAAGGGAATGAATATCATTCCTTACCATCAGAGCAACCCCACCCCCTCTGCCCACCTGTCTGTCTTTTCTATACGTTGTGTACCCCTGAATATTCAGTTCCCAGCCCTGGTCCTCTTGTAACCATGTCTCAGTGATCCCTACAACATCATACTTGCCCATGACTAACTGAGCCTCAAGCTCATCCACTTTATTTTTTATACTACGCGCATTTAAGTACAACACTTTAACTTCTGTATTTACCTCCTCTCTCACATCGTTCACAATTGGCCCTGCCCTTAATTTCTTTTCCGCTCTAGAACTTCTGTTCCCATTCTTCCGAGAGTCTTTTGCAATATCTCCTGTATTCCCTTTGACCTCATCTTCATATTCACAATTTGTTAACCCCTCCCCCCCACTACTTAGTTTAAAGCCACAGGTGTCACACTAGCAAACCTGCCTGCCAGAATGTTTGTCCCCCTGCTGTTAAGATGCAACCCGTCCCTTTTGTACAAGTCACCCCTAGCCCAGAAGAGATCCCAGTGGTCCAGAAATCTAAATCCCTGCTCTCTGCACCAGCCCCTCAGCCATAAATTCATACCCTCTATCTCTCTGTTCCTGGCCTCACCAGCACGAGGTACCGGTAGCAGTCCAGAGATAACCACCTTCGACGTCCTACTTCTCACCTCTACCCCATTGTGAACATTGGACTTTGTCTCTGGAACTGACACTGAGAACTATACTCTGCATCTTCCCCTTTGCCCCGCCTATCGCACTTGAATTTGACCCGATTATATTCATGTATCATGGGTAGACACAAAATGCTGGAGTAACTCAGCGGGTCAGGCAGCATCTCTGGAGAGAAGGAATGGTGTGTAGTGTATCTCATCAGTTAGGATAGCATGCAAATCAAAGCTTTTCACTTTACCTCAGTACATGTGACAATATTAGACCTAAACCTAAAACCTAATCATGGACCTAGTCGGAAGAAGGGACTCGACCCGAAACGTCACCCATTCCTTCTCTCCAGAGATGCTGCCTGACCTGCTGAGTTGCTCCAGTATTTTGTGTCTACCTAATCATGGAACCTTTCAGAATTCTAACACATTCCTTCCATGGTATCTGACCTGTGCCAAGTGTCTGGCATGGCCATTAGCAATTCTTTGACATTAATAGACAATAGGTGCAGGAGTAGGCCATTCGGCCCTTCGAGCCAGCACCGCCATTCACTGTGATCATGGCTGATCATTCTCAATCAGTACCCCGTTCCTACTTTCTCCCCATACCCCCTGACTCCGCTATCCTTAAGAGCTCTATCTAGCTCTCTCTTGAATGCATTCAGAGAATTGGCCTCCACTGCCTTCTGAGGCAGAGAATTCCACAGATTTACAACTCTCTGACTCTCAGACATTGAAGTGCAGTAAGTTTTTCTCACCTGAGGGACTGTTTTCCCGAACATGTACTGTTAGTGCAGTCGGGGTGAAGAGTGGTGCGTTGTCATTTTGGTCCAGGACCGTTACTACGAGGCCAGCTTCACTTCTCAGCAGGCCAATGTCTTCTGCTATCAAGGTGAACTCCAGGTGAGCACTGGGCAAAGATTCCCTGTCGATTGTCTTTCCTGGTGTCATAGAAACCATCCCTAAAAAAAATTGCAAAGACAAGAGTCATTAAAATAATCTGAGCAGTTTAGTATCTAAGAACAGTCTCTCGCCCAGAGGAGGGGAACCGAGAACCAAAAGACATAGGTTTAAGGTGATGGGGAAAAGGTTTAACAGGAACCTGAGGGGTAACTTTTTCACTCTAAGGGTGTACGGAACGAGCTGCCAGAGGGGGTAGTTGAGGCAGGAACTATTGCGACTTTTAAGAAACAATTAGACAAGTACATGGATAGGACAGGTTTAGAAGGACATGGGCCAAATGCAGGCAGGTGGGACTAGTGTAGATAGGGAGTTGTCATTTTGATAGGGAGTTCTGCTGACAGTTGATAGGGAGTTCTACTGACTGTGGAGGAACAAAATCCCACTAAGGAGGCTTGTCCATAAGATCAAGGCACCAGGGATTAGAGATGCATTAATAAACTGGATATGGTTTAGGATAGAAGGGAGAGGGAGATGGTAGATGAGTGTGTTTCTGGCTCGATGTCTGTAGCCAGTGATGTACCACAGGAATCAACGCTGGGATCTTTATTATTTGTGATATATATATAAATTATTTGGATGAGATGTCGGGCATATGATGTGTAAGTTTGTAAATGACATGAAAATCGGTAGTGTCGTAGTTGGTGAAGAAGGGTGTTCAAGAAGACTGTGGGACATAGATCAGCTTGGAAGTTGTGTGAATGGCGGCAGATGGAATTTAATCCAGACATGTGTAAGACCGAAAACAAAACTCACGTGGTCAGAGGGAGAATGTACAAACTCCGTAGAGGCAGCATCCATTGTCAGGATCGAACCTGGGTCTCTGGCACTGTCAGGCAGCAGCTCTACCGCTGTGCCACCGTGCTGCCCCGGGCAGCGTGAATGGGAGGATTCACTTGCCTTGGCAGGGATTGGGCATACTCTTGAGACAAATGGTAGAAGGGGCAGATGAGGACAAACTATCAGCCAAGGAGGAGTTGGGGGAGTCCAGAACCAGGGGCCACAGTTTAAGAATAAGGGGTAGGCCATTTAGAACAGAGATGAGGAAAACCTTTTTTAGTCAGAGAGTTGTGAATCTGTGGAATTCTCTGCCTCAGAGGGCAGTGGAGGCCAATTCTCTGAATACATTCAAGAGAGAGCTAGATAGAGCTCTTAAGGATAGCGGAGTCAGGGGGTATGGGGAGAAGGCAGGAACGGGGTACTGATTGAGAATGATCAGCCATGATCACATTGAATGGCGGTGCTGGCTCGAAGGGCCGAATGGCCTACTCCTGCACCTATTGTCTATTGTCTATTGAGTGGTGAGGTGGTGGAGGTGGAAACACTTTCTGTAGTTAAAGCAAACTCAGAAGAGCTCATGATATGCTGTAAGCGCTGGAGTTACTCAGCAGGCCAGGCAGCATCTCTGGAGAGCATAGAATGGTGACATTTTAGGACAAGGCCATTCTTTGGACCAAGTGGGATTGGCCTATACTGTTCCTCTTCAGTCGGCATGGACACTATGAGATCCCTCTGTGTTGTGAATTTCTCCGATTTTATTAAACACAAGATTGAACTGTTTGGCCCTTCCCCAGTCAATAATGCCAGCGAGAGATTAATTGGCCTCTTGTCTCACTGCTCCCTGCAAGTAAAATGGCAGCGACATTTGTCAGCTCAGCAATCAGTGGGCCTTAGAAAATCAGTTTGGATCTGACATCTGAGGACATTTTCTGGAGGATGTATGAAGGACCGGGGCACAAGCCTTGCTTTCCTATTCCGTGGGACTGAAGGGACATAACTCACCCGTGTTCCTGTTGACAGTGAGGAGGTCAGTCCTGTTCCCCAGCAGTCGGTAACTCACCACAGTGTTTGGCCCTTCGTCACGGTCGAAGGCTAGAATGGGCCCATTCATCAGGGTGATTTGCGCACCTGTTACATTGACAATGAGGTCAGATGCCTTGGTTTCACTCAAACTCCGTCACTCCGTGACTTCTGCACAAATAACGAAAGTATCCGCGATACACATTCTTCAGGAACAAAAGGACGTGTAACTTCTGAACCAAGCAAGATTCCAAAGCAGTTATTAATTGTACCAGGTATTCACTGTTGGAAGCGGGAAAATGATGCAGCAATGCTCTGCCAGTAACAGCTCCGACAAAGGGGGAACTGTTATAGTATCATTGGCTTAAATGTATCAGGTTCCTTGGCTTTCTTACATGGCAGAGTATTATTCAACATGACAATAAACTAAACGAACTATTATGATCCCACAGAATGGCCCGGTACAGCTCGGACGTGGGACTTTCCATCGCCCGGCACGGCTCGGCCGCGGGGCTTTCCATCGCCCAGCACGGCTCGGCCGCGGGGCTTTCCATCGCCCGGCGTGGCTCGGCCGCGGGACTTTCCATCTCCCTGCGGGGGCTGCGCGAGTCGGGAGCCTCGGTCGCCTCGGCAGAAGTCGAACTATCTGTCCGTGGGAGAAGAGAGAAGAATTTTCTTGCCTTCCATCACAGTGAGGGGGTGTCTGGAGGAATCACTGTGATGGATGTTTGTGTTAAAATTGTGTGTCTTGTGTCTTTTACTCTGTACTGTTGTGGCTGAGTGGCAAATGATTTCCGTTCAATTCATTTTGAATGACAATAAAGGCATATTATTATTATTATTATTAATGCTGGGATCCCACAAAATACCGTAGTAACTCAGCGGGATAGGCGGCATCTCTGGAGAGAAGGAATGGGTGAAGTTTCGGGTCGAGAAATTTCCTCAGACCTGAAACGTCACCCATCATTTCCCTCCAGAGATGCTGCCTGTCCCGCTGAGTTACTCCAGCATTTTGGTGTAAACCAAGGCATCTGCAGTTCCATCCTACACTTTAAGATCCCCTAACGTTTTGAGAAGCATTATTGTCTCTCAGTCAGGAGGGTGTAGATTCAAAAGGCTTGGCTTCTATATGTTTGGCTCTGACGGAGCGCACACACTTTAATGCAGCTGAGGGACTCGTATTTGTTTAGCACACTGGAGAGAACTCTGCAGCTCATCAAAATCACACTTAAGGTACTGGTGGTGACAAACGGCTTGATTTGAGGAATCGATCAATGTTTCAATACAAGAGACAAATTGCTGGGGGAACCTCAGCTGGCCGAGCAGCATCTGTGGGGGTAACAGAATTGTCGATGCTTCAGGTCAAAACCCTGCATTGGGACTGAGAGAGGAGATTGCTCGTACAGGGGATAGTGAGAGTAGTCACACAGGAGCCAGAGGTGATTGACGCATCGCGGAAGGGTGAACAAAAACAGACAGAATGAGTCAGGCAGGGTAGAGGGAGAGGTGGATAAGGATAGATGATAGATGGAGGCAGACTAAAGGAAAATAAAATTGTCTCTGACTTTTCAACACGTTCTTTGGCTGCAGTACTAGCTGAACTCTTTCAGATGAAGTGCCATGTTAAGTAGTACTTGGGATGATCTGTAATATTCTGCAGCCAATATTATTAATACCTCAGATAACATTGCACTAGTATCTTTTTTAGTTTTTAGAGACACAGGGTGGAAACATGCCCTTCGGCCCACTGAGTCCACGCAAACTAATGATCATTCGTTCACACTAGTTCTAGGTTATCCCATTTTCTCATCTACTTTTGCATCCTGTACACTAGGGACAATTTACAGAAGCCAATTAACCTACAAACCTGCACCTCTTTGGAATGTGGAAGGAAACTGGAACACGGGGAGAAAATCCATGCGGTTACAGGGAGAAGGTACAAACTCCGTTAAGACAAGCGCCCATGGTCAGGATCGAACCCGTGTCTCTGGTGCTATGAGGTTGCCGCTCTACCGCTGAGCCACTGTGCCTCCCTGTGTTTGTACTGCAAAAGCCAGCAAGTTGAAAATCCTTTGCACAGCCACTTTGTGGGTCTCTGGATTGTCCATTCAGTAATGTAAACATTTGCCCCCAGAGCGTCTATTAAATATACAGGTACTCCTCGGCTTATGATGGGGTTTCGTTCCGAGAAACCCATTGGAAACCGAAAATATTGTAAGTCAAAATGCATTGAAAACGCGCGATCACGTGCCCGGAAGCGAATGGCGGCTCGCTATGGGTCGCTGTCGTTTGCACCATCGCAAAGGCGAACTATCGCAAGTCGAAGCATCGTAACCTGGGGAGCACCTGTAATGCAAATACGACACTCTACCTTGCAGCCAATGTCAACACCTCAAATAACATCATACCAGTTTTTAAAAGTATTTAGAAATACAGTGTGGAAACAGACCCTTCGGACCACTGAGTTCACGCAACTGACATATGGACTTGCTGACAAGAGTCCTGTAAACATGGCGACAATGAGAATCTTGCACAGTGGTCACCTTTCCCCCTTATACACTGGTGGCTGTGCTCTTAAGGCGCTACAACGATGCAAGTTGGTGTTTGGCAAAGTTGCCGAGCGAGAAGAGTTGAATATTGAAAATTTAGTCCGTTTTAAAAAAAAAATAAAGACTTACCTGCTTCTAGATTCTCAGAAATTTCAGCTTGGTAAGAAGTTTGGGTAAATACGGGTCTGTTATCATTTTCATCTGAGATGGTAATTGTCAGCAAATCGGAATCCTGGTAAGACAGAGACAACACTCTGAGCACACAGACTTCATTAGAAGGACAGAAATATCCTCTGATTTGGTTGAAAGGATGGCTTTATAACACATTCACCCACACTGGGCTTTTATCATAGATGGGGCACATTTGTCTTCCGACCGCCCTGGCATTTCCATCCTAAAGTCCTCTGTGTCTCTACATCATCTCCATCTTCTAACAGCTGCACCCAAGAGAAGACTGAAAACAAGGTCTGGACTAGAAGTAGGTTTATAGTTGGAGGACCAGGTGGGGTGAAAAACGACGGCTTTTGTTAAGGGAAGAGCATACACTGGAATTTAGAAGGATGAGAGGGGATCTTATCGAAACATATAAGATTATTAAGGGGTTGGACACGTTAGAGGCAAGAAACATGTTCCCAATGTTGGGGGAGTCCAGAACCAGGGGCCACAGTTTAAGAATAAGGGGTAGGCCATTTAGAACGGAGATGAGGAAAAACTTTTTCAGTCAGAGAGTTGTGAATCTGTGGAATACTCTGCCTCAGAAGGCAGTGGAGGACAATTCTCTGAATGCATTCAAGAGAGAGCTAGATAGAGCTCTTAAGGATAACGGAGTCAGGGGGTATGGGGAGAAGGCAGGAACGGGGTACTGATTGAGAATGATCAGCCATGATCACATTGAATGGCGGTGCTGGCTCGAAGGGCCGAATGGCCTACTCCTGCACCTATTGTCTATTGTCTATAATCAAACAGCATCAATATCCTGACCCCCACAGCTCATGGACATTTTAAGGACATTCATTCATCCATGGGTTGAGGGGATTGTCAGCAAGGCCAGCATTTTTAACCTTGAAGTGAATGGTTTGTTGGGCAAGTTGAGAGGGCAACAAAAGTGCTGGCATCCTGGCCAGTATTTGTTTGGGATTGATCCCTGGGATGGCGGGACTGTCATATGAGGAAAGATTGAAAAGACTAGGGGCTTTATTCACTGGAGTTTAGAAGGATGAGAGGGGATCTTATAGAGACATATAAAATTATAAAAGGACTGGACAAGCTAGATGCAGGAAAAATGTTCCCAATGTTGGCAGGAGTCCAGAACCAGGGGTCACAGTCTTAGAATAAAGGGGAGGCCATTTAAAACTGAGGTGAGAAGGAACTTTTTCACCCAGAGAGTTGTGAATTTGTGGAATGCTTTGCCACAGAGGGCAGTGGAAGCCAAATCACTGGATGGATTTAAGAGTTAGATAGAGTTCTAGGGGCTAGTGGAATCAAGGGATATGGGGAGAAGGCAGGCACGGGGTATTGATTGGGGAATTCTCTGCCACGGAGGGCAGTGTAGGCCAAGTCACTGGAAGAATTTAAGTGAGAGTTAGATAGAGCCCCGGGGGCTAGTGGAATCAGGGGATATGGGGAGAAGTTGTGCACAGGTTACTGATTGTGGATGATCAGCCATGATCACAATGAATGGCGGTGCTGGCTCGAAGGGCTGAATGGCACCTATTTTCAGTGTTTCTATTTATCCCTCACTAAACATTGCTAGCACAGCAAGTCTACAAAGCCCAAAATGGCTTGGGAGGGCATCTTACAGAGTCCCTCCTTCTGCCTGCCCCTACTCGAGCGTTCAGGTCTGCTGATGCTGGCTTGTTGGACACTCAACGCCACAGCAATAAAAAAATGGTAGAGCAGCCTTTTTCAATTACGCCCCCAAGCTGTGGAATACCCAACCAGGGTTATGATAGACGCACAGTCAGTTGGCATTTTTAAACGGCAGATGTAAACATATCTTTTTAATCAAGCTTTTAACTTTCGTTTGTCATTTTATACTCTCAATTTTACAATTTTACATTTAAATTTTTTTATATAAATCTGTGCTTTGTATGCTATTAACAGCCTATGTCGTTACTGTTTTAAATTGTATTTTTGTTTAGACATATGTTTGTTTTTGTGGAAAGCACTTTGGGCTGCATTCAATTGCATGAAAAGTGCTATGTAAATAAAGTTATTATTATTCACAAAATGCTGGAGTAACTCGGCAGGTCAGGCAGCATCTCGGGAGAGAAGGAATGGGTGACGTTTCGGGTCAAGACCCTTCTTCAGTCTGAAGAAGGGTCTCGACCCGAAACGTCACCCATTCCTTCTCTCCCGAGATGCTGCCTGACTGAAGAAGGGTCTCGACCCGAAACTTCACCCATTCCTTCTCTCCCGAGATGCTGCCTGACCTGCTGAGTTACTCCAGCATTTTGTGAATAAATACCTTCTATTTGTACCAGCATCTGCAGTTATCTTCTTATACTATAAGTTATTATTATTATTACATTGGTAAGAACATGGAAGTTAAGATAAGAAGCCCACCAGGCCTTATGAGCCTGTTCCGTTATAGAACAGTATAGTATAGCACAGGATCAGGCCCTTCGGCCCACAATGTCTGTGCCAAACATGCACATACTCCGAATCCTTCTATTCCCTGCATATCTGCTGTATGTGCCGTCATTCAACACCACGGCTTATCTCCTGTCACTGTTGCCATAATCCTGTGATTCGCCTGATTGAACATAATGACTGAGATTCCATCGTGCACTAGTTACAGAATTTCACAGATTCTGCAGCCTCCGGGTGAAGGAATTTATCCTTAGTTCAATTCTACTAGATCCGTCCCTTATTCTGCGATAGTGATCACAGATTCCAGATGGTTCAGCCAGGGAAAAACATCCTCTTGCACGCAACCTATTGTTTGATGGATTGATTGAAAGATACAGCATGGAAACAAGCCTTTCGGACCACCGATCACCCATTCACACACTTTTTAAAATGTATCTATCTATCTACTTATCTATCTGTCCACATCTTTCTGTCTACACATCTATCTACCCACCTATGTCTCTATCTACCTACCTCTCTATCTATTTATTCACAAAATGCTGGAGTAACTCAGCAGGTCAGGCAGCATCTCGGGAGAGAAAGAATGGGTGACGTTTCGGGTCGAGACCCTTCTTCAGACGTCTCGACCCGAAACGTCACCCATTCCTTCTCTCCCGAGATGCTGCCTGACCTGCTGAGTTACTCCAGCATTTTGTGAATAAATCGATTTGTACCAGCATCTGCAGTTATTTTCTTATACCTCTCTATCTATATGTCCACTTATCTATTTCAAGAATAATGATTAGGCCATTTCGGACTGAGGTGAGGAAAAACGTCTTCACCCAGAGAGTTGTGAATCTGTGGAATTCTCTGCCGCAGAAGGCAGTGGAGGCCAATTCACTGGATGTATTCAAGAGAGAGTTAGATTTAGCTCAAGGGATATGGGGAGAAAGCAGGAACGGGGTACTGATTTTGGATGATCAGCCATGATCATATTGAATGGCGGTGCTGGCTCAAAGGACCAAATGGCCTTCTCCTATTTTCTATGTTTCTTAAAGAGTTAGGCTGGCTCGAAGGGCCGAATGGTTGACTCCTGCACCTATTTTCTATGTTTCTACTTATCTTTTATCTTCTGCCTTCATGAGCCACTGTCATCCATGTGTATTGCAGTCTCATACACCTCCAGTTCATGACAACACAGGATCCTTCCCCAGAAATATCAGAAATATTTACAAAAACCACCATTCAAAATTAAGTGACTCAGAGTAGATTTACTGCAATCAGTTTAAAAGAGTAATACCCCATTGATTTTATTTTATATTACCTCAGGGCACTGGAGACAATGCAGTCTATTGAGTCCATGCCAGCAATCCTATTCCCCCACTAACTTTCCCTGCAATCTTTTGTCCCTACATTCCTATCAATGGCCAGTTAATCTGTCGATCCACTCATCTTTTGGATGTCAGAGGAAACCAGAGCACCTGGCAAAACCCAAAGTGAGAACCAGCAAACTCCACACAGACAACAGCGGAGGTCAGGATTATGAGGCAGAAACTCGACCAGCTGTGCCACTGTACTGTGTAAAGTCTGACTGAAACACAATGTAACCACAAGTTGAAACACTCTCGTAAAATCTGAGCTGAGGTGATCTCCCTGCCAAAGATAGACACAAAATACTGGAGTAACTCAGCGGGGCAGGCAGCATCTCTGGATAGAAGGAATGGGTGACTTTTTAGCTCGAGATCTTTCTTCAGACTCTATCCAGAGATGCTGCCTGTCCCACTGAATTCCTCCAGCATTTTGTGTCTACCTTCGATTTAAACCAGCATCTGCAGTTCTTTCCTACACATGATCTCTCTGGCACTTGGGCATGTTCTGCCATTCAATTGTATCACCATTGATCAGCATTTTAATTCAATCTATGCACATAGGTTTTATTACCCGTAAAATCTTGAGCTGCCAATTCTAATAAGTCCACTTCAAAAACATTTATACTCTCTTCACACCTTGGAACAGCTGGTACGAAAATCCCAATTTAATTCTGGTACCTGATCAATGGAAGTAATTTAGTTTAGTTTAGTTTGGAGATACTGCGCAAAAACAGGCCCTTCGGCCAACAGGTCCGTGCCGACCAGAGATCCACGCACATTATTTTGGCCCCAATCTTTAATCTTTTTAAATCTTTCATTAACTACATTTCCAAAACTCTCTTATACTTTAACTTCCTTCTGAATATATTTCTAGCTCTTCATCAAGTTGTTTCCTTGAATCTTTGGTACTGTTTCAGGCAAAATAGGCTGATGAAGTGATTTTCTTTTGACTGCGCAAGTTGTGGTCTGGGACCTGCTGACGGAGTGTGCAGCCAAACGAGACTCAACCATAACTGTTACAAGGAAGTTCGACAAATGCGTGATGGACAAATCTTTACAAGGACGTGGCGAGACCGTTGAGAATGAGAACTAATTTGTTAAGATTCCATGTAAACATTATGAATAAATAAATCTATCATTGTGATTAAGGTATACCAGACCAAGTGGACCCGTTGGGCCCAAACCTCTCCAGCATTGGTGCAGCACCCTCTCCTCCCCCCTCCCCCTCCCCTCTCCCTCTTCCACCCCTCCCCCTCCACACCCCCTACCCCACTCCATCCCCCTCAACCTCCCTCCCTCCACCCTTCCCCTCCCCCCACTCCATCCCCCTCAACCTCCCTCCTCCCCCCTCCCTCCCTCCCCCCCCTAGGAGATAAATTTCAACTTTAAAATGTGAATAACTTTAAAAATATAACAACAATTTCACTGAAACTTCTTCCATTGGCACCAATGGGACCACCGGCCTTAAATAGTTACGCTATCGTATACCGTTTTGGCTGTAGTCCAGGCACAAACAAACGAGAGTTTTAGTATATAGACAGCATCTTTGATGTACTTCTAAATGAGAAGAGCATATTATAGACTTTTGGACAACATATTAATAACGTTTAACATAATTACTCTTCGAGCATGTCTTGGGTTTTCGGGGCTGTCCTTCACGGTGATCGTCAGCCGATACTCAGCAATCTGCTCCCTATCCAGGGGTCGGTTGACGTAGATGACACCGATCTGAAAGGTTAGTCACAGGAGATAGTAAGACGAGTGAAGAAACAAAACTAGCCTAGAGCAAAATACTGTGGCCGGTGGAAAATGAGGGGAAGGTTTAACAGTGCAAGGTGGCATCTATATATCAAGAGAAGCAGATTTGATGTTTTAGATCAGAGACTGTTCATCAGAGTGTAGGAAGGAACTGCAGATGCTAGTTGGCACCAATGATAGATACAAAATGCTGGAGTAACTCAGCGGCACAGGCAACATCTCTGGATAGAAGGAATGGGTGACGTTTCGGGTCGAGACCCTAGAAGGGTCTCGACCCGAAACGTCACCCATTCCTTCTATCCAGAGATGCTGCCTGTCCCACTGAGAGTTACTCCAGCATTTTGTGTCTATCACCGCTGTTCATCAAAGAGCAGTTCTGAAAGGAAACAGGTCATGAAGAAAGGCCATTAACCACGGCTTCTGACTCTACAGATGCTGCCTGACATGTGAAGAATTCAAAAGATGAGGCTGGGAGCAGGGGCCTCACTGTGACAGAGTCGTTGTGTGGGTGTAACCAGGTGCCTTGGACAGATCTTTACACAGCACTGGGCCACGTCAAAATACCTGGAACTGGGCTCCCACGAGAAGAGGGCACTGGGTGACGAGAATGGAGCCAGCAGCATGGCCCATGAGCAATCAGGCCATGACTGGAGCAATGGAAGATGGGGCTTGGCTGGTGGCACCAGGAGGGGTTTAGAAACATAGAAAATAGGTGCAGGAGTAGGCAATTCAGCCCTTCGAGCCTGCACCGCCATTCAATATGATCATGGCTGATCATCCAGCTCAGTAACCTGTACCTGCCTTCTCTCCATACCCCCTGATCCCTTTCGCCACAAGGGCCACATCTAACTCCCTCTTAAATATAGCCAATGAACTGGCCTCAACTACCTTCTGTGGCAGAGAATTCCACAGACTCACCACTCTCTGTGTGAAGAAATGTTTTCTCATCTTGGTCCTAAAAGACTTCCCCCTTATCCTTAAGCTGTGACCCCTGGTTCTGGACTGCCCCAACATCGGGAACAATCTTCCCGCATCTAGCCTCTCCAACCCTTTAAGAATTTTATATGTTTCAATAAGATCCCCCCTCAGTCTTCTGAATTCCAGCGAGTATAAGCCTAGTCTATCCAGTCTTTCTTCATATGAAAGTCCTGCCATCCCAGGGATCAATCTGGTGAACCTTCTCTGTACTCCCTCTAAGGCTAGAATGTCTTTCCTCAGATTAGGAGACCAAAACTGTACACGGTTTTGGTCATGGTGATGTGCCACTTTGGACCGGGAACTAAAGTTGATTGACCAGATCAGCAAGTGAGTGGTGAACGAGAAGCATGTGTGTGTTTTAACTATTAATATAAATCATGCAATATAATTCAGTATAGATACAGTGTATAAAATAATGAGAAGAATAGTGTATAAATTCATGAGAGGAATCAATCAGGTGGACGGTGTATAAAATCATTAGAGGAAAAGGTTGGATAGATGCACAGAGTTGCCCTGAGTGGGGGAATCGAGAAGCAGAGGACATAGGTTTAAGGTGAGGGGGGGAAAAGATTTTACAGGAATCTGAGGGGTAACATTTTCACACAAAGAGTGGTGGGTGTATAAATCGAGCTGCCAGAGGTGGGAGTTGAGGCAGGGACTATTGCAAGCAATTAGACAGGTGCATGGATAGGACAGGTTTGGAGGGATATGGGCCAAATGCGGGCAGGTGGGACTAGTAGATGGGACATGTTGGTCGATGCGGGCAAGTTGGGCTGAAGGGCCTGTTTCCACGCTGTGTGACTCCATGCGATATCATATCATCATATCATATATCTACAGCCGGAAACAGGCCTTTTCGGCTCTCCAAGTCCGTGCCGCCCAGTGATCTCCGCACATTAACACTATCCTACACCCACTAGGGACAATTTTTACATTTACCCAGCCAATTAACCTACATACCTGTACGTCTTTGGAGTGTGGGAGGAAACCGAAGATCTCGGAGAAAACCCACGCAGGTCACGGGGAGAACGTACAAACTCCTTACAGTGCAGCACCCGTAGTCAGGATCGAACCTGTGTCTCCGGCGCTGCATTCGCTGTAAAGCAGCAACTCTACCGCTGCGCCACCGTGCCGCCCGTATCCACGGCAATAATTGACTTAACTGTTTCATTGATATAAAAGGTGTTGTCGTTGTTTCCCGCAGAGATGTGAAAGGTGAGCAGGGCGTTGCGGCCGCTGTCAATGTCGGTGGCTTGGACCCTGGCTACACTTGTGGACGCAGCAGTGTTTTCACTGATGGTGCAGTTCCGTGGAATGTTCTGGAGCACGGGATCGTTATCGTTAACATCCAGGACACGGACTCCAACCAGTACCTACATTGGACAGAACCAACGAGCAGAATCAGTGAGACAATTAAACACACAACAAAGCCATTTATCTGTAGACTGACCGATGGCTGACTGAAAGATGCAGAATGAAAACAGGCCCTTTGGCCCACGATGTCCATGCTGACCAACGATCATACTAGTTCTACGTTATCCCAGTTTCGCATCCGCCCCTTACACATGGAGCAACTTACAGAGAGCATTTAACCTACAAACCCGCACGTCTTTGAGGAAACGTGAGTACCCAGTAAAAACCTACGTGGTTACAGGTAGAACATACAATCTCCACACACAGCACCCGAGGTTAGGATCGAACCAGGGTCTCTGGCACTGTGAGGCCACTGTTCTAAGTCTGCACCATTGGGCAGGGAAAGAAGAGATTAGGAAAGAGTGCGGGAAAAGAAGAAAGAAAAGAACGAATAAAGACAGGAAGAAATTCTGATTAAAAAATGGGGCGAAGATGGTAAACGAGAATAGAGAAAGGAGAATGAAATTAAAGGAAAATAGAAAGAATGGGAGAAAGAAGATATTAAATCGAATGTGGGGAGAGAGAGTTGCAGATAGAGAAAGAGAGAGCGATAGAGTGAGAGAGCGAGAGAGAAAAAGAGAGAGATGGACAAATTTGTCGAACTTTGAATTACGGAAAAGTGTAACAGATCGGTGAAAGAAGAAATAGAGACACCCTTTGACATCTTATATAGTGGAATGAGGACATTAGTTTAGTTTAGTTTAGTGATACAGCACGGAAACAGGCACTGAGTCCGCACCGACCAGCGATCCCCACACTTTAACTATCCTACACGCACTAGGGACAATTTACACGCCAATCAAAAGCCAATTAACCTACAAACCTGTTCGTCTTTGGAGTGTGGGAGGAAACCTAAGATCTTGGACAAAATGTATAAACTCCGTACAGACAGCGCCCCGTAGTCGGGATCGAACCTGGATCTACTGGCACTGTCAGGCAGCAACTCTACCGCTGCACCACCAAGCTTCCGGAAGGAAAGAAATACACAGTATTCATTACAATCCAAGCCACTGCCTGACAGCAATGAGTGCCCGAAGCTCATGTCAATGACCGGGAGGGACTCAGATAGTGAATGGAATATTTTGTAACGCTGATCAACACAAGGAGCTGAGAGCAGAAAGGTGCTGACTGACCGTACTGCTGAGCGGCGGTGTTCCCCTGTCCTGGCCCATGATGGTGATGTTATAAAACGCCACGCTCTCCCGGTCTAACTCCGCATCTCTCCTCACGCGTAGCTCCCCCTCCACTGGAGAGATGATGAACTCATCTGAAGTTCAAGCAATGGAGATTTCAGTAACTAAAACCATCTACGTTCCCCTTACGTAATCCTCAGTGCATGCACAATAAACCAGGCACGAAGTTGCTGCGGGTTACCCACTGATGGAAGGCAACAAACTCATCGCAATTCTGTCTTACAGTCTCCAGTATTTTGCACACAGGTATCATAGAAACATAGAAAATAGGTGCAGGAGTAGGCCATTCGGCCCTTCGAGACTGCACTGCCATTCAATATGATCATGGCTGATCATCCAGCTCAGTAACCTGTACCTGCCTTCTCTCCATACCCCCTGATCCCTTTAGCCACAAGGGCCACATCTAACTCCCTCTTAAATATAGCCAATGAACTGGCCTCAACTACCTTCTGTGGCAGAGAATTCCACAGACTCACCACTCTCTGTGTGAAGAAATGTTGTCTCATCCTATCTTGTCTTCTCATTCACAATCTCCTGCATTTGCATTCTTTATTTGCATGTTGTTTTCAAGAGAGAGAGATAGATTTAGCTCTTAGGGCTAACGGAATCAAGGGATATGGGGAGAAAGCAGGAACGGGGTACTGATTTTGGATGATCAGCCATGATCATATTGCATGGCGGTGCTGGCTCGAAGGACCAAATGGCCTACTCCTGCACCTATTTTCTATGTTTCTATGATGTAAGAAACTGTCATAGCAGCTTTCCGTGCATCTGGTCACCCCAAAGCACTTTACTGCAGAAGTGACAATCGTGCAGTCATAGATTGTCGTATTGGGACCACAGTATCCAGTTTACACAAACAAGCTCTCACAAGCAGAAGTGCGATAATGGTGGGCTGAACTAACTTAGTGATAGTGATATACACACTCTGAGAGTTTGTTTAACTACAGTGTACATCCCGTACATCCCGCCCCATGTGGACAGGATGAACTATGTGCCACTACGAATAGCCTTGAAACTGGGGAATACCTGGTGCCTTGGACATCACAGCCGGGAACTTCAACCAGGCCAACCTCAAGAGCGTGCTACCAAAACACCATCAACACCTCTCCTCTCCTACCAAAGACTCAAAGTCCCCTTGGACACTGCTACACCACCATCAAAGATGCCCATCGTCACAGCTTGGAATGGTCACTGCTCTGCTCAAGGCTGCAAGAAATTGCAGAGGGTTGTGAGTACAGGCCAGTCCATCCAACAAGCTAGCTTCTACCTCCCCAACACTCTCTATAACCTCAACCTGCCTTGAGAAAGTGGCGAACATAACAAAGAGTCGCTCATACACCGATCATTCTCTCTCCTCCCCTGTCCCATCGGGTAGAAGATACAAAAGGTTGGAAGCAAATTCTTTCTCACTATTATCAGTGTCTTGGACAGACCTTTCCCAAGCTGAGGATGGATTCCTGATCTCCCAATCTGGGTCGTCATGGCCAATTTACCTACTTCATCTCCATTTACAAAACTTTCTCGAACACCTTATTCTACATCCTGTTTCATTTCCTCTCTTGCACTACATTGGGGTTGGGTAATTTGGGTGCCTGTTTAGTGCTTTTGTTGTTGGACTGTGGGTGATTGAATTAACATTTTGTTCAAGATGGCCGCGCCGTTGTGTTTGGCTGCCTGCCACTGTATGTTTCTTTTTTTCCTAGTCAGATGTGCAGCACTTTGGTCAACGTGGGTTGTTTTTAAATGTGCTATACAAATAAATTGACTTGACTTGACTTGACATTAATGCACTACTGATGGTATGATCTGCTTGGATAGCAGGAGAGCAAGGTTTTTTTACTGTATCACCTTACACATGCCAATAATTATAAACCAAATGTTTTAATTGAATTTGGTGAACAGATTCCGCTTGCATTTACGTCACGTTAGCGGAAGTTATCTACTTGGGATCTGGTTAAACTTAAAAGAAATTGGGCGTTAGAAAAGGATCAAAATCTCTGAACCATGTTGCTGAGAGAATTTCCTCACTCCTATTGTGACAGAGTGGTTGGTCTGATTGCTTCAGATCATTCTTCCAGCAAAACCCTCCCTTGTTTCTCCCTCACACACAGAGCTAGCTTCCCCTGAAAGGGCAGTCATGCTATTTGTCTGACCCACTTTGCAATCTGGAGATGAAAGCTAAAGATTTGATATTGAAACCATTGTTGTTTTTACACGAGGTACAGATCATGGACTAGTCCCCACATTTTACCCATTGCACGTCTGATTGTGCGTGAACTTATGTGTGGGAGGGAACTGCAGATGCTGGTTTAAACCGAAGATAGACACAAAATGCTGGAGTAACTCAGCGGGTCAGGCAGCATCTCTGGAGGGAAGGAATGGGTGTCGTTTCGGGTCGAGACCGTTCTTCCGTCTGAATAAGGGTTATACAGTTGTCTCAGTCCGAGATTTTCAGACTGAAGAAAGGTCTCGACTCGAAACATCACCCGTTCCTTCTCTCCAGAGATGCTGCCTGTCCCACTGAGTCACTCCAGCTTTTTGTGTCTATGTGCGCAAACTTACTCAGAGGATCGCCTGCTATGATGCTGTATTCCACTTGGCCATTGGGGCCCGAGTCTTCATCTTCTGCCAGGAAGGTCCACACTCTCGGACCTGGCTGACCCTCGGTGATATCGAACGGTCCCTCGTAAGGTTGAAGAAACCTCGGGACCACGTCATTGATATCGTTCACATTGACGATCACCTACGACAGGAGAAAATGCTTATTTACATTCCAGCCATTTAATTGCTTTATTTTGTAAACGAGAAAACCTTTCAATCCCAGACTTGCACATTTGATTGTATGGATCAGAGACATGGAAAACAACAAAACACACAAAAAACAGGCTGCAAACATTCATTAACACCTGCCTCAGGAGAATACTAAACATCTGGTGGAGAGACAAAGTAAGCAATGTGGACCTGTGGAAAAGAACAAACCACGATCCCATTGACTTACAAATTCGAAAGAGAAAATGGAGTTGGATTGGACACACCCTCAGAAAACCTGCCACAAACATCACCCGGCAAGCCCTGAAATTGAACCCCCAAGGAAAAAGGAAAAGAGGTTGCCCAGGAACAGCTGGAGAAGAGGTGTCCAGGTAGAAATGTCTGGGAGTGGGCTCAACTGGGGAGATCTCGAAAGAACCGCCAACAACCGAGTGAGTGGAGGGCATTTGTCAATGGCCTATGCTCCCTGGAGGAGCAAAGGGCTTCAGAAGAAGAAGATATTGACGATCACCTACGACGGGAGAAAATGCTTATTTACAATCCAGCCACTTAATTGCTTTATTTTGTAAAAGAGGAAACCTCCTTTCAATCCCAGACTTGCACATTTGATTTAAGTTTAATCTTGCTTTAATTAGAGTAATCACTGAACAAAATGGTGAAATCAAATGCTCTTCTTCACCAGTCAATGACTCAAGTGTGGTTCTGCCACTTTTGCATCATGAGATGCATTTATTTTTAGTTTAGTTTGGAGATACAGCGTGCAAGCAGGTCCTTCGGCCCATCGACTCCACGCCGACCATTGATCAACTCTTCACACTAATTCTGGTATCCCATTTTTCATCCACTCCTTACCAATTAGGGGCAGTTTTGCAGAGGCCAATTAACCTACGAAATTGCACTTCTTTGGAATGTGGGAGGAAACCGGAGCACCCGGAGGAAACCCATGTGATCACTGGAAGAATGTGCAAACTCCACACAGACAGCACCTGAGGTCAGGATTGGCTTCTGTGTAAACTCTTTGAAGCACTTCCCTCCGTACTGTCAAAGCAGCCACAGCCAGACATAAAAACAGCTTTCTTTCCACGAGCAGTAGCTCTACTCAATAACCAAAAGTCTGTAGCCTCTTTTTGCTCTGGTTTATTTCACTCACATGTTTAAACGGTAATGATATACTCTTAATGTTTTATTCTATATTCGTAATTGTTTACTGTATGTTCGTGTTGTTACTTGCGAGCGGAGCACCAAGGCACATTCCTTGTATGTGTACATACTTGGCCAATAAACTTATTCATTCATTCATTCATTCATTCATTCAT
Organism: Rhinoraja longicauda; assembly: GCF_053455715.1. Taxonomy (NCBI): domain Eukaryota; kingdom Metazoa; phylum Chordata; class Chondrichthyes; order Rajiformes; family Arhynchobatidae; genus Rhinoraja; species Rhinoraja longicauda. Next base: position 14,952,943 of record NC_135987.1, on the reverse strand, counting down.
TCATTCATTCATCCCTGGTGTGATCGCTCGTCAGTGCATACTCAATGGGCCATCGGGCCTGTTTCCACGCTGTAAGCCTAAAGTCTAAAAGTTGCCCATGAACTAAGTAGTGAGATGCCAAATACTAAGTTGGAAGAAACTAATTCCCAACGAGCTAAGGGACTACAGTATACACGTACAAAACAAAGCAGTCAGCGTAGTCCATAATGATACCCTAAATCTCAGGTGTCATTCCACAGCGACCTGCAGATGCAAACTAGTGGAAATGCTTGCAAACTGTGAAGGCAAGCAGTGGGAAATGCAGTTGGCATTACCTGGACTGAATATGCAAAGATGTCAATTGCAGTTTCCACTGAAACGTGGAACTGAGAACATGCTCTTCACTCTACCTCGGTACATGTGACAATAAACTAAACACAAAGACTGAAGAAAACAGAGGACTTAGCAAATTCATAATCAATTTATAATTTTATGTTAACTTACATAGTTAACTGATTTGGTAATTTCATAAGTGATATTGAATTGATTTATTTATTCATTAAAGGGAAGCGGTAGAGTGTATAAATTACAGAAATGTGTAAGGTACCTTTGAACTCAATACAAGGTTGTATCTAAACGCTGCAGCTTAGTTCAGTTTAGAGATACAGTGCAGAACCAGGTCCTACGACGGGAGAAAATGCTTATTTACAATCCAGCCACTTAATTGCTTTATTTTGTAAAAGAGGAAACCTCCTTTCAATCCCAGACTTGCACATTTGATTTAAGTTTAATCTTGCTTTAATTAGAATGATCACAGAACAAAATGGTGAAATCAAATGCTCTTCTTCACCAGTCAATGACTCAAGTGTGGTTCTGCCACTTTTGCATCATGAGATGCATTTATTTTTAGTTTAGTTTGGAGACACAGCGTGCAAGCAGGTCCTTCGGCCCATCAACTCCCCGCCAACCATTGATCAACTCTTCACACATTCTGGTATCCCATTTTTCATCCACTCCAATTAGGGGGAGTTTTGCAGAGGCCAATTAACCTACAAAATTGCACTTCTTTGGGATGTGGGAGGAAACCGGAGCACCCGGAGGAAACCCACGCGGTCACTAGAGATACAGTGCAGAAACAGGTCCTTCAGCCCATTGAGTCCGCACCGACTAGCGATCCCCACACATTAACTATCCTACACTAGGGACAATTTTTACATTTGTACCAAGCCAATTCATCTACAAACCTGTACGTCTTTGGAGTGTGGGAGGAAACCGAAATTCTCGGAGAAAACTCACGCAGGTCACGGGGAGAACATACAAACTCCGTACAGAGTTAGTCGGTTACGAAATTTATCTTCAGTAAAGCACGTACTGTTTTTTAGTGATTCCCGTCATTTCCTTATGCAAGTTGCACCACTAAGGAACTTGCAGTTACTTCTGCAGTGTACTAACTCTCTGCTCACGCCTTGGTCAATTAGGATGGGGTTTGGCAGCTGCATTTTAACACACTGCAGACTACAGCTATGTGATATCAAATTGATGTGAGTGAAGACCAGATCTTTCAGCCAACAATGTCTGTGCCGAACATGATGCCAAGACCAATTCTTTTTCTGCCTGTTCAAAATCCATACCCCTCTATTCCCTGCATATCCACATGCCTATCCAAAAGTTTCTTAAATGCCACGATTGTATGTGCCTCAGCCACCACCCCAGGGAGCGCGGTCCAGGCACTCAACACTCTCTGCCCCACACATCTCCTTTAAACTTTGACTCTCTCATCTTAAAGCTCTGCCCTCTAGTATTTGCTTTTTTTCATCCTGGGAAAAAGGTTCTGACTGTCTACACTATTTAAGCCTCTCATAGTTTTATATACATTTTGTGATGTTTGGTGTACTGTGTGGGGTGGGAGGACCCGTTGCTCCTCCCGTGCAGCAGGTGGTGCTGCACAGGACAAAGGGAGATGTTTTGTACATAGTTATCTTGGCTGTACACAGTGTGGAGTGTCCAGTCAGATTGTGTGGTTGCAGCCATTTTAGTTGTCTTGCTGCCAGCATTGAGTTACTGTAATAAAGACTTCTGTTGTACCCTGAAGACTCGCAAAGTTTCATACAGGCATAGAAGAAGAACACGAAACATTTATTAGGTGTTCTAGCAACCTATGAGAAAGCAATCTAAGTCTGTCCAATCTCAGCCTGAAGCTAATACCCCCTAGTCCAGGCATCTTTCTGGTAAACCTCCTCTGCACCAAAGTCTCCACATCTTTCCTGGTCATGGGGTGACCAGAACTGCAATACTCTAAACGCGGTCTAACCAAAGTCCGATAAAGTCCTACTGAGTCTTGTATCAAAGTATTTATTTGGTACAAATTGCATATCGGCCGTCTCCTTCACTCAGAAGCACTTACTGTGGTGGTGGTGGTCAGGCGGTGTGCAGAGTTTGGACTCTGGTCAGTGGCCGCAACAATGAGTGTGTATCGGCCATGGCACAACTCATAGTCCAGTTCTTTCACTGCCTTGATTTCACCCTGGAGCAACAGAACGATATAACTGCAGTTATTCAACGCACACACAGATAAAACTGTTATCTACATCCTAAATGCAACAGAAGAATGGACATACCAGCACCTCCAGTGTCAGTGATTAGCAGCCCATCGGGCAAAGCTTGTGACATGCTTCCAATGTTTAGTACAAGGGCTACACAATTACATAGACCCAAAAATGTTATCCTTATTGGAAGAAATATATATGTCAGAATAGGGGTCTGATTTTTAACATAATTCGTAGGTTATTTGGTCCTTGACTGCGCCGCCATTCAATAAGATGATAGTTGACCTTCTACCTCTGTTTCCTGCCGCATCCTCACGTTTCTTATTTCAAGCGGCACGGTGGCACAGCGGTAGAGTTGCTGCCTTACAGCGAATGCAGCGCCGGAGACTCTGGTTCGATCCTGACTATGGGCGCCGTCTGTACGGAGTTTGTACGTTCTCCCCGTGACCTGCGTGGGTTTTCTCCGAGATCTTCGGTTTCCTCCCACACTCCAAAGACGTACAGGTTGGTAGGTTAGTTGGCTGGGCAAATGTAAAAATTGTCCCTAGTGTGTGTAGGATAGTGTTAATGTGTGGGGATCGCTGGGCGGCGCGGACCCGGTGGGCCGAAGGCCCTCTTTCCGCGCTTATCTCTACATCCCTCTAAATATCCAGAAATTCATTGATGCTAGTTTTGAATGCAATCATCGTTTCAGCCTCCACTGGCCTCAGGGTAGAGAAACACAAAGGTTCTTCGCCCTCTGACTGAAGATATTTCTCACATCAACCCAAAATCGTCTATCCCTTATTTTCAAGAAAAATATATTTTCCCTGAATCTACCTTTGGACTCCTGAGAGGATTTACTATTCCAAAGAGATCACCTCTCATTATTCTCAACCCCAAAGAATGGGGATTTGCCCTGCCCAATCTCTCCCCTCATTAGAGGTCTACCATGTCCTGGGAATCGTCAGATGAATCTTTGCTCTTCTCCCTGTATAACATTTATATCTTTTTTTTAGGTAAGATGACCAAAACTGTACATCATCCTCCAGGTGTGCTCTAGCCAAGACCCAATGTAAGGGGAGTATATATGTGGCAGAGTTCTGGTAAGGGGTCTTTGACCTGAAATATTAATTGTTTCCCTTTTCACAAACGCTTACATTTTCCAGTAGTTTCAGTTTTTATTTCAGAAATAAAATAACAGCTACTGCAGTTTAAAAAAAAAAAAAATGGAAGTCTATCATGACTACTGGGTTGCAAAGTTTTACATATACGTCTCATTTCCTTTCTTTTACTTACGATACAGACACTATTCAGATGCCAATAACCAACTCTCACCACTATTTTCCACCCTTGCAACTGCTTTGCTCTACCTGAAACAATTCTAATTCCAACATCACCACAATCTTCCAAACCTAAATCCTTCCCAAATTTTGTAATGACGCCATTAATTATTAATAGTGATACCCATCTCCTTTCCCTTTAGGGGTGTCCTTCCTGAATATTGAATATTTACTTCCATATTTTGATCAGCTTGCAGCCTTGTTTCTGCAATGGCATTTGGTCATGCCCACTTACATGACTATTTGCGTTCAGTTTAGTTTGGTTCAGTTTATAGGTACAGCGTGGTGACAGGCCCTTCGGCCCATCGAGTCCGTGATCCCTGCCCATTATCCTGGGATCAAGGAATGAGCGTTCACCTCACGGCCTTGTATCCACCAATCTTTCCACCACTATGCACAAGAAGCCATTGTGAAGTGTGTTCAGGTCTGGCTGAACAATTTCTAATCTTGTGATGTGGATTCGATAAGAACAATATCCTACACTCAGGACAATTTTTACATATAATTAACCTACAAACCTGAACGTCTTTGGAGTGTGGGAGGAAACCAAAGTTCTTGGAGTGAACCCATGCAGGCCACAGGGAGACATAAAACTCTGTACAGACTGCACCCATAGCCGGGATCCAACCCGGGTCTCTGGCGCTGCAAGCGCTGTAAGGCAGCAACTCTACCGCTGCACCACCTATGAATTCATCCATGTTATCTATATACTAAAACTCTCGTTTGTTATCTTGTTTGTGACTGAACTTCAGCCAAAACGGTACACGATAGCGCGACAATTTTAGGCCCACCTTACTCACCATTGTCACTTTAGTGATAATGCAAGTAGTTTTATTGAAATCAGTGTTATATTTTTAAAGTCATTCACATTTTAAAGTTTAAAAGGAGGGCGTGTTATATTTTTTAAGTTATTCACATTTTAAAATTTAAAAGGAGGGGAGGGGAGAGGAGGAGGAGGGAGGGAGGGAAGGGGGAGTGGGGGAGAAGCGAGAGGGGAGGGGGGGTTGAGGAGAGAGGGGAGGGGGGAGAGGACAGGGTGCTGCACCAATGCAGGAGAGGTTTGGGCCCAACGGGTCCACTTTGTCTAGCATGCCTTTAAATTTGACTAAATACCATTTCTCTGTGTTCTGACCTCATTTGCGATACATCTGTATGAGTGGAACCTGTTGATGGTTACTACTCACCGTGATACTGTGGACGGTGAATGTGTTGTCTATATTTCCGTCAACAATGGCGTACGTCACGGTTCCATTGGGACCTTCATCCTGATCTGATGCGTTGACGATAACAGTGAAAGATTCCAAACTGGACGGCCCTTCATCCAAGGTGAGGTCGTACTGCTGCTGGAGGAATGCTGGATGATTGTCATTCTCATCCAAAATATTCACAAGCACTGAAGTTGTCACCTGCAACAAAGAGGACGTGGGTTAGCTGCAGAAACAGGAGGTCCCCAGGCACGCTGTGTCTACGCTGGCTCTCTGAGAGAGATCTTCCATTAATCTCACCCCTCTGCCCTTTCCCTCAAGATGTTTTCATTTCCCGTGTTATTCCAGTTCTCTTCTGAATGTTACTCTGGATTCTGCTTCCAAAACCACTCCACCTTGCCCTGTAAACCATTTCTCCCTTCACACTCTGGTTTTTATGTCCAACTAGACGACCCATGGACCCGTTGGGTTCCCGTTGTGACGGCGGTTGATGAAAAAAAAGACACACAATTTTAAAACTATTGGGTGGCCAAACATTAACTTGAAGAAAATTTGAGCATTTACCTCAGGAGTCATCGTTCAACGAAGCACGCGTTTAATGACAACATTGAACACGGAAGTATTCGATCAAAACGGTGATGTTTATATTATGGGGTATGTGTCCAAAACACAGCCAAAACAGTACACGATAGCGCAACAATTTGAACTAAAATTGAAACTGCACACCACAGGCGAATGGTGAGTAAGGTGCCCCTAAAATAGTTGCCCTAACTTGTACTGTTTTGACTGTATTTGGGGAACATACATATATAAACATAGCACAAAAAGTAAGGAAATTTGTGTTTGGTAGATTATTTCTTTGTTGTAACAATGCTTCTTGGCAATAAATCCTATACCGTTGGAAAGCCTGTTTATTTCCCTTTTAGATAGACACGTAGAAGTGCAGGGAATAAAGGGATATAGATCATGTGCAGGCAGATAAGATCAGTTTAGCTTGGCATCATGTTCAGCATGGACATTGTGGGCCGAAGGGCCTCATCCTGTGCTGTACTGTTCTACATTTTATAGCAATGCAAATGTCCTTCAAGAGACAAAGCAGCTGTACTCTGGAGATGCGTTTAGTTTAATTTAGTTTAGAGATACAGCGTGGAAACAGGCCCTTCGGCCCATCGAGTCCGCACCGACCAGCGATCCCCGCACACTAACACCACCCTACACACACACTAGGGACAATTTATCCCTACACCAAGCCAATTAACCTACAAATCTGCACATCTTTGGAGTGTGGGAGGAAACCGAAGATCTCAGAGTAATAATAAATAATAATAAACATTTATTTTATATCGCGCTTTTCCAAATGCTCAAAGACGCTTTACAAAACAGTCATGACATAAAAACAAACAGACGAACTGTCCTGACGGAGAAGCGGCGAACAAATAGCGCCAGCGTCCTCTCACGTCAGGGTCCGGCAGTAGCCAATAAAGAACACAAAACACACAATTACAATTTTAACACAAACAGCCATCACAGTGATTGCTCCAGGCACACCCTCACTGTGATGGAAGGCAAAGAAAAGTCTTAACTAAAGACTCTAAAAGTCTTAAAAGAGTAAACCCACACAGGTCACAGGGAGAACGTATAAAGGGCGGCACGGTAGCGCAGCGGTAGAGTTGCTGCTTTACAGCGAATGCAGCGCCGGAGACTCAGGTTCGATCCTGACTACGGGTGCTGCACTGTAAGGAGTTTGTACGTTCTCCCCGTGACCTGCGTGGGTTTTCTCCGAGATCTTCGGTTTCCTCCCACACTCCAAAGACGTACAGGTATGTAGGTTAATTGGCTGGGTAAAATGTAAAAATTGTCCCTAGTGGGTGTAGGATAGTGTTAATGTACGGGGATCGCTGGGCGGCACGGACTTGGTGGGCCGAAAAGGCCTGTTTACGGCTGTATATATATGATATGATATGATATGACAAGCTCCGTACAGACAGCACCCGTGGTCGGGATCGAACCCGGGTCTCTGGCGCTGTGAGGCAGCAACTCTGCCGCTGCGCCACCGTGCATTATTCATCCCAAGCAGAATCGTACAACTGTTGCACAACGTCCACTGACTGGAAGCCCGTTATTTGCAGCGGCATTTTCTGCTCCTTATAAATGAATCATTTAATGGGACTGAAATGCTATTGTGGTCCATATCAAAGGAGTATGACGAAGCCCCAGCTATCAAGGCAGACCACTGGAGTGAGCCCATAATGGAAGAAAGCTGAATTGTCTTAGTAACAATGCAATGCACTCAGCTGTCCAGTGCGTGTGTTCAGAAAGATGAGAACAAAAGAGGTGCTGGGAATCCTGAGCTAATCCGCACAAGCCTTGGAGAACAAACACGATTTATTATTGAGGGGAAATATTTATGATGCAATAGGCAGATGTTCACATCATTGCATCACAACCTGAAATACAAATTGGCCCTATTTTTATCCAAACCACTTGCATAATATCAAGCATTGACTCTAACCAAGCTCAGTGCATTATAGCCACTGCAGCTCAGTCAACCATTGTCCAATATGCTCCTAGGGTCTGGTTACGTGATGCTCCTTAACATTAATGAATCAAATTGCTCCTACCACATCCTCATATCATCTCAGCTCCCTCATCTCCTCCTCGCCCCCAAAATCCCCAACAATCCGAGAGAAAATTGACCCGCAATTTCAAGTAATACCTCTTATACCTCTTCTCTTTCCCCTGCTCCCTCTACTCCAGTGCACACACATTTCTTCCCGCATCCCCCACTTCCCTAGTCACCCTGCCCCTTTCCCCTTCTCCACACACTCATCTTCCATCCCCAGGTACCATATTTCCCTTTAACCCCCATATTCTCCTTCCCTGTCTCTTTCCACCCATATCCCTTCCCACAGCAATACATTTCACTCCTCTTCGTTCCTTATCTGTCACCTTTTTGTCTTCTTTTCAACTCTAAACTTTGTCACTGACTCCACCCATCTGCCAATCCCTCCCTCCCCTCAGCTGTATCCATCTACCACGTGAAGGTAGACACAAAATGCTGGAGTAACTCAGCAGGTCAGGCAGCATCTCTGGAGAGAAGGAATGGGTGACGTACCAAGGGTCGAGACCCTTCTACCACTTGCCAAGCTTTGCCCTTTCCAGCTTTCTCACCACGATTCCAACAGTCTGAAGAAGGGTCCCGACCCGAAACATCAACTGTTCAATCCCTCCACTGATGCTGTCTGACCAGCTGAATTCCTCTCGCTCTTTCCAGGTGAAACAAAGGTATACCTGCACCTCCTCCAACCTCATCTATTGCATCCGCTGCTCTAGATGTCAACTTATTTACATCGACGAAACCAAGCGCAGGCTCGGCGATCGCTTCGCTGAACACCTGCGCTCGGTCCGCATTAACCAAACTGATCTCCCGGTGGCCGAGCACTTCAACTCCCCCTCCCATTCCCAGTCTAACCTTTCTGTCATGGGCCTCCTCCAGTGCCATAGTGAGGCCCACCGGAAATTGGAGGAACAGCACCTCATATTTCGCCTGGGCAGTTTGCAGCCCAGTGGCATGAACATCGACTTCTCCAACTTTAGATAGTTCCTCTGTCCCTCCCGTCCCCTCCTCCTTCCCAGATCTCCCTCTATCTTCCTGTCTCCACCTATATCCTTCCTTTGTCCCGCCCCCCTGACATCAGTCTGAAGAAGTGTCTCGACCCGAAACGTCACCCATTCGTTCTCTCCCGAGATGCTGCCTGACCTGCTGAGTTACTCCAGCATTTTGTGAATAAATCGATTTGTACCAGCATCTGCAGTTATTTTCTTATACTATATATATATATATCCTCTCGCTCTTTGTTTGTTTGCAGATCACTGACCTTAGTTTGAGTTGGGATGTGCATGGAAAGGGAAATTTGGTCCAGGCAGGTCTTTAGCAAAGTTAGACGAAGTTTGACGCTGTTAAAGTAACAGCATGTTGGGTCACGGACACTGTGGATTGAAGAGCCTGTTCCTGAGCTGTACTGTTCTATGTTCTATGCCATCTTCCATCACTTAGCTGAGGACCAATCAGGCAGTAATTTTCCAGGCAGGACATTCCTGGGCTGTTTTCCAAATTGCTGTGTAGATGCCAGTGTTGTCACCGTGCTGGAATAACTTGAGTGTTGCACGTTTCCAAGCAGAGATTTGTGATTTTTGAATAGACGCAGGAGAGATACAAATTCCATCACTAGTTTACCAAATGTTGGATTAGGTCCAAACGTCCAAATGGCCAATATCTATCTGATCAGGCAGGTGAAGCTTGGCTTCAATGTCTCAGATGAAATCAAGAGGGTCCCGACATTCAGAGTATCGGTCTTAATTACTCATTGAGAGACGCAGTGTCTCTCAACACAACTCAAGGGTCAGGCAGCATCTCTGGAGAAAAGGAACAGGTGAACAGTCTAAAGAAACACCACCTGTTCCTTTTCTGTCTGACCCACTGAGTTACTCCAGCACTTTGTGTCCATCTTCAGTATAAACCAGCATCTACAGTTCCTTCCAACACGTTAATTAATCATTGTCTGTGTCTGATACGACCTAGTGGCATTGAGACACAGTGTGTGTTACAGGCACTTTCTGCAAGAGAGCAACCATGCTGAGTGTGTGTAGTACAGTTCAAACTCAAACTAATACAATAAACAGGAACCTTCTCTTAAGGAACAGAGAATGAAACCTGATTCTCGCTCACTAGCAACTTCATCATTGTTCCGCCATCACAAAAACAAAGCAACCCGTACACTTCTCTCTGCTAATACCTTGTGCATTGAGGAGACAGACACATTCCCAAAGTCCTGGTTCTCAGCGAAACTTCCAAACTAATGCACCAGACGTAAGGAAGCAAGGGAGGAGAGAGAGAGAGAGCCCGTCCAGTTAGTTATTCATTGTCATGTGCACAAGTACAATGAGGTCTTGCTGCAGCAGCAGTACCACGGGCACATAAGATTGTGAAAGAAAACAAGACATTCGTGTGGGAATACAATGGGAAAGCAAGTGTGAGATGGTGCAAGAGTCCGTAGTGTTCTGTTGCTGAGGTGGGATTAGGGCAGGCGGGTCGATTCAAGCTGATGGTTGCAGGAGAGTGGTTCTTGAACCTGGTGGTGTGGAACTTCAAGCACCTGAATCTCTTGCCCGATGATAACAGCGGGAGAGAGGACATGAGCCGGGTGTTGGGATTCCTTGATGACAGATTCCACCTTCGTCAGGCAGCGCTTATGTAGATGCTTTTGTTGGTGGGGAAGGCTGTGCCCGTGATGGACCGGGCTGAGCCCATCGCTCTCAGCAGCCTCGCGTTCCTGCAAGAGGCTTCTTTAGTCAGAGGGTGGTGAGTCTGTGGAATTCGTTGCCTCAGAAGGCCGTCAGTGGATATTTTTAATAGATAGATTCTTGATTAGTACGGGTGTCAGAGGTTATGGTGAGACGGGTGGAGAATGGGGTTAGAAAGGAGAGATAGATCAGCCATGAATGAATGGCAGAGTAGACTTGATGAGCCAAATGGCCTAATTCTACACCTATCCCTTATGACCTTACCAAGCCATGATGCAGCCAGTTCTGTAGAAGTTAGAGCATTCGGTGGCATGGTGAATCTCTTTAAGCTTCTCACAAGTTTGAGATGCTGACACACTTTCTTTGTGATTACATCTGTTTGCTGGGGCCAGGACAAAATATCCGAGATGATAATGCCCAAGAATTGGAAACTGCTAACTCTCTCCACTGTTGACCCAGCGATGGAAACAGGCTTGTGGTCTCCCAACTTCCCCTTTCCGAAGACAGCAGTGAGATCCTTGGTTTGTTGATGTTGAGCATGGGATTGTTGTAATATGCATGCGTGCACTCATGTTTCCATGCAAACCAGAGAGGAACTGGATCCCCAGCCTAAAGCAAACAGTAGGAGCACCCCCTCCTAAAGACTTCATATCACTGCACCTTCCAACTTCCAGCCTGGATTCACATATCAGAATAGGAACATGAGGGGGATATTACCCATTTACTTTCCTCGGGTTCACTTTCGTCCATGTTCACGTTCAAACGTTTATTAAAAATCCATCTACCAATGTTGAAATTTCATTGCCATGGCACTTTAAGCTTCTGTGAACCTTCTAGCATCTAGTGAACCTTCCCCACCTTATCGTCTTTGAAAGAGTTTTGCATGTGAATCTTTCAGTCGCTCCATTCCCGCTCAAATATAAAATTATTAAGGGAAAGCGGGACATGCTAGATGCAGGAAACATGTTCCCAATGTTGGGGGAAGTCTAGAACCCGGGGCCACAGTTTAAGAATAAGGGGTAGGCCATTTAGGACTGAGATGATGATAAACTTTTTCACCCAGAGAGTTGTGAATTTGCCTCAGAAGGCAGTGGAGGCCGATTCACTGGATGCATCCAAAAGAGTGTTAGAGTTCTTAGGGCTAGCGGAATCAAGGGATATGGGGAGAAGGCAGGACGGGGTACTGATTGTGGATGATTAGCCATGATCACATTGAATGGTGGTGCTGGCACCATTTTAAAGAGGTACATACATAGAACATAGAAAATAGGCGCAGTCGGCCATTCAGCCCTTCAGACTGATGAAGGGTCAAGGGGTTTGACCCTTATTCAGACTGAAGAAGGGTTTAGACCCGAAACGTCACCCATTCCTTCTCTCTAGAGATGCTGCCTGTCCCGCTGATTTACTCCAGTTTTTTGTGTCTATCCTTGGTTTAAAGCAGCATCTACAGTTCCTTCTTACTCAGTTCAGTTTCGTTTACTGAGGTTCAAGTGTACTGAGGTGCAGTGAAAAGCATTTGTTGCGTGCTGACCAGTCAGCGGAAAGGTTCAAGGGTTGTCAATGCTGGCTTCACTAACAACACTCATAACTCATGCAAGCATAACATATAAATTCTATTGCAAGGAACAGATTCTAACTATTCCCCGACGCGTTCTATTACTATTCCTGTTGTGTTGTGAAGTTTAATGCCTATCCTGCAATGATTACTTGTAAAGAGGTTGTCATGTTGCAAACATTCTAACATCTTATGATGAAACACTTTCCACTTCCTCCTGACACAATGAACTGCTCTTTTTAAAGCCAACTTTGTAGCAAGGCTTGCATCATCTTCATGCTCCTGCATTCACGTTCAACAGCTCAGAATGCAGATGCTGTTCTGACACATTGGTAATTCTGCTTCAACATGACAACTTACACAACCTTTCTGTTCAGGAGCTTTACTGATTATACTGTCAGATAGTAATTTGGACAAGATGTCCTTCGACAATACTGCAATGAATCTTGCAGAGCACAGGAAAAGATGCATATTTTTTTATATTGGGTTACGATACACCACATAGTAACTATGCCACCTACAACAATATTGCTTAAAGGAAGTGTATGGGAGATGATGGCAACAGATGGAAATACAGAGAGAAGCAATGCCAAGGATTAGCAAAGCTAACTGCAACGTTGTCAAAGCATGTGAAGCCAAAGACAAAGTTGAGTAATTCCATTGGTAATGACTTTAGGGGTTCTAATGAGGATTGCGATGTGGGTATCATTGGCAGAGACTTTCCCTAATTGGCCTTGAGAAGGTGGGGGTGAGCTGCCATCTTGAGCCCCTGTGGTCTTGCACAGTTTGGTAGGAATCTCCAGAAATTAGACCATTGATGATGAAGAAGAAATAACATTCTGACCATCTTGTCATACTATTGAAAGAGTGAATTGATTTTGCATGAGATTTCTTCCTCCACTGTTTCAATGAAAACATCCATAAACCTAAAATAAATGGATTCAATTCTTCCGATACTAATATTTTCCAGCATAATTTCAAGCTTTAGATTTTAAGACTTTAGGGATACTGCGAGGAAACAGGCCCTTCTGTCCACCGAGTCAGCGCCGACCAGAGTTCACACTGTACACTAGCACTACTCTATACACCAGGGACAATTTACAGTTTCCTGAAGCTAACTACAAACCCGCACGCCTTTGGAGTGTGGGAGGAAACAGGAGCACCCGGAGAAAACTATGCGTAGGTTTACTAGGTTAATTCCCGGAATGGCGGGACTGTCATATGTTGAAAGACTGGAGCGACTAGGCTTGTATACACTGGAATTTAGAAGGATGAGAGGAGATCTTATCGAAACGTATAAGATTATTAAGGGGTTGGACACATTAGAGGCAGGAAACATGTTCCCAATGTTGGGGGAGTCCAGAACAAGGGGCCACAGTTTAAGAATAAGGGGTAGGCCATTTAGAACTGAGATGAGGAAAAACTTTTTCAGTCAGAGAGTTGTGAATCTGTGGAATTCTCTGCCTCAGAAGGCAGTGGAGGCCAATTCTCTGAATGCATTCAAGAGAGAGCTGGATAGAGCTCTTAAGGATAGCGGAGTCAGGGGGTATGGGGAGAAGGCAGGAACGGGGTACTGATTGAGAATGATCAGCCATGATCACATTGAATGGCGGTGCTGGCTCAAAGGGCCGAATGGCCTCCTCCTGCATCTATTGTCTATTGTCACACGGTCACAGGAAGAACGTGCAAACTCCGTACAGACAGCACCCGAAGTCAGGATCAAAACCGGGTCCCTGGCGCACTATGGCACCAACTCTACCCGCTGTGCCAAGCTGATCAGTCGTTCCCTTCCCTAAAACATCTCCTGTGGCCTGGGGATCTGCCAGTCTCAGAGCTGCCAAGAGACCCAGGCCGAGGAGATATGGGATAGTGAACACAACTCTGGCGAACAGGAAGGCAAGGCCGTGTGGAATCATTGTGTGTCAGACTAAGTTTCACTTCATTAAGTTAAAGGCACGGAACTAACGTCAAACGTTCCCAAACATTAGAACCGGAACACCACACTGAGCTTTTTGACAGCCACTTCCAATATTTAGAATAATAATAATTCCTCTAATTTCTGATTCAAGGCATGAAAGATGCAATGTGTTGAATGTCAGAAATGTAGCATCAGGAAACACATGGGTGAAGCAGTGGAATAGGGCAGGAGTTGATCGACCCATTCCACTCTCACCAGACCACGCGCCCTATTTACAAATGAATCTTCAGTTCGGAACGCTTGGTTCTGATGCCGGACTTCAGCACCGCAACAAAATGAATCTCGTCTACTTTTACTTTCATACCTCAAAAAAATACAATTTGACCAAAGTTTAGTTTAATGTAGAGATACAGCGTTGAAACAGGCCCTTCGGCACACCGAGTCTGCAGCGACCAGCCATCCCACACATTAACACTGCTTTACACACACTGGGGACAATTTTACCTTTTACACCAAGCCAATGAACCTACAAATCTATGCATCTTTGGAGTGTGGGAGGAAGCCGGAGAAAACCCTCACAAGTCACGGGGAGAACGTACTATCTCCTTTAAGACAATCAGGATCGAACCTGGGTCTCTTGCGCTGTAAGGCAGCAGCTCTACCGCTGTGCCACCGTGCCACCCGAAAGCTCCAATTAAGTCCTGATTCACGAAGTCAAGTCAAGTCAATTTTATTTGTATAGCACATTTAAAAACAACCCACGTTGACCAAAGTGCCGTACATCAGTTCAGGTACTAAGAAACGAACATACAATGGCACACAAACATAACAGCACATACATAAACAGTTCACAGCATCCCCTCAGAGGGCCTCAAACGCTAGGGAGTAGAAATAGGTTTTGAGCCTGGGCTTAAAGGAGTCGATGGAGGGGACAGTTCTGATGGGGAGAGGGATGCTGTTCCACAGTCTCGGAGCTGCAATCGCAAAAGGGTTGACTAAGGGTTGACAACATCCCAGAATTGCCGCTAGTCTTCCTGTGCTGAATGGTAATCACTTGCATATTGCTGGGAGTTATTTTCTTTTCTTTTAAAAGATTTATTTTCATAGAGTTTGGCAGCACGGAAACAGGCCCTTCAGCCCAACCTATCCATGCTGACCAAGATGCATATCTAAAGTTCAGTTTAGTTTTAGTTTGGAGATACAGCATGGAAACAGGCCCTTCGGCCCAACCTATCCATGCTGACCAAGATGCATATCTAAAGTTCAGTTTAGTTTGGAGATACAGCATGGAAACAGGCCCTTCGGCCCAACTTCTCCATGCTAACGAAGATGCATATCTAAAGTTCAGTTTAGTTTTAGTTTGGAGATACGGCATGGAAACAGGCCCTTCGGCCCAACCTATCCATGCTGACCAAGATGCATATCTAAAGTTCAGTTTAGTTTGGAGATACAGCATGGAAACAGGCTCTTCGGCCCAACCTATCCATGCTGACCAAGATGCATATCTAAAGTTCAGTTTAGTTTGGAGATACAGCATGGAAACAGGCCCTTCGGCCCAACCTATCCATGCTAACGAAGATGCATATCTAAAATTCAGTTTAGTTTTAGTTTGGAGATACAGCATGGAAACAGGCCCTTCGGCCGAACATCACCGTGCCAAGCCTAACTAAACTGATTAAATTTTCCTGTATTTGGCCTTTATCCCTCTAAACATTACTTATCCACACGCCTGTCCATATATGTTTCATTAACTTGCTAGTGACTTTTACCATGAGATATAAATCACTTGATAACCCAACTATTGCTTTTTCAACTGTCTACTCTTTGATCTATCTATCTAACCATGAGCATCTCACAACTCGTGTACTTGTAGTTTACTGTATTCAGATTTAAGACATTTATTTAAGATAAAACCAGATCACAATCTGTGACGTTATGATCACTGTTCCCTCAAACACTCTTTGCTACTGGGTGATCAATAAATTCTTGATCATTAAACAATCGCAGTTCTAAATAGCCCATTCCCTCGTTGGTTCCTTGGTACACTGATTAGTTCAGTTTAGTTTTTAGTTTAGTGATCATGTTACCAAGTACCCATCTAAGACAGTCCCATTTGCCTGCATTTGGCCCGATCCTTTTCTGTCCAAGTATCTGTGAAAATGTCTTTTAAATATTGTTTTTGTACCTGCTTTAACCACTTCCTCTGGCAGCTTGTTCTACATATGTAACACCCTCTATATCAGACAGTTGCTCCTCAGGGTTCAATTACATATTTCCTCTCTCACCTTAAACTGGTCGTCCAGTTGTTGATTGCCCAACCCTGAGACAAGAACTGCATGCATTTACCCTCTCTACGACCCTCATGATTTTATACATCTATCCTGCACTCCAACAAGTCAACCCCTAGGCTGTCCAACAGAATATAGAACAGTACTGCACAGGAACAGACCCTTTGGCCCATCGCGTCTGTGCCAACCATGATACCAAGATAAGCTAATTTCATTTGCCTTTGCATGATCCATACCGTTCCATTCTCTGCATATTCATGTGCCTATCTAAGTCTCATAGCAAGAGGATTTGAGTATAGGAGCAGGGAGGTTCTGCTGCAGTTGTACAGGGCCTTGGTGAGACCGCACCTGGAGTATTGTGTACAGTTTTGGTCTCCTAATCTGAGGAAAGACATTCTAGCCATAGAGGGGGTACAGAGTACAGAGAAGGTTCACCAGATTGATTCCTGGGACTTTCATATGAGGAAAGACTGGATAGACTAGGCTTGTACTCGCTGGAATTTAGAAGATTGAGGGGGGATCTTATTGAAACATATAAAATTCTTAAGGGGTTGGAGAGGCTAGATGCGGGAAGATTGTTCCCGATGTTGGGGAAGTCCAGAACCAGGGGTCACAGCTTAAGGATAAGGGGGAAGTCTTTTAGGACCGAGATGAGAAAACATTTCTTCACACAGAGAGTGGTGAATCTGTGGAATTCTCTGCCACAGAAGGTAGTTGAGGCCAGTTCATTGGCTATATTTAAGAGGGAGTTAGATGTGGCCCTTGTGGCTAAAGGGATCAGGGGGTATGGAGAGAAGGCAGGTACAGGTTACTGAGCTGGATGATCAGCCATGATCATATTGAATGGTGGTGCAGGCTCGAAGGGCCGAATGGCCTACTCCTGCACCTATTTTCTATGTTTCTACGTTTCTTGTGGTACCATTGTATCTGCCTCAACCAGTACCTCTGGCAGTGCGTTCCTGGTACCCATGACCCTTCATATTAAAACAACTTGCAATGCACATCTCCTTTAAACTCTGCCTCTCACCTAATCTCTCCCTATCACTCCATCCCTCAAGTCCTGGCGACAGCCTCATGAAAAATGTTTCCAGCTTAGCGGCATCGATTGTACAGCATGGTCATCAAAACTGAACACAATACTCCATCAGTCTGAAGAAGGGTCTCGACCCGAAACGTCGCCCATTCCTTCTCTCCTGAGATGCTGCCCGACCTGCTGAGTTACTCCAGCATGTTGTGAAATAAATACCTTCGATTTGTACCAGCATCTGCAGTTATTTTCTTACAATACTCCATGTGTGGTTTTGTACAACTGCAACATAACATCTCAACTTCTATACTCATGCCTTTCCTGATGAAGACCAGCATGCCAAAAACCTTCTTCCCCACTCCGTGACCACTTTACAGGGAGTCATGGATCCTCTGTTCTTTCCAGGCCTCGACAATCTTTTCCCCAGATGAGGGTTTCAGGGTATAGGTTTAAGGTGCAACCAGACCTGTTAAAAAGGGACATGAGAGACAATGTCTTCACACATTGCACATATGAAACAAACTGCTAGAGGAGGTGGATGAGGCAGGAACAATAACAACACTTAGAGATTTGGACAGGGTAGGTCTAGCTTAGATGGGCATATTGGTCAGCATGGATGAGTTGGGCCGAACCTAGAGTGAAGCCACACGCAAATTGGAGGAACAGCACCTCATATTTGCCTCAGTCTGAAGAAGGGTCTCGACCCGAAACGTCACCCATTCCTTCTCTCCCGAGATGCTGCCTGACCTGTTGAATTACTCCAGCATTTTGTGAATAAATCGATTTGTACCAGCATCTGCAGTTATTTTCTTATAGCACCTAATATTTCACTTGGGCAGCTTACAGCCGAGTGGTATGAGTATTGATTTCTCTAATTTCAAGTAACCCTTGCATTCCCATTCTCTCCGTGCCACCTCCACCATAGTTGTCCTGCTAGTTTCACTGTTCGAATCCCCATCGTTATCATCTCCTCCACAGACAGCAATGGACAATTGTGGGCTCTTTGGCCATCAGTGCCGGCTCTGATTTCTTCTGTGCCTTTTCATACCTCTAGTTTCCCTCTCCCCTGACTCTCAGTCTGAAGAAGGGTCTCGATCCAAAACGTCACCCATTCCTTTTCTCCACAGATGCTGCCTGAACCGCTGAGTTACTCCAGCATTTTGTGTCTATCTTCAGTGTAAACCAGCATCTGCGGTTCCTTCCGACACATTTTGCCTGGTTCGGTGCTGTATTGGTGACTATAACCTAATGTGCTTTGTCTTTTAAATAACATTGGAGATGGAGGAGGGATATTGGGGAGGGGGTGTTGGTTATCGAGCTTGGAAAATCAAGATCATCTGTGGAGAAAAGGAATAGGTGACGTTTCGGGTTGAGATCCTTCTTCAGACTCAGTCAGGGGAGAGGGAAACTAGAGGTATGAAAAGGTACAGAACAAATTAGAGCCGGTACCGATGGCCAAGGAGCCCACAATGCTCCATTGTTGGCTGTGGAGAAGGTGATAACATGCATTAAAGCAGCATGGACATGGCCAACCACAGTCAGCAGGGGGATCAGGGGAGAAGGCAGGAGAATGGGGTTGAGTGGGCGATGTACATCACCCTTGATTGAATAATAATAATAATAATAATAATACATTTAATTTATATAGCGCTTTTCTGGAAACTCAAAGACGCTTTACAGAGTAAACAAAACATAAAAGTAAATAAACAAACAAAAGATTTACCCTGACGGAGAAGCAGAGAACAAACAGCGCCAGCGTCCTCTCACGTCAGGGTCCGGCGTAAATGGTTGACAGTAAACAATAAAGAACACAAGACACACAATTACAGTTTAACACAGACAACCATCACAGCGATTGCTCCAGGCACACCCTCACTGTGATGGAAGGCAAAGAAAAGTCTTATCTCCTCCTCATTCTTCTCCCGCGGTCAGGCAGTCAAACTGCTGCCTCGAGGCGATCGAGGCTCCCGACTTTTGAAACCCCCGCCGGGCGATGGAAGGTCCCAGGGCCGAGCCGAGCAGGCCGATGAAGGTCCTGAGCCCTCACCGGGCGATGGAAAGTGCCGCGGCCGAGACACGCAGGGCGATGAAGGGCCTGCGAGCGGGTCGATTCGGGGCGGTCGAAGCTGCTACGGCTGGAGCTCCCGAAAGCCGGTCGCCAGCCAGGGGCCTGCGAGCTCCCGATGTTGCGGTCCACAGAGCCCGCGGTAAGTCCAGGTAAGATGGTGAGTCCAGGCCCTGCGACCGGAGCCTTCAAGGTCGCTCCCAGCTGGAGGCCGCCAACTCCACGGTGTTAGGCCTCCGTTGAGGAGGAGATTTAGAAAAAAGGTTTCCCCCACCCCCACACCACCCCCCCACATATACACAGCTAAAAGTAGGTCAATACATACATTTAAACGGTAACAATAGACAAAGACGGAAAAAGACAGACAGACTGCCGGTGAGCCACAGCCGGGTCAAGTTTTTAACTATATGGCGGAGTAAAGAGGAGCAAAGAGGTCCTTCTGCAGTTGTACAGGGCCCTAGTGAGACCGCACCTGGAGTACTGTGTGCAGTTTTGGTCTCCAAATTTGAGGAAGAATATTCTTGCTATTGAGGGCGTGCAGCGCAGGTTTACTAGGTTAATTCCCGGAATGGCGGGACTGTCATATGTTGAAAGACAGGAGCGACTAGGTTTGTATACACTGGAATTTAGAAGGATGAGAGGGGATCTTATCGAAACATATAAAATTATTAAGTGGTTGGACACGTTAGAGGCAGGAAACATGTTCCCAATGTTGGGGGAGTCCAGAACCAGGGGCCACAGTTTAAGAATAAGGGGTAGGCCATTTAGAACAGAGATGAGGAAAAACTTTTTTAGTCAGAGAGTTGTGAATCTGTGGAATTCTCCGCCTCAGAGAGCAGTGGAGGCCAATTCTCTGAATACATTCAAGAGAGAGCTAGATAGAGCTCTTAAGGATAGCAGAGTCAGGGGGTATGGGGAGAAGGCAGGAACGGGGTACTGATTGAGAATGATCAGCCATGATCACATTGAATGGCGGTGCTGGCTCAAAGGGCCGAATGGCCTTCTCCTGCACCTATTTTCTATTGTCTATAGTAGACTTGATGGGCTGAATGGCCTAATTCTGCTCCTGGAACATAGGAGCAACCTAGACTCTGCACAGTGAATGTTACATGGGTCCTCATGTGTGATCATGCATGCATTCCTGGCAGTTTTGGTGGAGGAGCCCACTTTACCAGACAGGCTAGTGCATTTGTGTCATGATCACCCTGAATTATTGGGGGGTTTGGAGGAGCAATTTTTCCAAGAGCCAGGAATAGGTAACAGCCTGCTTCTTCTCTTCTAAAGTACTGTCTGACAGTGGCAATAGAGACGCCAGTTCCTGAGGCCGGGGCCAATTAAAACATTCGTGAGACTGCCTCATGCAAATTTGCGGTTTCAAGTTTCTTTCACAGTGCTTGAGCCACAGCCTATTAAATACAGACACTCACAGATTCTGGCCTGAAGTCAATGCTTAAAGCTCACACAGTAAACATCAATGAGGATCTCTCTCTCTCCCTCTCTCTCGCTCGCTCGCACACATACACTCAGACAGGGGAGCTGACAGATGAGAGGAGATTGAATCTGGGGAAAGCAGCACACAGCAATGGATGTTCAAAACCGGATAACCTGTGAGCTACAAGCGTTGACTGTCTTACTGCTTCTTGGCACAGTTACAAAAGGTAAGAAAGACTGTGCACAAACAAGACTGCGCGTTGCTGCATTTACCTAAAAAATACTTGAGACTGTTGCCAGTTCAATAGTGCAATAATACCGCATTTCAGTTAATCTTGATCCAGATCTGAAATAGTGACTTCCCTTTTATTTTAATTACCAGTTGTGATGTTTTTATCAGAGTTATAAATTGGTTCCAAACCAAATTGTTGGGTTTACAAGCAAAGCATAGTTAGTTCTCTCATTCTGAGTTGCAGCTGCCACTCTACACCCTTCCACCTAAAGGACTCGAGGAAGGGTCGACTTTAAAGGTCTTCTTTAAATGTAAAGTTAAAGACCGTACAAAGTCACCGCAAACTCTGATCAAAGCCATCGAGTTCCTGAAATTCTTGTTCTCTTGTTTCTCGCACACTTGTGCAACAGCGGAATGCAAATGAACACGGCCAGCTGTGGTTTTACTAAACGGGACTTCCACTGAGCAGGTCTTCAGCAGGAATGTCATAGATGCGGCACTGTCCACAACTCCCTGCCAGTCCACATTGTTTTGGTTCTCAGAACAGCTCATTCTTACTCACCCCGTTCAAAGTTGGTAAAAACCCAGCCACCCTTTTTGCCCAGCAGCAAGTGTAACAATTGTACAACGGGAATAGCTTTACCCCAGGCGATTTCTGAATCAGGTGCCGCTCACCATATTTACATTCTGCATGTGGCAGAGAATTCCACAGATTCACAACTCTGGGTGAAAAAGCTTTTCCTCGTCTCAGTCCTAAATGGCTTATTCTTAAACTGTGACCCCTGGATCTGGACTCCCCCAAAATAGGGAAACTTGTTCTTGCATCTAGCCTGTTCAATTCTGCCTTACATAGAAAATAGATGCAGGAGTAAGCCTTTCTACCCTTTGAGCCAGCACCACCATTCAATATGATCATGGGCGATCATCCAAAATCAGTACCCCGTTCCTGCCTCCATTAGCCCCGAGAGCTATATCTAACTCTCCCTTGAAAACATCCAGTGAATCGGCCTCCACTGCCCTCTGTGACAGAGAATTCCACAGATTCACAACTCTCTGGGTGAAATTATTTTTTTCCCCCTCATCTCAGTCCTAAGTGGCCTATCCCTTATTCTTAAACTGTGAGCCCTGGTTCTGGACTCCCCCAACAACGGGAACAATTTTCCTGCATCTAGCCTGAACAATCCTTTAAGAATTTTATATGTTTCTATAAGTTTGCGTGCCTGTCTCTTTTCCAACTGCTTTGGGCTGTAGGTACCTGTCACGACTGTCTCAGAGTCCACAGGCTGAGAGTTGGACTGCCACTGCAGATACCTCAGTGAATGTATCTCAGGGTGGGAGGGGAAGGGGGGGACATTCATAGTAAAATGCTGAGCGTGCGATAACAATAAAACGTACCCATCTTGGGTGGGTGTAATAAAATCCCACGCCACAAAATGGGGGAAAAGCAAGTGCCCTGGCCAATGCCCAAATTCAACCGTATACTGAAGAAGTTGTTCACTGTCATTCTGCTGTTTGATTTAGTGTTGGTTTATTACTGTCGGGTGCGACGAGATACAGTGAAACACTTTGGTTTGCGTGCTGTTCATCCATGCATGATTATAATCAAACAATACGTGAGTACAACAGTTAGAGCTGAAAGGGAAAGGAAAGAGCGCAGAATATAGTGTTCCAACTGCAGAGAAATTGCAGATTAAAAAGTGCAAGGGCCGCAACAAGGTAGATTGGAGGATTGTGAATACGTCCCAATGTGTGCACATCATGTCTCTTCGTATGAAACAGAGTTTACTTGCAAAGTAAACTTCTTCAGTCTGAAGAAGGGTCTCGACCAGAAACGTCACCCATTCATTCTCTCCTGAGATGCTGCCTGACCCCCTGAGTTACTCCAGCATTTTGTGATACCTTCAATTTGTACCAGCTTCTGCAGTTATTTTCCTACATTACTTGCAAAATAACGTCATTCTGGGTATGTGAAAGATGTGATGAAAAAATCATGTGGATTTTGTGGTGTGTTATATATACCGAATAGATAACGTGAGCTTTTATTGAACAGTTGTACTGATTTGTTACCTGTTGCCCAGTCCCTTTTTGGTTGGGGCATTGAATAATAATTCTCAGCTATTGGCAGCAACTTGTAAAGGGCACCAGATGAGAAGCAAGCTATGACTTGTATCTGAAACTGTGATAGTGTGTGAAGTCCTCCATCCTATGTATCGGCCCACACACACACACACACCCACCCACACAGCAGTGAGTATCCTGCTCACAATGTACTGAACTCTTTCACTGAACGTGCCCGTCACTCTGAATGCTGCAGATTTTATTATCTGGAAAAAAAAACCACTTTCATTTGCATGAAATTAGAGTTGGTAGCAGTAACTTGAAATGTACAACAGAACGTGAAAACAAAAAGGCTATTCATCCTCTTAAAGAATACACTACATGGAGGGATGAAGAATCTCTCATTTATTAAAGCCTGAAACCCCCAGCCCATGTCAATAGACAATAGACAATAGGTGCAGGAGTAGGCCATTCAGCCCTTCGAGCCAGCACCGCTCAATCTATGACCAGATCACAGTCCAGTTCCTTCTTCTTCCATGGAAATAATAGACAGTCTCGAGCAGGTGGCTGATTAGGAATTCATGTTTCTGCTGGGGAAACATCTATGTTATCTGCAGGGCCCACTGCAAGTTGTCCTCTAAACTTGGGGCTTCTTTTGAAGATGTCATAAAAGAAAGCAACATGGGCTTTGAAAACCCAGTGTGTAATTGTGTCAGTATTTAATATATTGATCAATTTAGCCTCCCATGTATCGCAGGTTTCCAACAGCCCACAATTGAAGCTTGTGCCTTCAACTGCCAAGGCCCACATCTCTAAAAAAATAGCCTCTCCAAATCTTTCTGCCCCATCATATGTTCCTCAAGTCAAGTCGAGTTTATTGTCATGTACAGGTGAGGCACAAGTACAAATCTTGCTTGCAACACCATAACACTAGACAATAGACAATAGGTGCAGGAGTAGGCCATTCAGCCCTTCGAGCCAGCATCACCATTCAATGTGATCATGGCTGATCACATAGACTCAAACATACAAAAATATAGATTATAATAAGATTTCCAAAAGATAGAAAACTGCAATAAAGCAAGAGGTTAGTGCAAGACACAATAAGAAAATCCTTCAAGTTGTTCTATTGAAGTTAGACCAAACTGCTGTTCAATTTTCAATAATAGTTCACTGTCAAATTGTGTCCAACAAAATAGTCCATGAAGTACCTTTGGTTAGAATGCTGAGTTAATGATGCTATTTTGGTTGTTGGCCATCTTGGCCTCATCTCCTGTTTCATTAAAAGCATCCACCCCACTGAATAAACATTGGAAAACCAGATGCTCAGTGTGGATGGAGATTTGGGACTAGAAATCGCATCAAAGGATGTATAAAAACCTGCATGCATGGTAGGCCACTGTTACGTTCATGACTCCCTATTGCAAGACTGTACTTTGGATGAGGCCAAACCATTTTGTGCAATGGGATCAGTTTTGCATACCTTCCGCCTGTAAAGGATTTACTTTTGCAAGAAAGGTCTTCACAAGCAGCCAGTGCAGAACTTAGGGGATTGCAGAGTTCTTGAATCATTGTTACTGGGCAGGCCCACTATGCAGAGGAGGTCAGAATAGGGCAGGGTTGAGTCAGAACTTTATCCAATGAGGGGGACTGGAAACACATGGGTTGAGTCAGTCATCCAGGTGGTTGTGATTGGTGACTGGGTGGAGGAAGAACAAAACAAGAGTCAGGCAAGGGTTGGTGATGCAGTACCCATGAGAAGCTAAAGGCAAAGGCAGGTTGATGGTCAATGGGATAATGGTGCTGAGCCCCAAGGTCATGAAGTGAGTTACCCAGTAAATCTTCAACTATCACTGGATCAAGTTGCACGATGGGTGCTTTGATTAATAAGGGTGTCAGGAGTTATGGGGCGAAGGCAGCAGAATGGGGTTGAGAGTAGGGTTGCCAACTGTCCCGTATTAGCCGGGACATCCCATACTTTGGGCTAAATTGGTTTACCACCCTCGTCCCGTATTAGTAGGGTTACCAACTTCCTCACTCTCAAAGAAGGGACAAAGGGTGACGTCACCGCCCCGCGCCCCACGTGACCTCACCCAGCCAGCGGCCACGTGCTCCCGCTCCATCAATGGCGGCCGGGCGGTCGCCATTGGTGGAGCGGGAGCACGTGGCCCCTGGCTGGGAGAGGTCACGTGGGGCGCGGGGCGGTGACGTCACCCTGTCCCGTATTTGGGAGTGAGGAAGTTGGCAACACTAGTCGAAAGGGAAAGATATATCAACCATGATTGAATGACAGAGTTGACTCGATGGGCCAAATGGCCTAGTTCTGCTCCTGGAGCTTATGAAAACCTGCTCTTGCTTAAGTGGACCATTAGTGCCTCTCATGCAGTGAAGCATTTCAATCCATCCTGTGGGGAGGATCATGGACAATGGAGAGCTCACCATTGCACACGTCAATCTCTCTGTTCCTCACCTCCCAAAGAACAAAACATCTTCTGGTTCCAGGAACTTCACCAGAGTCTGTCCAAAGATTTCTGCCCTCTACAAGGGGAATGTCAAAGCTGTGTGGGCAGCAGTTACTTGGTTTTGCTTACTTCCTGGTGCAATATCTTTCTTGGATTGGCTGGCTAGAACTGGAATTAATCACATATAATTCACCACCTACTTTACCACAGTAAATTCATTTCTAACATCTAAAAAAAGTCCCTTATACCTTCCACCATTCCTCTCCTCCTCCAGAATTGCATCTGTATGTGATGCAGACTATACAAAGCAGGGGGAAAATGTGGAGGCTGTTTCCAACACACCACACATCTTGGGTTTGTGGAAAATCAATTGTACTGTAATGTTTCTATATTCTAAGTTATGCTCTGTATCTAAAAACAAAGGCACATTTTCCACTGCAGTAGGTGACATCTCAGGCCTGGTCCTTGTGGATCTCTAGTTATCTGCAGGGGGGGGGGTGGAATTTGTGTACTCTTACCAGCTTTGCAGACAGAATTGCCAGTGACTCTAAAAGTCTGACCCAGATCTTGCAGTTGCTGCAAATAATCTCCCCTAGTTTCTGCTCTTGAGAAGGTTGATTCCTGATGGATCTCCTTGTCTCTTGCTGGTTTGACACATTCCTCTTCAATGATGAATGAACGAACGGACGATATTTTATTGTCACATGTGCAAGTCACTGTGATATTCCTTGTTTTACATACCCAAGGTATGCAAAGACTCACCACATAAAGGGCGCTGACTAAGTTATAAGTATCCTATTTTAACGCAAACCATTTTAACACATTCCATTTGTGGGCCCCTTTAGTTTTCGTCAATTCCCCCACTCCAGGTCCTCCTTTATTCTCCCTCTCGGATCCATGAGTTCTAGGGATTGTGTGCTGCAATTTACTCATTTAGCCAAATGTTATTTCCAATGCGCATAATGGTAATTACTGCCCAACATGGTTTAAGATGCATTTACCAGAAGTGACAAAAAACTATAGAACATTCCTCATGAGAGGAATGGATCGGGGAAATGCAGTCTTTTACCCAGAGTAGGGGAATCAAGAAACAGAGGACATAGGTTTAAAGCAAGGAGGGAAAGATGTACTAGGAACCCAGGGGGCAGCCTTTTTACACAAAGGGTGGTAGGTAGGTATATGGAATGAGCTGCCGGAGGAGGTAATTGAGGTTGGTACTATTGCAACATTTAAGAAGTGTTTGGATAGGTACGTAGATAGAATGTTTAGAAGGATATGGGCTAAACGCAGGCAGGTGTGACTAGTTTAGATGGGACACGTTGGTCGGCATGGGCAAGTTGGGCCGAAGGGCCTGTTTTACTAGCTGTATGATTCTATGAGTCTATAACACAAAGCAAAATATCATGAATGCCTGAATTCAATGTCAACTACTGACCAAATTAAAGTAAGGAACAGTGAGTCAATCCTAGCCTCAACATATATGTTGCAGGGGTTAAACATCTACCTGAAGGCATTGTCAGGAATTGCTTTGGAGCAGTTCGAGTGATTTGTTTGACTGGTGCTAAAATAGCAGCTATTCAGTGGGGTAGGCTGGAGATACATTTCCTTACAGCATCGATCTGGATAGGACTGGTTTGGAGGGATGTGGGGGAAACGCAGGCTGGTGGGACTAGTGTAGATGGGACATGTTGGTCGATGTGGGCAAATTGGGCCAAAGGGCATGTTTGCCATTCTGTATGACTCCATCAGAGAAGGTTACAACAAAATCTGATGGAGATCTTAAAATTTTGAGGGTTCTGACAAGAAATTTCTTCTCTTGACTGAGAGTTGATAAACAATGGGCACAGACTCATAGTGATTGACAAAGGAGACAAGTTAAAAGGAGGAGATTTTATTTTAATCCAACCAAATGGTAGGATTTGGAAGGTAGACACAGAATGCTGGAGTAACTCAGCGGGGCAGGCAGCATCTCTGGGGGCCGCTGTAGTCCCGGACACTGTAGGCCTGGGGGGCGCTGTAGGCCCGGACAGTGTAGGCCCGGGGGCCGCTGTACGCCCGGGCAGTGTAGGCCTGGGGGCCGCTGTAGGCCCGGACACTGTAGGCCCGGGGGCCGCTGTACGCCCGGGCAGTGTAGGCCCGGGGGCCGCTGTAAGCCCGGACAGTGTAGGCCCGAGCGCCGCCTAACAGAGGTTGCGTAGCAACCCGGCTCCCAGCCCGAGCGGCCGCCATTGGTGGAGCGGGAGCACGTGGCCGCTGGATGGGTGAGGTCACGTGGGGCGCGGGGCGGTGACGTCACCTTTTGTCCCTTATTTGGGAGTGAGATAGTTGGCAACCCTAGCTGCAGTATTCCATCAGCCACATCTCTATGCATCACATTTGATGATCCATCCACAGTTCATTTTCCCAGTTCAATTGCTCTAACTAATTTGTCTCAACTGGTCAGTTTCAGTTTAGTTTAATGTCACGTGTCCTGAGGTACAGTGAAAAGCTTTTGTTGCGTGCTATCCAATCAGCAGAAAGACAATACATGATTACAATCAATCCATTTTTGCAGTGTATAGATACATGATAAGGTCACATCTCCTCTCGAACGTGTCTATCACATCATACCTACAGGATGTCTCACAAAGCAGGAAGGGCACTGATGTGTAGTGAAATGACTGGAATAGATGCAACATGCTGTGTTTGTTTACAGTGAACTTTCCTAGATACTTCAACTTTCCACCCGAGATACACAACAAGTTTACCATTGGAAATTAAAAAACTGCAAAAGCCCAAATTCTGCAATCTCATCATAACTCGATTTGCCTTCTGAAATAGTAGAATTGTAGTACTAAAGACAGTCCTCCTGAACTCAATCAGTACTACTGCTCCAGTTATGCTTATCAATCCAGTAACCGGGGGTGCACAGATTTAATGCGACTGACAAGTGGACGAGGGGAAAGTGAGGAGAGAGTTGTTCATCCAGATGCCGGGCGAGACTTGCAGGGGAACCTTAGCCTTCCACACCCTCAAACACAACAGCTAGAGAATGTTTAATATCAGGCGATGGATGTGTGTGATCAGGTTCACTCCATTACTTCCACAAACCACAGGTGGGTGTGTGGTTGTAACGTGGTTTAGTCAGTTCACCAGCATTCAGGGTCCACTGATAAGTCAAACCCCATCACAGCAGCTGGCAAGTAAACGGAGAGAGAACGTAACATGGAAACCAAGAGAGAATAAGCCGGAGTGAGCCCTCTGAGTCTGTTGAATAATCATGGCGATGATTCAATGTAGGAAGGAATGGCAGATTAAACTGTAGACACAAAAAGCTGGAGTAACTCAGCGGGACAGGCAGCATCTCTGGAGAGTCTCTGGAGATACTCGACCCGAAACGTCACCCATTCCTTCTCTCCAGAGATGCTGCCTGTCCCGCTAGGTTGCTCCGGCGTTTTGTTTTCAAATTCAGCCACTGGTTCCCCCTTTATCTCTGTGCCCCTTGTTCACTCTGCACCTATCTAATTCCTTCCTTAATATATTTAATGATTTAGCTTCAACTGCTTTCTGGGGCAGAGATTTCCATGGGTTTCACCACTCTCTGGGAGTAGAGACTTCCCCTCACCAAATGGCTTACCCCTTAGTCTTAAATTTAAGTTCCTGCTCTCACCCTGAGAACGTGACCAACTGTGTCGCCACAAAGTGGTGGTGGGATCAAACACAGGGCAAGTAGTAATTTGCAGGATGTGGAACCAAAGGAGGGGCAAGATGGGCCGAATGGCCTCCTCCTCCACTGTAAGATTCTGCAAGCCTTTCTAAAATTAGCTCTGGTTTGTAGACCTTGAGATAGCAGGGAGGGAGGAAACATTGGTCCCTGCACACAGTGCCATGTCCCTGCTTTCATCTTTAACCACAGACTGGTTAGCATCGTGGTTGAGGCATTGGACCACTGATGAGCCAAGCCCCATCATGCCAGCTGAATCATTTAAATGGAAGTAACTATCGAAATCTGGAATTAAAAGCTGGTACCGATGATGCTCATTGTTACCACATTGTTGTTCAAAAGGACATTTTGTCCATGCAGATCATGCAGGTTTCTCACACCTGGCCAACATCACAACTCGGGCGGCACGGTGGCGCAGCGGTAGAGTTGCTGCCTTGCAGCGCCAGAGACCGGATTCCATCCTGACCAGCCTGTACGTTCTCCCCGTGACCTGCGTGGGTTCTCTCTAGAATCTCCGGTTTCCTTCCACACTCCAAAGACATACAGGTTTGTAAGTTAATTGGCTTGGCATGATTGTAAATTGTCCCCAGCGTGAGTAGGGTAGTGTCAGTGTGCGGGGGATCGCTGGTCGGCACGGATTCGGCGGGCCGAAGAGCCTGTTTCCGCACTGCAGCTCTAAACTAAACCACTCCACAATCACCACCAATGGAGTGAATCTCAGCTCTCTATTGAGTAAGTGGCTCAGCGCAGAGCACAATTGGCATGGCTCATTGCCAGCTGGCTTAGTGAGCAACTTAACATCCTGTCTGCAAAAAAACAAGTGCCAACTGAAGACTAACAAACAGTGAAGAGGGAGTGTCAGGTTCAAAACAATAAAAACATCAACAAGAACTGGGTGTGAACAGAAAAACACAAAGCCGTGCTCATTCTTTGGGTTAACCACGATCCCCAAACCCACAGTAAATAACAACTACCAACTCTTACAATGGTCATTTACCATAAGGAGCTACATTGCTGTGCTGACTTATATGCTAACCCAGATCGTGGAATGAATTAGTTTTGGGCTGGTTTATGGACAACTGCGACAAGATCATCCTGTAAGCAGCAACGGGGCTGAATGAACGGTCTACTGAGGAAGGGAGGGGTTGCTATGTTATGGGAGATATCCCTGGTTATACCTGAACAGAGGTGCAGAACATGCACAACAAGTGTCTGTTTCATCTTAGTATAAGAAAATAACTGCAGATGCTGGTACAAATAGAAGGTATTTATTCACAAAGTGCTGGAGTAACTCAGCAGGTTGGGCAGCATCTCGGGAGAGAAGGAATGGGTGACGTTTCGGGTCGAGACCCTTCTTCAGACCCATTGCTGAAGGGTCTCGACCCGAAACGTCACCCATTCCTTCTCTCCCGAGATGCTGCCTGACTGGCTGAGTTACTCCAGCACTTTGTGAATAAATACCTTCGGTCTGTTTCATCTTAATTTGTTTCCGGTATAAATCAAGCTTGGTGATGTACAATCTCTGGAAGGATACCTATTGACAAAGAACATACATTAGATACTAACAAAAGTGTTTTTAAATATCTGCTGATGCCAATTTGGTTCCATTTTCTGAAGATGCTTTCTTTTCTCTCTCACTCTCTATCTCTGTCTCTCTTTCTAAAACCAGTTCAGCTTTTAAAGTATGTTGACAGAACTGGTTCACAGACTTGTATGGAAATTGGAAAGGTTTCCCTGAAGGTGATACTAGGGTCCCCCTGTTAATCTCCAGAACCTGCAACAGCAATCAGCCTCTAATTGAGCTCAAGTTGTACCTACCGTGAACACTTCCTCATGAGAAACATGAGTAATTATATTAAGGGTATTAGTAAAGTTATAAAAAAAGGTCAGGGGGGTAAATATTGTGATTCTGTGCCGTCAAGCGCACAATGTAATTAAAATGAAGTCTCTGGAAACATTTCACCCTTGCCCTGCCCCTCACTTCCCAAATGTTTCTCTTCCTTCATTTTTGTCTCAGTCTCACTCACTCGCACGCATGCAAGCACACGGACACGTGCACAAACACATGCATGCACACGCGCATGTACTCATGCACACACATGTACTCGCACGCACACACACTTGCTCGCACACACAACTCTGTGCCCACACACACTTGCTCGCACACACAACTCTGTGCCCACACACACTTGCTCGCACACACAACTCTGTGCCCACACACACTTGCGCACGCATACACAGATTCACGCACACGCACACATTTGCACACGCACACACTTGTGCGCACACACTTGCGCACGCACTTGCACACACACAATCAGTGAACTGTCAAAGCAAGGAGAAGAGGCCATTTAACCATCAACCTGTGGCGAGTTCTCTGCAAGAACCACTTTGCTCAGCCCCCTGTACAGTTGTAATTTGTCCTCCCTTCAACACATCTCCAATTTCCTTTCAAAGCCTGTCCTTCAACCGCTGTAGGTCAAAGCCTGTCCTTCAACCGACATCAGTCTGAAGAAGGGTCTCGACCCGAAACGTCACCCATTCCTTCTCTCCCAAGATGCTGCCTGACCTGCTGAGTTACTCCAGCATTTTGTGAATAAATCGATTTGTACCAGCATCTGCAGTTATTTTCTTATATAATGCTGTAGGTGGTTTTGTTTGCAAGGCTTTGACATCTCTGCCAAATCACTCAGGCCGAGAGAATCTCACTGAACCAAGAAAACCCGCAGTCACCAACGAGAAGTTAAAACCAAATCAGGGTTAGTCACTTGTTTAGAGAAAGTAAGACCTCTTTTAAACCACTGTTAAAAATTACACCAGCGAGCACTCAAATTTTTAATGGTGAATTTGCAGGGACTCAAAGGGCCTTCACTCGCCAAGGGTCAGAGGCCCACAGAGCTAGGGTGTCCTAGTGACCACAACTGAGCCTTCAGGATAGATTAGTAAACTATTTGATGTGAAGGTACAATTTTTGAGAGAGAGAGAGAAGAGAGGGGGAGAGGGAGAGAGGGGGGGGAGGGAGAGTGGGGGGGAGGGAGGGGGAGGGGAGAGGGGGAAGGGGGGAGAGGGAAAGAGAGAGGGAGAGAGGGAGAGAGAGAGAGAGAGAACAAAGGGTGTTATTGCACTAAACCTCTCCTTTAACATCAGCATTTTATTTTCATGTAGGAATGCAATGAATGTACAAACCAAATCTCAACAGTGAGATTTATTATCAATCGTAATGATATCTTGGCAGGCATTAGACAATGTGTTTGCACTTTGCGCCCTTAAAACAGGGCGTCAGCATGTAACTGGCATGTACGATGAGACTGAAGGCAACAATTTACTCAGGGGAAAGAGTCCACTTAATGAGGGGATGAAACAAAAACTGCAGTAACTTCTCCTGGCAAATTGATCTGCGAAGATGCCATGAGTGGAGAAGCGTTTCGCACAAATGTCGTGCACTAAGTTACTTGTAATCACTTGCAGCAGCGGGGTCACCAGTCACAGTATTTGTCATTAGTTCTGCTTGGTGATAAGCACTGAAAGAATAAGTCATGTCTGAGTATTTCCAGCTAAGTTGCAGTGAAGAAAATGCCAGATTGCTCTTGAAGAGCTCCTGATGTTGGAGCATTGAAATGGCTTTGAGTGGTCACACGCAATGGGTTCGAATCAGCAGGGTACGATGATGTAATGACTGAACAAACTGGATTAAAGGAAAAAAAGCCTGCTGCTAAAATTGTACAATCATGAAACACACCTCTCCTGTAAAAGTTGAATAACCTTTATGATGGACACAAGAAACTGTAAATGCTGGAATCTTGCTCGGAATACAAAGTGCTGGAGTAACTCATCGGGTCTGGCAGCATCTGTGGAGGACATGGATAGGTGCCATTTCAGGTCAGGACCCTTCTTCTGACCTCTTCTGAGAAGGGTTCCTGTTCTGAAACGTCGCCTATCCATGTCCTCCACAGATGCTGCCAGACCCGATGAGCTACTCCAGCACCTTGTGCATTAACCTACATGGCATGTGTCGGAAGGAACTGCAGATGCCAGTTTAAACCGAAGATAGACACCAAATGCTGGAGTAACTCAGCGGGACAGGCAGCATCTCCGGAGAGAGGGAATGGGTGACGTTTCGGGTTGAGACCCTTCTTCAGACTGACCTACATGACAAACTGGAGTACTTCACTGATGAATAAAGTGCAACACAAGACCTTCCTTTAATGCCAGGACATATTCTGTTTCACTGGTTTATTACAAAACTACTTCGCCCCAAAGAAATTGCTTTCAGGTTTTGTAATAATGATTGCATCAGCATAAAAAAAATAGTTCCCCAGCTACTCTCCCATTTCACAATAACCTTCCCATTGCAATGATTTTTCTCCAATCTACTCTCAGCTGTGGTGTGGGCTCTCTGTGAAATCTGGTTTGCAGTTTAAAGACAAACATCCTGCCAGGAGGCCTAAAAAAGGGCATTTTTCAAAGTTCTTGGACTCCTGTTCTTCAGTTTGCCTAACATTGCAAAACTTTAGCCTTAGAATTTTTGTTGTGCAATGTGAGATTTGTTTTTTTTTTATTGCCTTTGTGCTTTAAGTATATTGAGTGAATCTTGAGTATTTAAAAAAGGAAAATTGAGGAAGAGTACAACGTGGAGGAGACTTAGAAACTTTGTCCGAGGCAGAAATCTTCTTGGCGTTAACAAGTGTCCAGTTGAGTCTTTACGTAGAGGACCAGTGACCGAGAGCTGGACTAAAAGTTAGACAATAGGTGCAGGAGTAGGCTGTTCGGCCCTTCGAGCCAGCACCACCATTCAATGTGATCATGGCTGATCATTCTCAATCAGTACCCCGTTCCTGCCTTCTCCCCATACCCCCCGACTCCGCTATCCTTAAGAGCTCTATCAAGCCCTCTCCAGAGAATTTGCCTCCACTGCCTTCTGAGGCAGAGAATTCCACAGATTTATAACATTCTGACTGAAAACGTTTTTCCTCATCTAATGGTCTACCCCTTACTCTTAAACTGTGGCCCCTGGTTCTGGACTCCCCCAACATTGGGAACATGTTTCCTGCCTCTAACGTGTCCAACCCCTTAATAATCTTATACGTTTCGATAAGGTCCCCTCTCATCCTTCTAAATTCCAGTGTATACAAGCCTAGCCGCTCCAGTCTTTCAACATAGGACAGTCCCACCATTTCGGGAATCAACCTAGTAAACCTACGTAAACCCACATAAAAGTTAGTTTGGGCAACGTTTTGTTTGGAATGGACACAATAGCAAATGGATGCCCCTGTGACATAATATCTACGATTCCAATTATTTTCAGCAAGCTGCGAGATATTATGTCAGTTTAAAATATATAATATTTATTTAAATGCCTATTTATCAGGATGAATTACATGCCGCATTTTAAAACCAAAACAAATCTCTCAGATATCCAGTGAAAATACTTCTTAATAGTTGCTTTCCAATGGACCCCACTTATCTGTGTTTGACTGCTCTCCAGAAAACACTAGTCATTCACATTCTGAAGAAAGGCCCTGACCCTAAACGTCGCCTATACATTCCTTCCACACATGCCGCCTGACCCGCTGAGTTACTCGAGCACTTTGAATTTTAAGCAAGATTCCAGCATCTGCGGTTCCTAACGGTGCAATCATTCAGGTTTATTCTGTGGCTTCAGTGCAATAAAACTTTCCAAGAAGCCTCACAAAAGTGTAGGAAACAAAATTTGACAATAACCCACATCGCGGTGACCAAACATTTGGTAATAAATTAATCTCACATTACAGAACATAAAATGACAAGGTTGAAGTTTTGTAATGTTATAAATATAGCCAGGCAAACTGAAGAACAGGAGTCTAAGAACTTTGGTATAGGATTTAAAAGAACGAGTGCACAGTTGAGGGAAGTAATTCCAGAGTGCAGTTACAAGGCATTTGAAACCGTGGCTCTTCATGGTGGGGTGAGAGAAATCAGAGATGTACGAGGGGGAAACAATTGATAAATGCCGAGGTCTTGAGGATTTTAAGTCTCCAGAAGGAACAAGAAAGCTAGGGTTTATTCACAAAATGCTGGAGTAACTCAGCAGGTCAGGCAGCATCTCGGGAGAGAAGGAATGGGTGACGTTTCGGGTCGAGACCCTTCTTCAGTCTGAAGCATCTCTCTTCTTCAGTCTGAAGAAGGGTCTCGACCCGAAACGTCACCCATTCCCTCTCCCGAGATGCTGCCTGACCCGCTGAGTTACTCCAGCATTTTGTGAATAAATCGATTTGTACCAGCATCTGCAGTTATTTTCTTATAAGAAAGCTAGGGTGATCATTTCAAAGGTAAGGCACTGTACGGACAAAGGCAATTGTGGAGCACTGTGGTGATGGGGTGAAGAGAACTTGGAGTGAGTGAGGGTGCAGGCTCCAAGGTTTTGGAAAAGGCTTATGCATATAAAAGATGAGGCAGTACTGGAGGAGATCTAACAAGAGGCATGGCAGTGGACTTTAGTGGCAAATGAACTGAAGCCAGGCTGAAAGAATTACTTGTGCATTGAAATAAACCCTATTCAATGAAGTAGACTGTACCACACAAAGACAGCATCTCTCAATGAAACAGTGTTGAACTGATAATGAATGGCCATATCCACAAGTGGGAAATATTCAAAGGAGCAGATTAAGGTTAGCCTTTGAGCAAGTGTTGGGCTCTGTAATTCGGACACAAAGACTGATATTGAACAGAAGCAAATTGCTGTTTCCAGACGGAGACTTCTGAAAACCGTGCTCGTCATTTCTCATTATGCTGCCTACTTAGAATCCCCCAGGATTGTAAATTTGGCATAAAGGATATTCTGGAAAACAAAAAGCAAAAAATCTGCATTTTCAGTATAAATGCAATAAAAAGAGGAACTCAGCAATTCAGGCAGCTTTGATAATAGGCCAATGACCTGCAATGTGAATTATGGTTCGCCCTCCGTAGACGCTGCCTGGATTGTGGAGTACTGTACTTAGTAAATTTGGGGGCTTTATTTGATATTTTGGATTTCCGCGCTGTATCTCTAAACTAAACTAAACAATAGTTGGCTGTGTGATCTCCACAATTTGCCACTCTCAAATCTCTCAATAGATGTGTGAATAATATTTGGGTACGTGGGTGTGGAAACTTTAACACTTTGGGCTGATTCATTATCTGTCCTTGTGATGTGAACAATCGTATCATAAAACCTTGGCACACAATTTCATCTCGACCATCATCTTGTGGGATTCAATAAGAATTACGACAGAAAATTGGGGGTTAAGCACTCTGAGTATCATGATGATAAAATCAACAAAGTGGAAACAAAATTGAATCATTATTCTCCAATGATTCTGGGCTCCATGTTCCGACCCAGGTTATTCACTGAATGAAAAGGAGAAGTAAAATCATATCTTCAAAAGCAAGAACACTTCCTCACGAGAAATATGAGTAATTATCTTGAGGGCACAAGCAAGGTTTAAAAAATGGTCAGAAAGTAAATATTGTGGTTCTGTGCTATTGAACGTAAAATGTCATTAAAACAAAACTTCTGAAATATAATTGTTTTAAGCAGCGGGTAAGGCAGCATCTGTGCAAAGCGAAACAGTGTTAGCATCTCTGATGGACGAATGACTTCTTGGCCTGAAACATTAATGGTTCTTATAGAAACTTACAAAATTCTTAAGGGGTTGGACAGGCTAGATGCAGGAAGATTGTTCCCGATGATGGGGAAGTCCAGAACAAGGGGTCACAGTTTAAGGATAAGGGGGAAGTCTTTTAGGACCGAGATGAGAAAGTTTTTTTTTTCACACAGAGAGTGGTGAATCTGTGGAATTCTCTGCCACAGAAGGTAGTTGAGGCCAGTTCTTTGGCTATATTTAAGAGGGAGTTAGATGTGGCCCTTGTGGCTAAAGGGATCAAGGGGTATGGAGAGAAGGCAGGTATAGGATACTGAGTTGGATGATCAGCCATGATCATATTGAATGGCGGTGCAGGAGGGCCTAATGGCCTACTCCTGCACCTATTTTCTATGTTTCTATGTTTCTATTCATCTGTCTCTGCCTTCACGGATGCTGCCTGACCTCACCACTGCCTCCACTATTTCTAGTTTCTGCCACTACTCTCCTGCAGAATACGCTCAACCAGCTGGCATCATGGGGATGGGGTGGGAGGGTGGAGGTCACACAAATATGCTGGGTTCGTGAGAAATGCTCCAGAAAAATCACTGTGCTCCAGAAACTGGGGGGTGGTTCTGGGACACCAGAACTAACTGTTGAGCCTTCCCGAGGAGTCGTGGGCCTAACTCAACGAAACACCAGTGAAGGGAGGTGCCCAATTGATAACCCCAATGATGCACTTGAATAGAAACATAGAAAATAGGTGCAGGAGGAGGCCATTTGGCCCTTCGAGCCAGCACCGCCATTCATTGTGATCATGGCTGATCATCCACAATCAGTAACCCGTGCCTGCCTTCTCCCCATATCACTTGCTTCCACCCTCCCCTAGAGCTCTATCTAACGCTCTTTTAAATTCATCCAGTGAATTGGCCTCCACTGCCTTCTGTGGCAGAGAATTCCACAAATTCACAACTCTCTGGGTGAAAAAGTTTTTTCTCACCTCAGTTTTAAATGGCCTCCCCTTTATTCTTAGACTGTGGCCCCTGTTTCTGGACTCCCCCAACACTGGGAACATTTTTCCTGCATCTTGCTTGTCCAGTCCTTTCATAATTTTATACGTCTCTATAAGATCCCCCTCTCATCCGTCTAAACTCCGGTGAATACAAGCCCATTCTTCAACATATACATCTGCATCTACATCAGTTTTTATGCACTTGTTTTCATGGAGGTGGCTTATTATTGCATATGGAGTTAGTTCTTGTCATTAGCCTAAGTTGGTATAATCGGTTCAGAAAGTACTTTGGCTTTGGGGTTTGTTTTCTTGGCTGAGCGCTTATCCTAGTGTTATAGCACAAGTACTTTGTGTTTTAATTGTAATTTATGTACAACATATTCGATGCATGAACCTTTAAATACATTACCAAATTATGTGTCATCCCCTTACCTTCTTAAATAAAAATGTCTTACACTTCAATTCTATATTTTAAGGCAAAAATTGTGTTAATGTAAAATACTGCAAAAATAAATCAAATTAATGACTACTCACCATTGCATGAAGTGCCAAATCTTCAAAGAGGATGTTGCCACTAATCAGCCCACAATTGCACTGCTCTCATGTGTATTCATAAATAAACTAATAATATCACCAATGCTTATTTTGGATAATACTTGAAATAAAATGTGAGGTTATTTTCAAAGACATTTTGGTGTTTGCATGATCATTCTAGATGAAAGAATAGCTGATAAATGAGAGGTGTTTACTGTGTACATTACGATCACCGTTCGTCTTGTGGTCTCCTACACATTGGGGAGCGTGAATAAAGACTGGGTGAAGGCTCCGCAGAACCCACTCATTCAGTGCAAAGGCACGTCTATCACTTTAACTCTCCCCCGCACTCTCACGTCCGTTCTTGGTCACCATTGAAGGTTGAGAGATTTGATGAACTTGCACAAAAGTCGAGCTGAGCACTTTCAAACCAGTTACCCACCCACTGAGTGCAGTAGGTTGAAGAAACAAGGTAATCTAAACCAAGTTTCGGTAACCTTTATAGATATAGAAATATATAAGATGGAAGACAGACACAAAAAGCTGGAGTAACTCAGCGGGACAGGCATCCTCTCTGGAGAGAAGGAATGGGTGATGTTTCGGGTGGAGACTCCAGCATTTTGTGTCTCTCTCCTGTTTAATGGATGTTAGTTTGAACAAAATGGCCTCTGCATTTTACTGCAAAACAATCAGATATTTATTTTAGTTGAGAAGGAATACTGGTAATGTAGCTGGATGGACATGACTGAATGACATTTGTTTCCCAGTTTCTTCAATGGAGCCACCAGCCTGTTTATTTTAAATGGTGAAAAATGTTAAGTATTTGTATGTTAACTGAGCCATCAGAAAACAAGAGCTGAATGTGAACTTGGAAAGGTAGCATAAGAAAATAACTGCAGATGCTGGTACAAATTGAAGGTATTTATTCACAAAATGAAATATTTCACAAAATGAAATTTCACAAGCGAAATATGAGGTGCTGTTCCTCCAATTTCTGGTGGGCCTCACTATGGTACTGGAGGAGGCACCTCATATTTCGCTTGGGCAGCTTGCAGCCCA
This sequence comes from Rhinoraja longicauda, assembly GCF_053455715.1. Lineage (NCBI taxonomy): Eukaryota > Metazoa > Chordata > Chondrichthyes > Rajiformes > Arhynchobatidae > Rhinoraja > Rhinoraja longicauda. The sequence goes on along the minus strand of NC_135987.1, from coordinate 14,913,645 downwards.
GCGGTATGAACATTGACTTCTCCAACTTTAGACAGTTCCTCTGTCCCTCTCTTCCCCTCCCCCTTCCCAGTTCTCCCTCTATCTTCCTGTCTCCACCTATATCCTTCCTATGTCCTGCCCCCCTGACATCAGTCTGAAGAAGGGTCTCGACCCGAAACGTCACCCATTCCTTCTCTCCTGAGATGCTGCCTGACCTGCTGAGAAAGGCAGATTATTATCTGAATGGTGTCAAGTTAGGAGGAGGGGGAGTTCAACGAGATCTGGGTGTCCTAGTGCATCAGTCAATGAAAGGAAGCATGCAGGTTCAGCAGGCAGTGAAGAAAGCCAATGGAATGTTGGCCTTCGTAACAAGAGGAGTTGAGTATAGGAGCAAAGAGGTCCTTCTACAGTTGTACCGGGCCCTGGTGAGACCGCACCTGGAGTACTGTGTGCAGTTTTGGTCTCCAAATTTGAGGAAGGATATTCTTGCTATGGAGGGCGTGCAGCGTAGGTTCACTAGATTAATTCCCGGAATGGCGGGACTGTCGTATGTTGAAAGGCTGGAGCGATTGGGCTTGTATACACTGGAATTTAGAAGGATGAGGGGGGATCTTATTGAAACATATAAGATAATTAGGGGATTGGACACATTAGAGGCAGATAACATGTTCCCAATGTTGGGGGAGTCCAGAACAAGGGGCCACAGTTTGAGAATAAGGGGTAGGCCATTTAGAACGGAGATGAGGAAGAACTTTTTCAGTCAGAGGGTGGTGAAGGTGTGGAATTCTCTGCCTCAGAAGGCAGTGGAGGCCAGTTCGTTGGATGCTTTCAAGAGAGAGCTGGATAGAGCTCTTAAGGATAGCGGAGTGAGGGGGTATGGGGAGAAGGCAGGAACGGGGTACTGATTGATAGTGATCAGCCATGATCGCATTGAATGGCGGTGCTGGCTCGAAGGGCTGAATGGCCTACTCCTGCACCTATTGTCTATTGTCTATTGTCTATTGTTACTCCAGCATTTTGTGAATAAATGGAAAGGTAGCGTGATGCTGGCCACATTCCTGTTCTCCTAATGTTAAAATCAACCTCGTTGTCTCATTAATTTCTTAACTAATCTTAACTATTTATAACCTATTAACCTCATGGAAAAACTGGTGAGATTTTATGTAAGGAAGAAAAATGGTAACAGGGTTAATGTTTCAGGTCAATAACCTTTCAGGAGCATTCTGGTGAAAGGACATTAATCTGAATCATTACCCTTATTTTTTAGTTTAGAGATACAGCGTGGAAACAGGCCCTTTGGCCCACCGGTCCTGCACCGACCAGCGATCCCCACACATTAACACTGCCCTACACACACGAGAGACAATTTACATTTACACCAAGCCAATTAACCTACCAACCTGTGCGATATTAGAATAATAATAATAATAATGCATTACATTTATATAGCGCTTTTCAAACACTCAAAGACGCTTTACAGGGATTACTAGAACATAGAGAAGAAAATAAATAGATAAATAAGTAAACGAACAGAAAAAGGAGACAGAAGGTGAGGTGACGGTCAGTGATTGAAGGCAGTGCTGAACAGGTGAGACTTCAGTGATGTTTTGAATGTGGTGAGTGAGGAGGAGTCTCTGACGGTTTGGGGTAGTGAGTTCCAGAGGGTGGGAGCAGCGATGGAGAAAGTCCTGTCCCCCCAGGATCTGAGTTTGGTCCGGATGGGGGGGGACAGGAGGTTGGCAGCAGCAGAGCGGAGGGTGCAGGTGGGAGTGTGTCTGTGGAGGAGGTCAGTCAGGTAGGATGAGGCCAGGTTATGGAGGGCTTTGTAGGTCATGAGGAGGATTTTGTACTGGATTCTCTGGGGGATGGGGAGCCAGTGGAGCTTGTAAAGGACGGGGGTGATATGGTCACGGATCGGGGAGTGGGTGAGTAGACGGGCAGCAGAGTTTTGAATGTATTGAAGTTTACTGATGATTTTTGAGGGTGAGCCATAGAGGAGGCTGTTGCAGTAGTCCAGACGGGAGGTGATGAAGGCGTGGATGAGGGTTTCTGCAGCTGTGGAGGAGAGGGATGGACGGAGACGGGCGATGTTTTTGAGGTGGAAGAAGGCTGTCTTTGTGATGTGTTTGATGTGTTTGTCAAAGGAGAGGGTTTGATCAAAGGTGATTCCAAGATTCCGGATGTGAGGGGAGGTGGATACTGGGAGACCATCAATATTGAGGATGAAGTTTTGGGTGGATTTGGTGAGCGTTTTTGGACCAATGATGATGATTTCAGATTTGTTGCAGTTGAGTTTGAGGAAATTTGATTGAAGCCAAGATTTTATTTCAGTGATGCAGTTTGTCAGTGTAGAGTGTGTGGTGGTGGAGATTGACTTGGTGGAGATGAGGAGCTGGATATCATCGGCGAAGCAGTGGAAGTTGAGAATGTGGAAGGAAACTGAAGATCTCGGAGAGAATCTACATGGTCACGGGGAGAACATACAAAGTCCTTACAGAGAGCACCCATAGTCGGGATCGATCACGGGTCTCTGGCGCAGTAAGCGCTGTAAGGCGGCAACTCTAACGCTGCCCTCCCTCAACAGATGCTGTGCGACCTGCATTTTCTGCTCTTGACTTGCATCATCTGCTGTATCTTGGTTTTGGAATCAAAACCCTGAGCTCTATACAAGCCTAGTCGCTCCAGTCTTTCAACATATCATAGTCCTGCCATTCCGGGAATTAACCTAGTAAACCTACGCTGCATGCCCTCAATAGCAAGAATATCCTTCCTCAAATTTGGAGACCAGAACTGCACACAGTACTCCAGGTGCGGTCTCACTAGGGCCCTGCGCAACTGCAGAAGGACCTCTTTGCTCCTATACTCAACTCCTCTTGTTATGAAGGCCAACATTCCATTGGCTTTCTTCACTGCCTGCTGTACCTGCTTGGAGGTGAAGCCTCACTTAACTTATGCAGTGAATGGCGACTTAGCTTGGAGGTTTGTAGGCAAGGATAAGTCACAAACCAAAGCTGACTGTGAGCCTGTCCGTTTGCAGAGCAGCCAAGGAGGGGGCTTTAGTCACGATGATGAATCATTGTTAATGAAACTTGGCCCAAAGACCATCCCAGTACTGACTGTGTGTTTTCTTGCATCTCCTGTGAGAGCAACAGCCAACTAGCCTCAGGGCCTGAAGTTTATTTCTTCCTGGCATGCACTTATTTTGCTGGAACCAAAATGAGTAAGATTGATGTGGAAAAAGCTAATCAGTAACAGCTGGATCATTTTGGAACTAAAAAGCAAGTGCTCGGGTTACTCAGCAGACCAGTGGCATCCACAGAGGTCCACAGAGTTACCATGTCCAGTCGATGGGTTTTCATTGAGTGGCAAAAAGCAGCATCACCAGTCCGAGACGCGAACACATTTTTACTAAAGTTTAGAATCTTGAGCTGAAACATTAATTCTCTCTCTACAGATGCAGCCTAACCTGCAGAATACTGGCATGCAGTACTGTGTGCAGTATTGGTCTCCAAATTTGAAGAAGGACATTCTTGCTATTGAGGGAGTGCAGCGTAGGTTCACCAGGTTAATTCCCGGGATGGCGGGACTGTCATATGTTGAAAGAATGGAGCGACTGGGCTTGTATACACTGGAATTTAGAAGGATGTGAGGGGATCTTATTGAAACATATAAGATTATTAAGGGATTGGACACGTTAGAGGTAGGAAACATGTTCCCGATGTTGGGGGAGTCCAGAACCAGGGGCCACAGTTTAAGAATAAGGAGGATGCCATTTGGAACTGAGATGAAGAAAAACTTTTTCACTCAGAGAGTTGTGAATCTGTGGAAAGCTCTGCCTCAGAAGGCAGTGGAGGCCAATTCTCTGGATGCTTTCAAGAGAGAGTTAGATAGAGCACTTAAAGATAGCGGAGTCAAGGGATATGGGGTGAAGGCAGGAACGGGGTACTGATTGTGGATGATCAGCCACGATCACAGTGAATGGCGGTGCTGGCTCGAAGGGCCGAATGGCCTACTCCTGCACCTATTGTCTATTATAATTCTTCTACAGTTTTTTTGGTTTTTTTCAGACTTCCAGATTCCTATTGTCTATTGTCTATTGTCTATTCTGCCTTTTAATGTTTGCCTTTTAGCAATGAGGATTTGCAGTCATTTACAATTTGTTCCATTACGAAGCTTCGAAAGGGAGAAGAAACTTTCACTTCTCTCATGCCATTTCCTTAGAGAATCCCCCAGCACTTTGCATCCTGTGAATAAATGCGCAGAAAGACACAAAATGCTGGAGTAACTCAGCGGGCCAGGCAGCATCTCTGGAGAACATGCTGCCATTACATGGCGTGTGCCAAGACTATCGTTTTTCACACAACATGCCCCTGAGGAGCTAATTACCAGATATTTTGACATGTGATATTTGTTTATGCCAGAAAAAGCCAGAGATAAATAGTGGCCATGGGAGCACAGAAGTGTGTGGTCTTTTGTGACCACGAGGGAAAGATGGAACCCTCAGATTTATTGATTGAAAGGTACAGCATGGAAACAGGCCCTTCGGCCCATTGTGTCCATGCCAACCATCGATCACCTGTTTGCACAAGTTCTCTGTTATCCCACGTTCTACACACCAGGGATAATTTCCAGAGACCAATGAACCTACCAATCCACACGACTTTGGGATGTGGGGGGGAAACCTGAACACCAGGAGGAACCCCACACTGTCACAGGGAGAACGTACACACTGACAACACCCGCCGTCAGGATCAAACCTGGTGCGGTGAAGCAGTGGCCCTACAAATTGCTTTAAAAGGTCCATCTGGAAGATGACACCTATAATGTTGTGATGCCCCCTGAGGCTGTGTGCAAATGTCAGCTTGGATTATGTAGCCACAAGTCCCCAGTGCAGAGTGAAAATATGAATTGTGTTTGATGCAGAATTCACAAAATGTCCTGTGACTAGTAAACAACTAAACAGAATGAACCTTCAACCAATTCAACAGAATGCCAACACACTGGGACATTAGCCAGACAGGATCATGCAGAAATCGTGTGGTGTCCTGGTGAGATTACAGTTTTGGGTTTGATGAAGTCCCTCGTGAACCAAACACTAAATTCACCATATTGTAGCGGCATTGTCTTAAACATTGCTTCTGAAACGTTGTTCCATTAACTTCAGAAACCAAACTTCGGAAGCAGAGTGTTAACGTACAGCTTTACTGCATTTAGCCCATTTTGATTTGTATGGGTAGAAACCGAGCCATGGATTTCCCTCTTTGCCTCCTTTAACCAAAGGCGTGCGGGTTTCACAGGTTCGTTGGCCTCTGTAAATTAGTCCTGGTGTGTAGGGAATGGATGAGAAAGTGGGATAAGATAGAACTAGTTTGAACGGTGATCAATGGTCAGTGTGGACTTGGTGGGCCGAAGGACCTGATTCCATCCCTAAACTAAACTAAAATTTACTTCTAGATAGACACAAAAAGCTGGAGTAACTCAGCGGGACAGGCAGCATCTCCGGAGAGGAGTGGGTAATGTTTCGGGTTGAGACCCTTCAGACTGGTAAGGATAAGGGAATCGAGAGAAATAGTCAGAGTAAGGCTAACCTCAAATTGAAGGAACAGCATCTCATATTTCGCTTGGGCAGCTTACAGCCCAGTGGTATGAATATTGATTTTCACGTAGCACCGGCATTCCCTCTCTCTCTATCCCTCCCCCACCCAAGTCGCACTAGCTTCTCATTTACACCCTACAAAGAGCTTACAATGAATGGCCTGTTTCCTTTATCATCGTTATTTTTTGCATCTTTCATTCATTGTTCTTTATTTCTCCACATCACCGTCTATATCTCTCGTTTCCCTTATCCCTAACCAGTCTGAAGAAGGGTCTCGACCCGAAACGTCACCCATTCCTTCTCTCCAGAGATGCTGCCCGTCCCGCTGAGTTACTCCAGCTTTTTGTGTCTATCTTCGGTTTAAACCAGCATCTGCAGTTCCTTCTTACACATTAAACTTTACTTCTATCAGGTTGGATGGTCTCTGCAACCTCCTGCATCTCTAAACTAAATGTGACCAGTGTTAAAGCAGGGGTGCGTGGCACTTTAGCACTGTGTGGAAATGTTCCATTGTGACATTGATCTTTGTGGGCAAAGCTCTAGGCGTGGTTTTGTTGGGTTTCTGTGTGTGTGTGTGTGTGCAGGGTCGTGACAGTATCAGCGTGTGCTACCTGACTCATTGCAAAACCGGGCAGATGTCAGCACAGCAACACAGTTGTGAGCCTGTCCTCGGAGATACACAATGGAGGCAGTCTTCCCATTGTTAACGGAAGGGTGCTGCCGCTTCCAGAATTGACGCTGTAAATGGGGAGATGTGGGAGGAAACCAGAGGCAGTGATCAGGGGGCTCCATGAGACCCAGACATAAACACACACATCACTTTGTACTAAAACCCACAAGGGACGTGCTTTTTGTAAGGAGGTTGCAGAGACCCTCCCCAACCTGATAGAAGTAGGGTTTAGTTTAGTTTAGGGATACAGCATATAAACAGGCCCTCGACCTACAGAGCCCACTATTCACACTAGTTCTAAGTTATCCCACTTGTGCATTCATTACCTGCACTCTAAGGGGTAATTTACAGGGGCAAATTAACCTACAAACCGGTATGTCAGAGGGTAGTTAATCTGTGGAACTCATTGCCACAGAGGGCTATGGAGGCCAAGTCAATGGATATTTCTAAGGCAGAGATAGCCAAGTTCTTGATTCGAACAGGTGTCAATAGAAAATAGGTGCAGGACTAGGCCATTCGGCCCTTCGAGCCAGCACCGCCATTCATGCTGATCATCCACAATCAGTACCCCATTCCTACCTTCTCCCCATATCCCATTGACTCCGCTGTCTTCAAGAGCTCTATCTAACTTAAAGATAGCGGAGTTATGTGGAGAAGGCAGGAAAATGGGATTAGGTGGCAGAGGTCAGCCATGATTCAATGGCGGAGTAGACTCGATGGGCCGAAAGGCCTAATTCCACTCCTATAACTTGTGAACTTATATTTTTGGGATGTGGGAGGAAACCAGAGAACCCAGAGGAAAAACCTGCACGGTCACAGCGAATTATGGGATGGATAGATTGGGTAGACAGTCAGAATTTCACGTCGAGTGGAAAAATCAAATACTCCGATGACACCAGTTAATTTTGTGTCATCTGCAAACTTGCTAATCATGCCTTACACATTCTCATCTAAATCGTTGACATCAACCACAGACAGCAATGGGCTCAGCACTGATCCCTGAGGCTCACAGGCCCACAGTGCAAAAAGCAACCTTCATCCACCACCCTCTCCTACCTTCTATGAAGCCAATTCTATAACCAGGCGGCTAATTCTCTCTGGATACCATGCGACCTAACCTTCCAGAGCAGTCTACCATGCTGAACCTTATCAAAGGCCTCGCTGACGTCCATATTGGCAAATGTTCATGGCCCTGCTGTTATCAACCTTCATGGTTACTTCTTCAATAAACCCAATCAAATTCATGAGACATGATCTCCAACATACAAAACCATGTTGTTTATCCCTAATCAGCCTTTATCAATCTGAAGATATTTTTAAAATTGGGATCAAAGTACTTGCTCATATTGAGAGAACCAGACAGAAATAACCAAGGCACCTGTGAGCCAAGCTCAGGGTATACTTCCTACTGTGATGAGGAAATGAAAGAGACAGTTCAGCTACTCTGTGCAGGATGCAATTCAGCTGTTTGCTTATGATCATGTCTCCAGCAGAACCCCTTTCTCATGGCATAAAGCTCCAACAGCTGATAGATTCAAGGTGATTGGAAAGCAAGATCTGAGGCAACACAGCACAGAGTTTAATTAGGAACTAGAGAACCACTTAAATGTTGTTTTGGAAATTGATGAGTGGAGAAAAAAAAGAGTCTTGGATTTTAAAAGTATAGGGTTCAAAACTGTGTAGGAAGGAACAGCAGATGTTGGTTTACACCAAAGATAGACACAAAAATGCTGGAGTAACTCAGCGGGACAGGCAGCAAGGTCTGAAGAAGGATCTCGATCAGAAACGTCACCCATTCCTTCTATCCAGAGAGGCTGCCTGTCCTGCTGAGTTACTCCAGCATTTTGTGTCTATCTAGGGTTTCCGTGTCACTTTTCCTTCAGTAATCAGACGCCATTTGTGTCTTAGGAGCTTTAACTGCAGGTGGTCTTTAAAATTGACAAGCAGAAAAAAAGCTGCTTTGGATTTAAACAGTATAGGAGTCAATCGTGTTTCCATGTAACCTCCCCAGAGTAATCATGCTGCCGTCGCCCACAATGGTGCAGACAATGCTCCAGTTGCACTTTGTACTTAGACTTTAGAGATACAGTGTGGAAACAGGCCCTTCAGCCTACCGAGTCCACGTCGGCCAGTGAACATTCCATGCACTAGCGCTATCCCACAGAATTGGGTCAATTTTTATTGATGTCAAATAACCTATAAACCTGGATGTCTTTGGAGTGTGGGAGGAAACCGGACCACCCGGAGGAAACCCACGTGATCACAGGGGGAACGTACAAACACCGTACAGACAGCACCCGTAGTCAGGATCGAGCCCGGAGGAAGAACTTTTTCAGTCAGAGAGTGGTGAAGGTGTGGAATTCTCTGCCTCAGAAGGCAGTGGAGGCCAGTTCGTTGGATGCTTTCAAGAGAGAGCTGGATAGAGCTCTTAAGGATAGCGGAGTGGGGGGGTATGGGGAGAAGGCAGGAACGGGGTACTGATTGAGAGTGATCAGCCATGATCGCATTGAATGGTGGTGCTGTCTCGAAGGGCTGAATGGCCAACTCCTGCACCTATTGTCTATTGTCTATTGTCTATTGTCTCTGGCGCTGTAAGGCAGCAACTCTACTGGGCCACTGCGCCACCCACTTAGCTTAGTTTGATTTTAATTTGCAACATTTTCACAATCTGGGACCTCTTAAGGTGAGATGTCTGGTAGGACTAACAATCTTTATACTTCTTTCCCTTTCTTCAGGTCAGGCCACGGAGCTGAAGGTATCAATTGATCACACAGTCTACTCATGTCCGGAAGGACTAAATGTCACCTTTAAGTGCAGCCTCTCTGGACACCTCATGTATAGGCACGACCACTTGGCCAAGTTGTGGTACTTCAGCCACGGCAGGAATGACACGTGTGCGGAGAAGATCCATATCCGTAACATTTCATTCAAAAGGAACAGCCACAATCCCTACAAAGACCGCGGGGTCTACATGAACTCTGATCACAGAGGGAAGTTCTGGGTCACCCTCACCAACTTGGTGCACGATGACCAGGGAATCTACTGCTGCGTCGTACACGAGCTGCACAGTGTGCTGGAAAGCAAGCCACACGCAAGGATCGCACTAACTGTACAAGGGACCATGGAGCTCAAGATTGTGCGTGGTAGGTCTCCTTAAAAAACAATTCTCTTGGGATCTGCACTCAGTCACGCACATTTCATTCAATGCACCGCCATTGGCCAAAGCGTGAGGTTTATCAAACTAAATTTGGCACATGCCTTCATTTGTAAACATGTAACCATAAAAATTGGTCAAAGAGATGGGGGTCTAAAGACATTGGAGACCCTCGGACGATCTTTAAATGGACTTTACTGGACTTTATTGTGCGCTAAAGGTTATCTCCGTTATCCTGTCTGCTGCGGACAGCACGTCTTCGTATCAAGCCCACTCTTCCCCCTCAGTTCACCCTATCTACCTGATTTGCTCCCATTTTCCATTCCCATCTATTCCCATCTCCTCAGCACCTGGTTACCCCACTCACCACATTCAAGCCTCTCTTGTTTTCCCAAGCACCCTCCCACTCCTCTCCCACCTGACTCCAACCACCAGTCCACCCCTTCTCACAAAGATCCCATTATGTGCCAACTCTTGCCCCAATCCCTCACCTCTTTATACTGGCCACCTCCCCTCCGGCATCTGCAGTTCCTTCCCACGCATAGCTCTAGCTGTACTTTTACCACTGCCAACACTGTGGACAAAGTGTTGCCAAAGTGGTGCCACAGTCTGAGAATAAAGTGGAGGCCATTTAAAACTGAGGTAGGAAGGAACTTTTTCACCCAGAGAGTAGTGAATTTGTGGAATTCTCTGCTACAGAGGGCAGTGGAGGCCAAATCACTGGATGAATTTAAGAGAGAGTTAGATAGAGCTCTGAGAGCTAGCGGAATCAAGGAATATGGAGAGAAGTTGGGCACAAGTGACTGATTGTGGATGATCAGCCATGATCACAATGAATGGCGGTGCTGGTTCGAAGGGCCGAATGGCCTCCTCCTGCACCTATTTTCTATTCTCTTAGCCCTGAGAAACCCAAAACATTAGCGTGCATTTCCTTCCGCAGATGCTGCCTGACCCCTAAGTTTCTCCGGCAGTTTTTACTGTGCTATGACAACCTCATCGTGCACAGCAGAGGCCATCAGTCTAAAAGGGTCCTGAGCCAAAAGGTTCTCCAGAGATGCTCTCTAACCCGTGGACTTACCCAGCACTTTGTGTCGGTTTTTGTAAACCAGCGGTTCCTTGTTTCTACTGAGCTGCTCTTGAACTGGAGGTAACGGTTCTCGGGCTACTGCACTTTCTTTCTGAAGGTTTATTCACAAAGTGCTGGAGTAACTCAGCAGGTCAGGCAGCATCTCGGGAGAGAAGGAATGGGTGACGTTTCGGGTCGAGACCCTTCTTCAGACTGATGTCAGGGGGGCGGGACAAAGGAAGGATATAGATGGAGACAGGAAGATAGAGGGAGATCTGGGAAGGAGGAGGGGAAGGGAGGGACAGAGGAGCTATCTAAAGTTGGAGAAGTCGACGTTCATACCACCGGGCTGCAAACTGCCCAGGCGAAATATGAGGTGCTGTTCCTCCAATTTCCGGTGGGCCTCACTATGGCACTGGAGGAGGCCCATGACAGAAAGGTCAGACTGGGAATGGGAGGGAGAGTTAAAGTGCTCGGCCACCGGGAGATCAGTTTTGTTAATGCGGACCGAGCGCAGGTGTTCAGCGAAGCGATCGGCGAGCCTGCGCTTGGTTTCGCCGATGTAAATAAGTGCAAGGTAGCAGCGAGAGAGATAGTGTCGATCGTGGGGGGGTGGGTCATTGATGAGATTAGCTGCCTTCCTGAGGCAGCCCCTCCTATACATCCCACGAGATGGCAGCTGATATCTTCATAGATTGAAGCAGTATTTGAAGTGTTCCGGGACAACTGACTCTTAGACCATTCGCAGAGATTGAAGATAATTCAAAGCAGTAATTTGGGCACTGTTAACAACACTTTAGTTTGCACACCTAATTTCAGCTGGAAGGCAGACTGCTTGGTCATGTTTACTTCCTCAATCCACAATCTGACAATATTGCTAACGTGTCTCAGGGGTGAAATTCAGATGGTACGCGCGGGTCTTGTGGAAACAAGGAAGGCACTAGGCAGAAATGAAATTATGAATCTAGGATTAACCAGGTACAATCTAATAAACGGTTCTGTCCTGATACCAGGAGGCAGTCTTCACACAAATACTGCCCAATACCTGGAAGGAGGTGGCAACAAACTCCATGTAGTCAGGATCAAACCCGGGTCTCTGGTGTTGTTAGGCAGCAACTCCAAAGACGTACAGGTATGTAGGTTAATTTGGCTAGGCAAATGTAAAAAAATTGTCCCTAGTGGGTGTTGGTGTGCGGGGATCGCTGGACGCCACGGACCCGGTGGGCCGAAGGGCCTGTTTCTGCGCTGTATCTCTAAATCTAAATCTAAAACTCTATCACTGCACCACTGTGCCACCCCAAACTATACACTAAGCTGGGACTTACTGAAGTTCGGACAGAGGTTCTTATTGAAATGGATCTCTTTTGTCTCGTCATGTCACCGTTGAACCAAATCACGTATCACGCATTGGCACAAGGGATTAATTAACCACAATAGTATATCTCTGCCATCTTACAGTTCTTGTAAACGTGGTGTTAATATTTACTGCAGAAGGGAATCACAATGTAGACAATAGACAATAGGTGCAGGAGGAGGCCATTCGGCCCTTCGAGCCAGCACCGCCATTCAATGTGATCATGGCTGATCATTCTCAATCAGTACCCCGTTCCTGCCTTCTCCCCATACCCCATGACTCCGCTATCCTTAAGAGCTCTATCCAGTTCAAATGTATAAGGTATTGCAGTGCCAACAGGGGGACCTGCTTGGCGGATCTCTCCCCCACACACCAGATTATTATCCAAAGATAAATGCACAATATAGATATTGTGAATGGGTGAAAGCATTTGTAAGAATTAATATGGGTGCCCATCCTAAAGATGGCAAACATAAAATCCTGTTGCAAAACCAATGTTTCAAAAAAATGCAACGGTTCCTTTGCACTTGTAAACAGCGTTGCAGGAAACGTTGCAGACAGCTGGTGCATACACCGTGAACCCATTGGCAGTGTTGTGGTTGTGCAGAAACCTGTCTCCACAGGCAGAGACGGCACAATTTGGACAAGACTTAGTGAGGTTGTGCTTGCTGTACATTCGGCAACTTAAGGACGACACAAGTGTACAAACCATTGAAGCACATTGGCGACCATTAATCCTCTTGACACATGCTCAGCCATTCCATGAGTTCATGGTTGATCATTTAGCTCAGCATCACTCTCCGGAACTAACCAGATATCTCTCGATTCCCCCTGATAGCCAAACATCTATTGATCTCTGTCTTAAATACATTCCCACATCCCTCTTGGAAAATATGGAATACATTGTGACAATTGTGAAGAATAACTGCAGCCGGGATAAAGGCATTTCCTCTCATCTCCTGAAATGTGGTCTCCTATTTTGTGCCGGTGACTTTAGTTCTAATCAGCCCAGAGGAATGCACCATTTCTCTGTCGAGCCTTGTAAAAATATTGTACTTTTCAATGAAGGTATTTATTTCACAAAATGCTGGAGTAACTTCTTCAGTCTGAAGAAGGGTCTCGACCCGAAACGTCACCCATTCCTTCTCTCCTGAGATGCTGCCTGACCTGCTGAGTTATTCCAGCATTTTGTGAAATAAATACCTTCGATTTGTACCAGCATCTGCAGTTATTTTCTTACACTACTTTTCAATGAGATCATAAAGATTGTAAAGAGTGTAGGGGCCAATCAGCTTATCACCTTTCTACAGGTTAAATTGTGCAAATCAAGAATCAACTGGCAAACTTTTATTATGCTCTCTCTATCCTTGATTAGGTAGGGAGATCTATAAAATGATAGTTTTATAGATCTATTTTGTCTATAAAAATGACAAAATAATACCATTGTCCAATATAATCGCAGCAAACAGTTGTTACACTTGTACTCAAATGCTTTTACATTAAAGAATACATATTTCCTAAATGCTCCTTGTATCCACAAACTAACTCAGTGATTCATACACAAGAATACCCAGATCCCATTGAATACCAACACCCTTTAATCTTCTATGATTTAAAAGATATTCCATTTCTAAATGGTCTATCAAAGTCAATGACCTCACATGTTATTCCATTTGTTACATAATTGCCCATTTACTTAACCTGTCTATATCTCCAAAAGCCTCCCCATATGATCCTCACAAATCAATCCCAACTCGGTTGGCATTATCAGTAAGCTTGGGTATATTATACTTGGTCCTTGCATTCAAATAATGGATTGTGAAAAGCTGGGCCCCATGCTTCAATCCCAACTCAAAAATGACATGTTTATTCCAAATCCGTTTTCTGTCGTTAACCAATTCTCAGTCCACACTTGGAAAGATGGCATCTTGTTTTTTGTCTGTTAAGCTCTATTGAAGGTCTTTTCGAAAGTCCAAATTCAGCACTTATCTGTTCTGCTGGTTCGAATCTCAAGAAACACGATTTCCCCTTTGTAAATCCATATCGGGCTCTGTCCAATCCCAACATTTTCAAAGGTCACCTCCTCAATAATAGATTCTAACGCATTTCCCACCAGTGATGTCAGATAAAGCATGGTTCCCCATGTTTTATCCTGCACATTTATGAAACAGTGGGCTCACATTTGCAGGAACCGTGGAAGTTTGCAAGGCATCACCCATCACATCCCTCTCCATATTCACCTCCTTCAAAACCCAACCTTCATGGCGTTGTGGTCACGATGTCACTGTGATTTATTGGTTTCAGTCGCATTGTTGTCTCCAACACTTTTATTTAAGTAGATGGTAATTATTTCCACTTCTCATTCACTCCAGAGCATTGTCAGCACATCTCAGACACATTCCATTAATCTTTGGCAACACTTTGTCCACATTGTTGGCAGTGGTAAAAGTACAGCTAAAGTTATGTGTAGGAAGGAACTGCAGATGCCGGTTTCAACCGAAGATTGACACAAAATGCTGGAGTAACTCAGCGGGACAGGCAGCATCTCTGGAGAGAAGGAAGGAGAGAAGGTGACGTTTCGGGTCGAGCCCCTTCTTCAGATCCGTCAGACAGCTAAAGCTAGTTCAGTTATAGGTAGAAGAGAGAATGTTCCTCCATCCTCTGACAAAAGTATCAGCCGTTGTCTAATTTTTGTCTTGGACTGGGGAATTCAAAGAAACACATCCATCTCCGCAAGTAACAACTATTGCAAGTCATCCCTACGCCAATTGGACGATCACAGTTTCTGAAACCCATGACAGTACCTAACTTTGTTCAAACCAGCCTCAGCTGCAAAGAGGACCACGAGGCTGAAGCAGGCTGGCAGCCTGGCTTTGAGGAAGAGGTCCTTTGTCCCTTGAAAACAGGCCGCAGGGGCATAATATGCACATTAAAGAAACATGAAAAAAAAAAGCCCAGAAAACTATTAGACAAAAGTACATGACATTTCAAGTCTAGCCCAGATTCTTCAGCAATATTCAACGAACAGCCGTGAAATAGGTTGCCTGGCTGCTCTTTCTAGCTAGCAAAATATAAAAATGAGCATTTCTACAATAGCTGTTCTAGCTCAAGACCATTCACAACAGGTTACAACCAGCAAGGTACCTCTCAAATGGAGTCACTGTGATGATGGTACTCCATTATCCAAATTCAGGGGCAGTTTCTTCCGTTGTTATCAGGGAAATTAACCATCCTATCACTAACCATCCTATCACTACCTTGCACTAAACATTATTCCCTTTATCCTGTCTCTATACAGTTTGGACAATAGACAATAGACAATAGGTGCAGGAGTAGGCCATTCAGCCCTTCGAGCCAGCACCGCCATTCAATGCGATCATGGCTGATCACTCTCAATCAGTACCCCGTTCCTGCCTTCTCCCCATACCCCCTCACTCCGCTATCCTTAAGAGCTCTATCCAGCTCTCTCTTGAAAGCATCCAACGAACTGGCCTCCACTGCCTTCTGAGGCAGAGAATTCCACACCTTCACCACTCTCTGACTGAAAAAGTTCTTCCTCATCTCCGTTCTAAATAGCCTACCCCTTATTCTTAAACTGTGGCCCCTTGTTCTGGACTCCCCCAACATTGGGAACATGTTTCCTGCCTCTAATGTGTCCAATCCCCTAATTATCTTATATGTTTCAATAAGATCCCCCCTCATCCTTCTAAATTCCAGTGTATACAAGCCTAATTGCTCCAGCCTTTCAACATACGACAGTCCCGCCATTCCGGGAATTAACCTAGTGAACCTACGCTGCACGCCCTCCATAGCAAGAATATCCTTCCTCAAATTTGGAGACCAAAACTGCACACAGTACGGCTTGATTGTAATCATGTATAGTCTTTCCATTGACTAGATAGCACGCACCAAAAAAGCTTTTCTGTACATTGGTACACGTGACAATAAACTAAACTAATGTAATGATTTAAGGTAAACACAAAAAGCTGGAGTAACTCAGTGGGTTGGACAGCAGCTCTGGAGAAAAGGAATAGGTGACGTTTCAGGTCGAGACTGGTCGATTTCAGAATGGCAGGCAGTGACTAGTAGGGTACTGCAAGGCTCAGTGCTGGGACCCCAGCTATTTACAATATATATTAATGATTTGGACGAGGGAATTGAATGCAACATCTCCAAGTTTGCGGATGACACGAAGCTGGGGGGCAATGTTAGCTGTGAGGAGGATGCTAGGAGGCTGCAACGTGACTTGGATAGGTTAGGTGAGTGGGCAAATGCATGGCAGATGCAGTGTAATGTGGATAAATGTGAGGTTATCCACTTTGGTGGCAAGAACAGGAAAGCAGACTATTATCTGAATGGTGGCCGATTAGGAGAAGGGGAGATGCAACGAGACCTGTATGTCGTGGTACACCAGTCATTGAAAGTAGGCATGCAGGTGCAGCAGGCAGTGAAGAAAGCGAATGGTATGTTGGCATTCATAGCGAGGGGATTTGAATATAGGAGCAGGGAGGTTCTGCTGCAGTTGTACAGGGCATTGGTGAGACCACACTTGGAGTATTGCGTACAGTTTTCCGTATGTCTTTGAATACTCCAACATATTTCTACAGCATGCAGGTACAGCAGGCAGTGAAGAAAGCAAATGGCACGTTGGCCTTCAGAGTGAGAGGATTTGCATGTAGGAGCAAGCAGGTCCTACTGCAGTTGTACAGGGCCCTCGTGAGACCGCACCTGGAGTATCGTGTGCAGTTTTGGTCTCCTAATTTGAGGAAGGACATTCTTGTTATCGAGGGAGTGCAGCGTAGGTTGACCAGGTTAATTCCCGGGATGGCGGGACTGACATATGATGAAAGAATGGGTCGATTGGGCTTGTACTCACTGGAATTTAGAAGATTGAGGGGGGATCTTATAGAAACTTACAAAATTCTTAAGGGGTTGGACAGGCTAGATGCAGGAAGATTGTTCCCGATGTTGGGGAAGTCCAGAACAAGGGGTCACAGTTTAAGGATAAGGGGGAAGTCTTTTAGGACCGAGATGAGAACGTTTTTTTTCACACAGAGAGTGGTGAATCTGTGGAATTCTCTGCCACAGAAGGTAGTTGAGGCCAGTTTATTGGCTATATTTAAGAGGGAGTTAGATGTGGCCCTTGTGGCTAAAGGGATCAGGGGGTATGGAGAGAAGGCAGGTACGGGATACTGAGTTGGATGATCAGCCATGATCATATTGAATGGCGGTGCAGGCTCGAAGGGCCGAATGGCCTACTCCTGCACCTATTTTCTATGTTTCTATGAGACCCTTCTTCAGACTGATGATGCTGAGATGCTGTCTGACCCGCTGAGTTACTCCAGCTTTTTATTTCTATCTTCGATGTAAACCAGCAACTGCAGTTCCTTCCTACACATAATGTAAAGCCCTGGTGGCTAATTTCTGCAAAGTTCTGACAAATGGAAACTGGAGAATGCCCAATAATCTGTTTGTAGCGACAATGATTGAAGGATAATCATTGGCCTAGGCAATGTGGGAAATGTCCACCCCTCAATTAAATCGATCCAAGTGGTCTTTAAATCCAGTTGAAACTGTGGACAGAACTTTGGTTTCGTACTGCTTCCTTATATAGTTTAGTTTAGTTTATACAGCGCGGAAACAGTTATACAGGTCCTTCGGCCCAACGGGTCC
Organism: Rhinoraja longicauda; assembly: GCF_053455715.1. Lineage (NCBI taxonomy): Eukaryota > Metazoa > Chordata > Chondrichthyes > Rajiformes > Arhynchobatidae > Rhinoraja > Rhinoraja longicauda. Next base: position 14,896,153 of record NC_135987.1, on the reverse strand, counting down.
GCGTCGACCAGCGATCCCCGCACATTAACACCATCCAACACCCACGAGGGACACATTTTACATTTACCAAGCCAATTGACCTACAAACCTGTACGTCTTTGGAGTGTGGGAGGAAACCGAAGATCTCGGAGAAAACTCACGCAGGTCACGGGGAGAACGTACAAACTCCGTACAGACAGCGCCCGGAGTCAGGATCGAACCCGGGTCTCCGGCGCTGCATTCGCTGTAAGGCAGCAGCTCTACCGCTGTGCCACCGTGACCGCTGATGGTACCACTGATAGTGCAGCACTCCTTTGGTACTGTCGAAACACAAGAGATCCATCTTTATCTTTAAGTCTCAAGTCTTCTGATCATCCCTGATGCATGTTCTCAATGGGATCCCACTGTGTACATACGATCTGCTGCATTTCAAGAGCAGAGGTAGCCGCTTTGCGTATCACTGGAGATAGTGGATGATATGACATAAATACAAACCTTTCAAATTATGTGAGTGAAAGGAAACCTCAGGACAGATATGAAGAAAATGACTTCACAGAACGTACATGAATGAGCTTCCTGTTATAATAATAATATAATAATAATAATAATAATAATAATAATAATAATAATAATAATAATAAATAATAATAATAATAATAATAATAATAATAATAATAATAATAATAATAATAATATTCATTTATTGTCATTGCAACGAGTACAACAAAATTAAAAAATAGCCAATCCTGACGGTGCGTAAAAACATATATGCAATAAATGCAAAACACCTGTGTGGTCGGTTGGGTAGAACAAAGCCTGGGATCGGCCATTGGAATCTCCCCAGTTTGTTATTATTTTCTCTCAGAAGGGACCACAGCCTGGCAATGACAGTGAAACACGAACAGATCACGGCTTAATCCAAATATCTTCATATTTTGCAGCAAACGGCACTCAGGCCTCTAATCGAAAGTGTACTGTTCATGACGTGAAAGGAGAATCAGACTCAGAAGGTAAGATGTCGCTCCGTACATTTGGAAGAAACAAATCCTCATGGCCTCTCTGTATCTCTAACACCAACCGCCACGTTGCACTTTGTAACTTCAGTCCACATGTGTCCAGCCAGATAGATGGTTGCTTAGTTTATTCCACGTGTGGCCAGCTGGGAATGTTCCCTTCACCCTACACCTTCACTTCTAGAGAACAACACTCTGACCATTGTTGAGAGCATCCAGGAACATGAGATAAAGGCCCATGTGCCTGCTGAGGAAACCTTGATCCACAACCTTCTCCTCACTCCCACCAAACACACTCACACACACACACACACACTATGAAAACCGTGCTGTCAGCTTGTTCACCCAAATCTGCAGGACAACCCTGTAAAAAATGCCATTCAATCCACTGAGTTTCTATTACCTGTTTCTAGTTATTCCCGAAACCCCATTCTTTCCCCATTACCATGCAACTTCAACCTTAGTGGTTGAAAGTAACCTCCCATTTTGAACGTTACTTCCACCAGACCAGTGGGCAGTGGACTGCATGAAGTAAGGTTTTTCTTAAATATGTGTGCATTATCAACTTTTGGGTCAAGATTTCTCTTTAGTGTCCTTGATTAAATCCATCTTAATTTTAAACTCCTCCATCCAATCTCTTATTATGCTTCTCGGACCAAGGAGAACACTGAGCCAATTCTCAGCAACGCTGTGAAAGCTCTTGGCATGACCTGCTACAATCTCAGGTCAAGCCCCTGGGTGTCAGGGGTTATGGGGAGAAGGCAGGAGAATGGGTTTCGGAGGGAGAGGTAGACCAGCCATGGATTGAATGGCGGAGTAGACTTGATGGGCCGAATGGCCCAATTCTGCTCCTACCACTTATGACCTCATGAAATCAACCAACCTGGAACGACTGCACCCCTCGACGAGCTTCTGGCCCCACACCCTCTCCATCGAGCAAGGCTGCTGTTAGTACAGCCAATGACGAGCGGGAAACCTCATTAGTCCTGCACATTTTGGACAAGTTCACTCACATGCCGATGATCAGGCAATCAACCTCAGATACAGGTTTTCAGTTCTTGCACTGAAGCTGAAGTATATTTGCGATACGATACGATAAAACTTCATTCATCCCCAGAGGGAAAATGGTTTGCCAACAGTCACAACACACAAGGTGCACAAAAAACCAAAACAAAACCTGAAATTAAAAGTGCAAAAAAAAGAAAAGGTCAAGTGACTGTTGGCTGGCTGTCGTGTGCACGGCGCCTTAACCGGAACGAACAAACAAATAAATAAACTTATCCCCTGGGCAGAGGATTCTAAAACCAAAGTGGGTCCCCTTTTGTTCTCCCACCGTCCCTCATGGCGGTCTCCCCACACCGGGTCCTCCATCAGCGGTACCCAAGTTGACAGGTTCTTTATTGTCCTACACCTTGGTGTGGGAACTATAACCATATAACAACTACAGCATGGAAACAGGCTTGTCCGGCCCTACCAGCCACTCTCCCTGACCTAGTCTCATCTACCTGCACTCAGACCATAACCCTCTAATCCCCTCTTATCCATATACTTATCCAATTTACTCTTAAATAATAAAATCGAGCCAGCCTCCACCACTACCACCGGAAGCCCATTCCATACAGCCACCACCCTCTGAGTAAAGAAGTTACCCCTCATGTTACCCCTAAACTTTTGTCCCTCAATTCTGAAGCTATGTCCCCTTGTTGGAATCTTCCCCACTCTCAAAGGGAAAAGCCTACCCACGTCAACTCATGGAGTAGATAATTGTTTGCAGTCACTACCACCTGATATAGTGACATTTGCACATTGTGCTCTGATTCTAAAAGCCATTGTCAACGAAGTCAATAGAATTGAATCTCGAAGCAGAGTACCACGCACATTTGCTGTGCGACCAAGCATTTAATGCCAGTGTTTGAGGGCAAATTACTGTGTCTTTGGAAGGACTCAATAAAGCAGACAAATTAATGCAATAAACAAGGATACTTGACGTGCACTCCTTGATTACAACAGGTTATATTGCTCGCTGTGTAACTGGTACCACACTATTGTCCATTCTACACGATGACTGCTGCATGCATTATAATGCATTTTAGACTCTAGGATTAGCCAAACACAAAGTGCTGGAGGGATTCAGTGTGTCAGGCAGCATCTGTGGAGGGAACAAACAGACGACGTTTTGGGTCGGGACCCCTCTTCAAACAGGGAATGTCTGTCCATTCCCACCACAGATGCTGCCTGACCCACTGAGTTCTTCCACACCACTTTGCGGTTTACTCAAGATTCCAGCATCTGCAGTTTCTTGTGTCTCCAGTGTTTTGGATGAATTCACTATTGGCAAACCAACACATGGTAAAAATCCACCCCAAAGAAGCACGTCAGAGGAGACCTCTTTAATCTGGCTTTTCAGAACAACGGTGTATGTTGTGAACAAGTATCTAGCTTGTTAATGTGATTACAAGTATTAGTAACTTCCAAAGAAAGTTATTGAGTTTGTAGAAGGAACTGCAGATGCTGGTTTAAACCAAAGATAGACACAAAAAGATGGAGTTACTCAGCGGGACAGGCAGCATCTCTGGAGAAAAGGAATCGGTGATATTTCAGACTGGGGAAGGGTCTCGACCCAAAACCTCACCTATTCCTTTTTCTAGAGATGCTGTCTGACCCGCTGAGTTATTCCAGTTTTTTGTGTCTATCTTCTATATAAGTATTGAAATGGAAATATTTACTGAGCAATGAGGACCAAAATGGGTGAAGGGCTGCTTCATTCTACAATGTTGTACTTGTGTATCTTAGTTCCATACAGTACTGGTATCTGACATTGGAAAGCACACTGAATAATCACTTGGATTTTGATTACTACCACAGCCACCACAGCTATCGCGTTGGCCACCACGGGATGTGTAATCACCATCCTGTCCCTCCCCTTGATTCTACTGCTCATATACAAACAGAGGCAGGAGGCGGTTACCAGAAGTAAGTAACAGATCAACTCGAGCATCTAGTTAGACACAAAACGCTGGAGTAACTCGGCAGGCAGCATCTCCGGAGAGAAGGAAAGCGGGAGTTAGATGTGGCCCTTGTGGCTAAAGGGATCAGGGGGTATGGAGAGAAGGCAGGTACAGGTTACTGAGCTGGATGATCAGCCATGATCATATTGAATGGCGGTGCAGGCTCGAAGGGCCGAATGGCCTACTCCTGCACCTATTTTCTATGTTTCTATGACGTTTCTGGTCGACATGCTTTTTCAGACTGTAAGAAAAGTCTCGGCCCAAAACGTCACCCACCCCTCTCCAGAGATGCTGCACGTCCCGCTGAGTTACTCCAGCATTTTGAGTCTATCTTCGGTGTAAACCAGCATCTGCAGTTCCTTCTTACTCACGCATCTAGTTGGCAAGGCTTTGGAATTGCGGAGCTCAGAATTGTACTGCTTTGGGCTAATGTACAACATTCACACCATTTCCAAATGGCACCAATTTTTAAAAAAAAGTCACACTGCAAAACAAAATAATCAAATGAAATAATTGTTCCTGGATACATCAACCTCCACACTTGTACAGAGGCCTTTTTGCATTAATTATATTCTCTCGGTGGTAACCTGCAGCAATCAGATGGCCCAACAGACCCGCCCTGCATTGACTTGCACGCTCACCGTGTCATGTTGTGCAGTGACTGATGCACATCCAGATGCACCCCAGAGTATTCATGATACTTGCAGATGCAGCTTGCAATGACTTCCAGATGCAGGCTGCAGTGGCTAATACTTCCTCACATACTCGACCATGACCGAGCCACTCTCACACCCACCTCGTAATGGGGAAGCATTCTCACACTCACTCTGCAATGGTTTATTCATGACCAACCATGCACCCTAAAGTCTTGCATATGACCAGACCTGCCCATCAATAATTCAAGCATGACCAGACTTACCCTGCAATGAAACCTGCACTGCCAGACTCACCAGCAGTGCTCTACCCATTCCCAGATTGTCCTGCAATAACTGATCCACTACCAAGCTTGCTCCACAAAATCTTACAGTAACAAAAGATTTTCAGAGGTTTTTATTACTGCTGATGATAATCAGGCATCATACAGCACTTTCCTACTCCTGCACAACGCTCCATAATGTCCCAGCAGAAACAAACCTCTTACATGCTCCTTACAGCGCCAGAGACCTGGGTTCGATCCTGACTACGGGTCCTGTCTGTGCAGAGTTTGTACGCTCTCCCTGTGACTTCCTGGGTTTCCTTCGGGTGCTCCAGTTTTCTCTCACGTTCCAAAGACGTGCAGATTTGTAGGTGAATTGGCTTCTGTAAACTGTCCCCAGAGTGTACGATAGAACTAGTGAACGGGTGACGTTTGTTTGGCGCCGACTCCACGGAGCAAAGGGCCTGTTTCTACGCTGTATCTCCAAACGAAACACTAAACTAATCTCATGCATCGTCACCTGCATTACCTCTGATATTTGGGAAGAGGACTAAGGAGAGATCAAGTCGATTGGGATCAAACCCAATGGCGGGGACAAGAAAATCAAGTAATCTGAATAAAACAAACCTTGAAAGGATTAACAGGGTGATGCAAAGTGACTGCCTCCTCAACCTGGAGAATGTCGAACGAGGGGCACGGCTTCAGGTTGACAATTGTACTGTTTCGGACTGAGCTGGTTCAATGACTTTGTAACTTGCTGCTCCAAATTGTTGCAAATGCAACCAAGAAGCAGATCTCAGGATGCCAGATGTTTTATGATTGTGTCACCAAAGATTATGGAGACCAGGTAGGAAATTGTTGAGTAGCAAGCACGACGTTATTGAACAGGGGGGAGCTGACTCACAGAGGAATCCTGAGATCTCCTTCTTGGTTGCAACACGTGCCATCAGAAAGAGCGACATGACTCACAGAGTCAGTGGGCATCTCATGAGGCTCTTTCTGATGCCCTCGGGCACAGACATGGAGCAAAACTCACTCTGCAGGCAGCAAATTGGTTTTCTGTCAACTTAAAGTCAAAACACTTGGGGCTTGTGGTTTGATAGTCAGAGAAAGTCTAACATGATCAGCATAATTTAGTAGGTGATATCCCCACCAGATTAAAACAGGGTTTGACAAAATTTTCTGAGGTTTCAGCTACTGCTGATCATAATCAGGCATGGTACAGCACTTTCCTAGTCCTGCACACCACTCTGTGATGCAGCCAAGTTGGCACAGAGTAAGCATCGGCATCCACACCACCAAAGCGATGGATACAGAGTTTCCCTCTGAGAAACTCCCACCAGGTTCCGACCAACCGTGGATAACCTGGCGCTGTCTCAACAGACTGCGGACAGGCGTGGGGAGGAGCAAATCGAACGTGCTGAAGTGGGAATCTACTGAAGATGCGGCAGACTGCGAGTGTGGACGGGGCCTCCAGACTATGGAACATCTCCTGAGCTGTGACGTGCTGCATGACACCACGCACTGTGAAGGATCTTGCAGAGACCAACCACGTGGCACTAAAACTTGCTCGCTGTTGGCAAACAGTTGTGTGATGACACGAATTAAAAAACATACCGCCAAACTTCCCTCTGGAAACAAACCTTTAACCAGGTGAAGCACAACAAGGGGGATGCCTGCCAATCCCATCAAGGAGACTTGTGGAAGGCTGTGTTAGATAGAGATGGATGCAAGAAGGCTTTGTGTGGAGCCACTATGTCCAATGAGCCACTGTTATGCAGAGCTTGCCACAGGCAGCTGTGGAAGCCAAGTCAATGGATATTTTGAAGGTGAAGATTGATAGATTCTTCATTAGTACGGTTGTCAGGGGTGATGGGGAGGGAGAAGGCAGGAGAAGGGGGTTGAGAGGGAAAGATGGATCAGCTATGATTGATAGGCAGAGTAGATTTGATGGGCCGAATGGCCTAATTCTGCTCCTATAACTTATGAACTTAGATGCAATGTAAACATTAAATGTTCGACATTGTCTGGGTCATTTCTATTGAAATCTTCATTTGAAATGTTTGGCTTTATCTCACCTCATGTTTTTTAATTGCAGGATCCCACGAGCTTGTCCGAATGGACAGGTAAGCTCCCCGACTGTTACAAGTTTTTAAGCTCTTGGGGGTGTTCCCCTTTTCTTTGCCAGATCATCCAGGTGTGCGGATAGATTGTGGAACTGGAAATCATGCAGATCCTCATTGGGCACAGACTAGGGGGCGGTGGTAGGGCTGGGGAGGGGCTCAGGTGGTGGAAGGGTGAACACAAAGAGATGATGAACCCTCAGGTTCGTGTTTCTCTCCAGTCACTCTGGAGGCACAGTGATATTTGGGCAGTCGCAGTGTGGAGCTGCACAACACGCTGGCCACGTTGGGCGGCCACGGTGGCGCAGCGGTAGAGTTGCTGCCTTACAGCGAATGCAGCGCCGGAGACCCGGGTTCAATCCCGACTACGGGCGCCGTCTGTACGGAGTTTGTACGTTCTCCCCGTGACCTGCGTGGGTTTTCTCCGAGATCTTCGGTTTCCTCCCACACTCCAAAGACGTACAGGCTTGTAGGTTAATTGGCTGGGCAAATGTAAAAATTGTCCCTGGTGGGTGTAGGATAGTGTTAGTGTGCGGGGATCGCTGGGCGGCGCGGACCCGGTGGGCCGAAGGGCCTGTTTCCACGCTGCATCTCTAAACTAAACTAAACACCCCTACATATGATTTGCTATCATATCTCTCCAATATCTTCACTAGCACGTACGCCACTCCTTAACCATTTTGATTCACTCCATGTGATATGGGGAAACAGCTGTGAGCACTGGATACACAATGGGACCAGGTTGTATCCCAGGTCTAATATTGAAGACCAGCACTCCTACACTAGTGCCACCTTTAACTAGATTGTTCCAGAACGGCAACAAAACCAGCATCTACCCAGCCATGCAGAAAATGACCCAGCATATCCTCTACAGTGAGAGCCGGACAAATCCAAGCAGCTAAACTCAATCATTCTCAAACATCAACAAAGCGATGTTGATGTTGCTTTTGACCATTCCATTCCAATAAACAGTGCACTGAATTCTAGATAGACACAGGATGCTGGAGTCACTCAGTGGGTCAGGCAGCATCTCCGGAGAAACGGAATAGGTGACATTTCCGGTCGGAACCCTTCTTCAGACTGAAACCTAGTTTGAGTTTTATCAGAATACGTGACGTCAGGGCCAAGGCCTTGGATCCAAACATGGGCCAGAGCTACGTTGCACAGGTGAGGTGAGGTGAGAGTGACTGCCCTTGACATCAAGGCAGCATTTGACCAGGTGTGGCGTCAAAGGGCCCTACTGGTCAATGGGTATCAAAGGAAAAATCTCCAGTGGTTGGAGTCATAGCTCGCACAAAGGTAGATGTTGGTGGCTGTTGGACATCGACCTTCCCAAGCCGAGGGCTTCACTGCAGGAGGTCCCCTGGGCAGCGTCCTCGATCAAATCATTGTTGGCAGCTTCATTGATGGTCTTTCCAATCCATTGTAAGGACAATAGAGGGGATACCCACTGTTGATTGCACAATATTCAAACCCCTTGACCATTTCTCATCAAATGAAGCATCCCATTGCCATCTATAGAACCTATGACGGGCACACACTATCCTGAATCATGACTATGTTGTTATTGTTTTATCATTGCCTGCTCTAAATTCTGAAACACCATATCCAGTAGCATTGATGGAATACATTCAACAGAAGGACTTCAGGGGTGCAAGAAGGTAGTTCACTCCCATCTTCTAGAGGGCAATCAAGGATGGACAATAAATGCTGGTCGAGCCAGCAAAGCTCACTTGCTGATAGATGGATACCCATTGGCACCTTGCAGGAAGGTCTGAAGAAGGGTCCCAATCCAAAACGTCACCTATCCATGTTCTCCAGAGATGTTGCTTGACTCACTGAGTTACTCCAGCACTTTGTATCCTTTCATGTAAACCAGCACCTGCAGTTCCTTGTTTCTATACGCTGAGCCATGTTGGTTTTTACTTTTAACAGCGAGATCGTAGGAGTGGAGAATCCAGTATTTGAGGAAATCTCGACGCACAATTCGGAAGTGAAACCTAGACCACCGCCCATCAGTGGTCGGATTCTGTCCGAATCCGATCGGCACCTGCTCTCCGAGCCCAACACTCCCGCATCCCCCGAGGCAGCACAGCGATTCTTCCCAGTACTGGGTAAGCGTTCTCTTTCACACGCTGACTGCATGGGCGAGTGGGAAAGCATTCGCACAGAACCTACTGCAAATGCCCTCAATATCCTGGTTATAGACAGAATGTGTTAGACTGTGAGAGGGAGAGAGTTTGAGACAGAGAGAGCGTGAGAGGTAGAGCGTGAGAGGGGGAGTGTGAGAGGGAGGGAGTGTGAGAGGGGGAGTGTGAGAGGGAGAGAGGGGGAGAGCGGGAGAGAGTGTGAGAGGGAGAGAGGGGAGAGTGTGTGAGAGGGTGATAGGGTGAGAGCATGAGAGGGAGAGAGGGAGAGAGGGTGAGAGGGAGAGAGGGTGAGAGCATGAGAGGGAGAGAGGGGGAGAGGGAGAGGGAGAGAGGGGGAGAGTGTGAGAGGGAGAGAGCGTGAGAAGGAGAGAGCATGAGAGCGGGGAGAGCGTGAGAGGGAGAGAGCGTGAGAGCATGAGAGGGTGAGAGGGTGAGAGGGAGAGAGGGTGAGAGGGAGAGAGGGAGAGAGGGTGAGAGCATGAGAGGGAGAGAGCGTGAGGGGGAGGGGGAGAGAGGGAGAGGGAGAGAGGGGGAGAGTGGGGAGAGCGTGAGAGGGAGAGAGGGGGAGAGTGTGGTAGGGTGAGAGGGAGAGAGGGTGAGAGGGAGGGAGTGGGGGAGAGAGGGTGAGAGCATGAGAGGGAGAGTGTATGAGCGAGTGAGGGCTTGTGTGAAAAAGACAGGGAGTGTGTTAGAGAGATTGATATCTTACTTGATGAATCTTGAAGGTGTTAAAACCTGTACAAAACAGCCTTGAAGAGATAGGTGAGAACACCCAAACCGTGTGCATACCTGGCAAGACAATGGTGTTGTGGTTAACAGCTAAAATGCTTTGCAAATAGGGTTAGTTTATGCAATACTAACTGGTGCACCATTATGCTTGTGCTCCATTTAAATAATGCAAGCATTTCTGCAGCACCCAAGCTCCAGAGGACTATCCAGAGATCCAGTTTATATTGGAGTTTTGGCTTCAAGTAATTAATGGCTGCAATTAAGAGTTTCATTGTTCTATCTGGGACATTTGACAATAAACACTGTTGACTCTCTCTTGTCTCTTGAGTATTTAACACATTCAAAAGTCCAAAGGTCTTGCGAAAGAATGATATCAAACACAATTTGACATCAAGATATAATGAGAGAAATTTGGGCTGATCGTCAAACATTCAGCCAAGTCTCAAATTAGAAGTTGGGTCTCAAGAGGAAGAAAGTTCAGAACAGAAATTTAAGGAGAGATTCCAAAGTGTGGGGCCTGGTAAACTGTGGGATAGGGTGGGGGAGGGTGGTGGGAGAGGTTGGGAAGGCGGGAGATCGGGGAGTGGTGGAAGCTGGGCTGGTGGTGAGAAAAATTTGCAGTGAGCAAGATGTTCAAATTGGAAGAATATAAAAAATCTTGGAGGGTTGGAAGACTGAGAAGTAAATCATTGCTAAGATTTTAATTTGACTCCGCGCAAATGCTGTCCCGCACAAAATCCCTTGGTGACGAGGTGCAAAAATATCCATCGCCTTGTGGACGAAGTAATTAATAATCTTTCAATCTTTATTTTCCAAAATGCCAAATGTAGCCAAGAGCTGGAATTACATAGAAATTAAGAAGTGTTTTTGCATAATCATCAGATGGCATCTCAGTAAAAGACTGTGCCTCAATGTTTGAGCTTAACCCACTGAATAGACTGAAAGCCACCTCACAGGGTCTTGATCCAAAAGCAACCACTTCCTGATAATATAAAGTCAGGTACACTTGACAGCACAGAAACTCATTGCAGTGCTCAAAACTTCACCGCACCTTAAATTTAAAAAAAACTCTGCAATTATTTTCAAGCTTGTTCATCACGCTAGATCTTTGGCTAAGGTTTTTTAAAAAAGAATTGGGGGCAGCACAGTAATGCAGCGGTATTATAGACAATAGGTGCAGGAGGAGGCCATTCGGCCCTTCGAGCCAGCACCACCATTCAATGTGATCATGGCTGATCATTCTCAATCAGTACCCCGTTCCTGCCTTCTCCCCATACCCCCTGACTCCGCTATCCTTAAGAGCTCTATCTAGCTCTCTCTTGAAAGCATCCAGAGACTTGGCCTCCACTGCCTTCTGAGGCAGTGAATTCCACAGATTCACAACTCTCTGACTGAAAAAGTTTTTCCTCATCTCAGTTCTAAATGGCCTACCCCTTATTCTTAAACTGTGGCCCCTGGTTCTGGACTCCCCCCAACATTGGGAACATGTTTCCTGCCTCTAACGTGTCCAACCCCTTAATAATCTTATACGTTTCGATAAGATCTCCTCTCATCCTTCTTAATAATAATAATAATTTTTAAACTGTGAGAATTTATAAAACATTGACCTTTTTCAACATTTCAGCACAGTTTTGATAAATCAAAACAAAATAATGTTCTGACCTTTATACTGGTTTAAAGAGGGTGGGGGGGGCTACTAAATAGTTAATGACTTTGAGGTATTGCAAAATAGTGCTGTACACTGGAGTTTCAGCCCGGGTGTTTATTCTCAGGTATCTGGAGTGGGGTTTGAAATAATAACGTTCTGACCTAGAGGTGAAGGCAATGTCAGACAATTCCATTCAGTGCATCAAACAACAAATCGCCGAGAGAGTAAAGACTGCACCATCCTGCGTGGTTTTGACCCTCACTGATCTTATTACTTGACAGGTAGTTCTGCTACGATGCTGCAGTCACATTCCAAAGAAACCTCATGATATAGAAAATAACATAAGTTCTTGGAGCAGAATCAGGCCATTTGGCCCATGAAATCTACTCCGCCATTCTATCATGGCTGATCTATCTTTTTTCCTCTCAACCCCATTCTCCTGCCTTCTCCCCTGAAGGCTGTACATTACATTGTTTAATAGAGTATTGTCTAAGAAGTGTCAATGAAGTGTCAATGAAAATGATCACCTGTCAATTTCCCATGGTTAAAATGGCAGCTATGTTCTTGAGGCAATTGTGTCTGATTGCTACATACTATTTAAACCCTAGACAGCTTTTTTCCAAAATATTTTTTTAGTAGTTCTCTAGTCCCCAATCAAATTTGGGTTATAACCACTTTGCCCCCTGTAATGCAAATATTATTTCCTAATTCATCTCTCGTTATATCCAATTTGTGTTGTGGAAACCCCGCATTATGGCAGAACTGTATCTGGATATCAAAGCGGAAATAACAGTAATCTCGTTTCTGTTCTGCCTGCAGAATTGGTGCCAGACTCTCCAATGTGATCACACGTCTGGCTTGTATCGCAAATGGGACCTTGGCTGGAGCAGATACACATCAGGTGGTGCAAATTGTCAGAGTATTACTGCTAAGGGCTTCGCAATGAAATATATTCCACACAAACGTGGCAGCAATGGACGGCAACCAGGCTACGTTGGAAATTCAGGACCAACGGTGTCCGTCCATTTTAAGTTCCAACAGGGATGCAGATGAAGGATTATGCAGCGGAACATTATGTTTTACTAACAAGGAGTCAATGTCTATATTTGGGGAAATGACTGAACATGACCATCAATTATTATTGCACCAAAATGCTGGTGTAAGCGAGTTGAACTGCTCCCAAAATGTGATTCATTGGTAGATGTGGATTAATGCCTTTGCCTCTGTATGGAATATCTGTGTGTGTTTTCCTTCAAATCCTCTCCTTTCCTCCTGAGCGGTGACACCCAGGCAGAAACGTAAAGGTGTCTAACTCTCAATCAGTCTCAAAGCAGTGAATTCGGGGGAGGGCGAGACCCTGTCAGAGGCCGTTGCTCTGTCCCCCCAAGGTCTGCACCTTGCCACAACTACAAGCCAGGTGCACGTGTGCCAAGTGTAAAGCTCACTGCAATTATGAGCAGAACAAAGCCCTTAAAAATGACCAACTTTAGTCACGATTATTGCTCCGTAAATCATCACATTTTCCCCTCACTTGCTTTGTGTGTCAACGTGAGTGGCACAGTGCTGCAGTTCACAGAGCAACAGTCACTCACATTCAATCCTGACCTCCACGATGACCGTGTGGAGTTCGCACGCTCCCCCGGAGTCCAAACGGGTTTATCATCATATCATATCATATATATACAGCCGGAAACAGGCCTTTTTCGGCCCTCCAAGTCCGTGCCGCCCAGTGATCCCCGTACATTAACACTATCCTACACCCACTAGGGACAATTTTTACATCCAGCCAATTAACCTACATACCTACATACTCTGGTTTCCTCCCGCATCCTAAAATGTGCGGGTTAAGAGGTGAATTGTGAAGTGCCCAAATGTGCAGGGGAAGTTGAGGGGAATACAGAGAGAATTAAAAAGAAAAGATTTAGCATTAATGAGTGCTTCCCGGTCAACTCATAGACTCAGTGGGCCAAGGGACTGCTTCTGTGTTGCAGACTCAATGAGCATCTTCTACTTACGCCAGATGGAATGACAGCTTGAGCAGGGGAGGGAGAGGAACAGATGAGAGACTTGGCCCAACGGTAGAATAACTGAAGTAGGGTCTGAAGAAGGGTCTCGACCCAAAACGCCACCTATTCCTTTTCTCCAGAGATGCTGTCTGACACGTTGAGTCACTCCACCTTTTTGTGTCTCTCTTCAGTTTTAAATCAGCATTTGCAGCTCCTTCCTTACACAGATGAATAACCTAACCTCATCTATTTGTTACGTACGCTGAGCTTCGCGGAATGTGCACTCGAGTCCCTGCGCTTGGCTCAACACGAGCTCTGGGTAAAGTGGCCAAATGGAAGTGCAAGTGAATTGCTGCTTCACCCGCGGGGAGTGTTTACGTCGCAGGGTAGTGGGAGGAGAAGGGGTGGAAGGGCAGGATCTGCATCTCCTTGCGGTCGCGTGGGAAGTGGCCACCAGGAGGAGGGTTGTTGCAGGTGGACAAGTTCAGCAGGTAGTCACAGGACAGTGCCTTTGGACCACTGAAAGACGAGGGGGAGATACCGTTGAAGGTGGCAGAAACTGCAAAGGATGGTCTCGAATGCAGAGACTGATGGCGTGGATGATGAATGCAAACATAATGACTGCCCTGCAGTGGCTCCCAACTCAGTTCTTAAGGGCAACACTGAGCTTCTAGTTGTTTATCAGTTTTAATTCTCTGTCCCACTTCCACTTTGATTTTTCTATGTCCTTCGATATTGCGCCAACAATGCTCAAAGCAAGCTTGAAAAACGGCCGACATACACAAAGTTCTGGAGTAACTCAGCAGGTCACGCATCATCTCTTGAGAAAAGGAAACTGAAAAGGTGTCGTTTAGCAATACCGACTTTGTCAATGATGTCATGGAAACAAACAAATACAAATATAATGTCATGTCACCAGGAGAGTCACAGGGGCTTCAGTCGAATGGAAATTGGCACAAAGCCACAAGGAAACTGTGTACTGTGAGCAAATTTGGGCCCCATATCTGAGGAAGGATGTGCTGGCTCTGGAGAGGTTCCAGAGGAGGTTCACAAGAATGAGTCCAGGAATGAATGGGTTAACATATGTAGAGGCACTCGGCCTCTACTCGCTGGAGTTTAGAAGGTTGAGGGAGGACCTCATTGAAAGTTACAGAATAATGAAAGGCATAGAGTGGATGTGGAAAGGATGTTTCCACTGGTGAGAGAGTCACAACCTTCAGAATTAAAGGGCGCTCTTTTGGAAAGGAGGTGAGGAGGAACTTCTTTAGTCAGAGGGTAGTTAATCTGTGGAACTCATTGCCACAGAGGACTGTGGAGGCCAAGTCAGTGGATATTTTTAAGGCAGAGATAAACATAATTCTTGATTAGGATGGGTGTCAAGGGTTATGGGGAGAAGGCAGGAAAATGGGATTGGGAGGCAGATATTAGACATGATTGAATGGCGGAGGGGTCTCGATGGGCCGAAAGGCCTAATTCTACTCCGAAAACTTGTGGACTTGTGAAACACGTGGGCAAAGAAGCAACATGTCAGTCGGGAAACATTAAAGGAACATATTAAAACACAGGGGAGCAGAATGTTAATGTTGTGATTTGCAGCAGTTAGGGCTTTGGAAGTTGAATGGAAAGAAACCAATGGAGAAAACAGAAGCTTCATTCCCACACTCTTTGTCAATATTCAATCAATATTACTGAAAGATTATTTGATCATTCTCATGAATGACCCTTCTTCAGACAGATTCTAAGGAGGGAGAGAGGGAGGGGTAATTGTCCCAATCCAAAAAATCACCCATCCTTTTTCTCCAGAGATGCTGCCTGACCCGCTGAGTTACTCCAGCACTTTGTGTCTAACTTTGTATCTTTTCTTTTGTTTACCAGTTTCTTTTTTCTAGTGTAGAAAAGAACTGCAGGTGCTGGTTTAAATCGAAAATAGACGCAAAATGCTGGAGTAGCTCAGCGGGACAGGCAGCATTAGGGTTGCCAACTGTCCCGTATTAGTCGGGACATCCCGTATTTTGGGCTAAATTGGTTTGTCCCCTACGGGACCGCCCTTGTCCCGTGTTAGGCCCTTGGGGCGCCGTAGGCCCAGACCCTGTAGACACTGAAACTGTAGGCCCCCAACGCTGTAGGTCCCGGCACTCTAGGTTTCCGACATTTTAGCTCCGGACAGTCTAGGCCCGGAGGCCCGGGTGCCGCCTAACGGAGGTTGTGTAGCAACCCGGCCCGGGCAGCCGCCATTGGTGGAGCGGGAGCATGTGGCCGCTGGCTGGGTGAGGTCACGTGGGGTGCGGGGCGGTGACTCCTTATTTGGGAGTGAGGAAGGTGGCAACCCAACTAATACTGGACAAATGCGGGACAAACTAACTTAGCCCAAAATACGGGATGTCCCGGCTAACACGGGACAGTTGGCGACCCTAGGCTGCTGGCAAGCTCACTGCATTGTAGCAGATACATCGCAAAGTGGCGGCAGGAAATAGTGGGCAGGGAGGTGAGGGAGATAAATGTTGGGGGAGGGGACCCTCGAATGAAGAGGTGTTCACAACTGCTGAACACCAGCACACAGCTCTGCAACCTTTTGAAAGCAGGTCAGGTCCAGGTGGGTGCAGTGAACAGCCCGACCCAGCCGGGCACCAGCAGAGATGGGAATTGTTGCACATCTCCATTACATGTCTCAAGAACAACTACTTAAAATGCTCAAAAGGACACAAAGTGCTGGAGTAACTCGGTGAAGATGGACACAAAATGCCGGAGTAACTCAGCGGGCCAGGCAGCATCTCTGGAGAACATGGTGACGTGATGTGGAGAACATGGTGGAGTGATGTTAGCATGTGGATTGTTCCTCTAGTTTGCCACATGCAAACTAGAGGAACAGCACCTCATATTCTGCTTGGGTAGCTCACATCTCAACGGTATGAACACTGAATTGTGCAATTTTTGATGACCTCTAATTAAGGAGAAAAGGGGGCGGAAGTGGGTTAAAGTACTTTGCAGTGAATTATGTTGCACTTGAGAATGACGATAATTCCAGGCATTTCATGTATCTTCACCTTTTACTTCCCTTTAAGAACATCCAAACTCATAGCCCACGAAGATTTTGAAGAGAAGTGACTTTTGTAATGATTCAAATGTAAAGGGTAATTTGTACACAGCAAGCTGCCACAAACAGCAGATAGGACACCTGCATCTAAATCTCCAATCACCAAAAGTCCATTCCAGAAACCTGTGCTCAAAGATTTATCCTGGCGTTCCCAGTGTGGTTGTCCTTTGGATGAGATGTTAAAATAAGGCCCTGTCTTTCTCATCAAGAAGCATTATGTGAAGAGCAATCTTTCACACGTGCAGGCCTATATTTATCTCCCATCTATCCAGACATTTCTTCTTTGCTATTTACAGGAGCACAAATTATCTCCTGTGTTTGTGTCTTAAACAGCATTTCATACATACATCATTGGAAATGATATGTGTATGAAATGCTGTTTAAGACACAAACACAGGAGATAATTTGTCCTATCTACATCATTGGAAATGATGTGGTTTGGTAAATCCAGTGGAGGTAAATATTACTCTAGTAATGCTATTTCTCCAAAGGATGTTTAAATATCCTGTGATGCTACTCCAGGAAGTATTCTCACGGTAGCTCAACCAATATTCCTCTTTCAACCACAAGCATTTAGTCTGTCCATGGAAGTATTTGATGGGAATCGAGTGCAAAGGTTGTTTATTTGTTGAAATATGCTCTTCCGTTGGAACTGTTTGTATATAAATAAGAGACATTGAATATAGCAGTGGAGCTGAGTCTCCAGAGGACAGGGGCAACCTTTCTATCTGTGCCGTGAATTCCAAGTTAAAGAGGGTGCATTTACTTGTCAAAGCCTTGCACCAGTGCAAAGAGATCCCATGTTGCCAATGCTGGTGAAACGTCATGTCAACACAGAGGGAAAAGCGTGGCAGTGTGGAGAGGAGACAAATACCTTCAAACTCACCCCACCTTCTTTCTGTACTGAAGTCATTCTCTTTTGAAAAAGAAACAGATCTTTCAGGGAAATTGCAAATCAAATCTTTTCCATGGGCAAATTGCTCCGCTGTCAAAAGATGATGGGCGGCACGGTGGCGCAGCGGTAGAGTTGCTGCTTTACAGCGAATGCAGCGCCGGAGACTCAGGTTCGATCCTGACTACGGGTGCTGCACTGTAAGGAGTTTGTACGTTCTCCCCGTGGCCTGCGTGGGTTTTCTCCGAGATCTTCGGTTTCCTCCCACACTCCAAAGACGTGCAGGTATGTAGGTTAATTGGCTGGGTAAATGTAAAAATTGTCCCTAGTGGGTGTAGGATAGTGTTAATGTGCGGGGATCGCTGGGCGGCACGGACTTGGTGGGCCGAAAAGGCCTGTTTCCGGCTGTATATATATGATATGATATGATATGATATGTCATTAATGCATTTCAACAGAAGTTAAGTCCGACCACTGTTGGGTGGGTGCTTTACATAAGCACACATATGTGATTACTGTTTGGGGAGGTGTGTGGGGACTGGCACACCCTGCCACCCCTACTCGCAAGCTTGACGTTGATATGGGAGAAAGACCCGACAATAAAGGACAAGTTCAAATGGCCGAGAGTATGTTGTTCACAGAGTGTGCAGTTATCAGACCCTAACTTCGTCATCCTTCCTGGAATGAGTGCCCAGTCTCACAGAGTCATAGACACAGAGTGCTGGAGTAACTCAGCGGCTCAGGCAGCATCTCTGGAGAACATGGAGAGGTGACGGTTCGGGTCCTGACCCTAAATGTCAAGCAGTCTGAAAAAGGATTCCGATTCGAAACGTCACCCATCCGTGTTCTCAACAGATGCTGCCTGACCCGCTGAGTTACTCCAGGACTCTGAAACCTCACCTATCCATGTTCTCAACAGATGCTGCCTGACCCGCTGAGTTACTCCAGGACTCTGAAACCTCACCTATCCATGTTCTCAACAGATGCTGCCTGACCCGCTGAGTTACTCCAGTACTCTGAAACCTCACCTATCCATGTTCTCCACAGATGCTGCCTGACCCGCTGAGTTACTCCAGTACTCTGAAACCTCACCTATCCATGTTCTCCACAGATGCTGCCTGACCCGCTGAGTTACTCCAGCACTTTGTGTCTATTTTCAGTACATGCCATCATCTGCAGTTTCTTCCGACACTCTCAGAATTATATCCCATCTCTTTAATGTACAATTACAAATATCAAATCTCCTTGGAAACAATGCGTGGATCATATTTTTATGTAACAAAATGTATAAAATATTTGTTAACCATGTTTGTTAATTATTCAAAATATATGTAAATTACTTTGAAAGAGACTTTTTAAAAATACTTCTTAGAAGTTTAAGGTTGTAACATTTTTATATCAAAATTAGCTTTCTCTGAATTGAAAGAATCTAACAAATAAAAGTTTCTGTGCTACATTTGTAGAAATACTCCACTCTGTTCTTGCGCACTTCAATGACGTAACTAAAGGTGGGGAAATATGTCTTGACTTAGTGGTGGGCAAAGATACTAGAGGAGCAAGATGAACCACCGTCAAAATCGCCTATACTAAAGTGTAGTATGCAAAGGAGCGTAACGTCCGCCATTTTAGTAAGCAAAACCCGCCGTTCGCTCTGCCTCTCGGTAGTGTAATCAGTGTTTTGGGGGAACAGTATGTGTTAAAATGCAGAATACCATTAAAATGCAGAATATATCTCATCTATCAACTCACAGATTTTTGTTATTTTTCTTTCTAAATGTTTCTGCAAGTTTCTGCCTACTAAAATGGCGCCATGACATACTACGGTTTTTAGGGTCGAGTGGTCCATCTTGCTCTGCTCTAGTATCTTTGGTGGTGGGATAAATATTTGCCAATCAAAGCCCCCTCCGAATCTACCTATCACTTGCCCGACTTTGTCCCGCTTCCATCTCCCTTTTCCAGCTCTCTCTCTCCCCTGCTCCATATGTCTGAAGAAGGGACCCCGGCCCAAAATGTCCAGGTGCTCAGGTTTCCTCCCACAATCCAAAGATGTGCAGTTTATAGGTTGATTGACTGCTGTAAATTGCCCCTAGTGTGTAGGATGCGAAAGTGGGATAACATGAAATTAGTGTGTATGGGTGATTGATGGTCAGCGTGGACTCAGTGGACCGAAGGGTCTGTTTCCACGCTGTATCTCTGAACTAATCTAAATTATGATAATATGGTGACACGATATGAACACAGTATTCGGATGAGCCTGGATCAAAACTTTATAAAGGTTCAGCATAGCCTCTCAGCCTGCCCTGCCACTTCCAAATTATTCCAAATACATCCAGTGTAACACTTCCGTTACTCTCACCAAAGCAATTCTGCCTTTAGAGTGGGATTATACTGAAGATGCGGCAGACTGCGAGTGCAGACGGGGCCTCCAGACTATGGAACATCTCAATAGATAAAAGACAATAGACAATAGGTGCAGGAGTAGGCCATTCAGCCCTTCGAGCCTGCACCGCCATTCAATATGATCATGGCTGATTATTCACAATCAGTACCCCATTCCTGCCTTATCCCTATACCCCCTGATTCCACTATCTTTAAGAGCTCTATCTAGCTCTCTCTATCCAGCTCATCTCATGAGCTGTGACATGCTGCATAACACATGCACTGTGAAGGATCTTGCAGAGGCCAACGACGTGGCACTAACATTTGCACAACTAATAATCCCGTTGATCAACTGCTGAAGGCTTTGCGCAGCCAGGACATGAGAGACCGGACCCTTTGACTCAGTACGCTGTGAAGGACATAAAAATGTATCTCATTCCATTGAAATTTCACTTGCAAATGTTTTGACCATTAAAATCCAAAATCCTCTCTTAACATAAAGCAGCTCGTATCTTTCTACACCAGTTGAACCCAATTTAAAAAAACCATTTAGGACATTAACAAAAAGGAAATTCAGGCACCGGAAAGTTCAACTGAATTTGCTAAACATAACTACGATGCTAAAAGCAAGAGACCCGTTGTGCACAAACCTGTGTCCTTCGTTACATTGAAGTTTCCTGTTCTTAACTTTCTAAACAAGTCAGGTAATGTAGTGCAGAATAACCCTAATACTTTCTTAAGAGTTGACAACCACCTGAAATGAACCCTAAGCTCACTTCTACGTATCGTAAAAAATGACACTCACTGTCCAACTGGTTAGCAGAGTAATCAAATCACCACAAGAAAGTGGCGTGAGCAGAAAGGAGTTGTAAAGGGAACTGATATATTTACATTGCTGCTCATTGAACCTGTTCCCTGCAGAGATGGCTCCTGATTGCTCACCTCTCTTCAAAGAGGCAGCATATGAACCACTTTTGAGATACTTGTGACAAATCTGTTACTATCAGGGAGGCTGGTGAAAAATAAAAGCACAATGGGTTTATTCACAGTTTACAAAAGCAAGGGTGTTGGGCTAAACCTTATTAAAACACGGCTTGGATGGTAGCTGGAATAGTGCTTTGTTTAGTTTAGTTTAGTTTACAGTCACGTGCACGGAGGTACAGTGAAAAACTTTGGTTGCGTGCTAACCAGTCAGCAGAATGACTATACAGATGCTCCCCGACTAACGATGCTTCGGCTTACGATATTTCGACTTTACAATGGTGCAGACGCTGGGCAATGGCAGCGGCCCGTAGCTTGCTTCCGTCCACGTGATCAGGTGTATTAAATGCATTTCGACTTACGATACTTTCGGTTTGCGATGGGTTTATTGGAACGTAGCCCCATTGGAAGTTGAGGAGCACCTGTACATTGGGGGAGTCCAGAACAAGGGGCCACAGTTTAAGAATAAGGGGTAGGCCATTTAGAACTGAGATGAGGAAAAACTTTTTCAGTCAGAGTTGTGAATCTGTGGAATTCTCTGCCTCAGAAGGCAGTGGAGGCCAATTCTCTGAATGCATTCAAGAGAGAGCTGGATAGAGCTCTTAAGGATAGCGGAGTCAGGGGGTATGGGGAGAAGGCAGGAACGGGGTACTGATTGAGAATGATCAGCCATGATTACATTGAATGGCGGTGCTGGCTTGAAGGGCCGAATGGCCTCCTCCTGCACCTATTGTCTATTGTCTATTGTCTACATGATTGCAATCGAGCTGTCCACAGTGTACAGCTAAATGATGAAAGGAATAACGTTTAGTGCAAGGTAAAGTCCGATCAAAGATAGTCTGATGGTCTCCAGTGAGGTAGATGGTAGCTCAGGAGCACTCTCCAGTTGGTGATAGGATGGTTCAGTCATCAATGCTTCAGTCGAAACGTGGAAGTAAGTTTATGGTTCATTTCAGGTGGTTGTCCCAGAGAACAATGGGGGAAGAAACTGTGTCCAAATTCTGGTTGAACCTTGCACCAGGGAGGCTGAAGTGAAATGGTGTCAGACGTCCGTCATCTGAAGGGATGCGGGACTGTCACTGTGAGAAAGAGCGCTCTACAGGGGCAGTGAGCCCGGTACAGGCAGCAACAAGTCCACCAACCCTGCCCAGCACACATTTCACTGTATCACAGAATTGTCACGTTACAGGAAGATGTCATTCACCCCTTCACGTCTGTGTTGGCTTTACACAGAGAGATCCCAGCAGTCCTGTCCGCCTGCTCTTGCCCCACTGCCCTGTAAATCAGCCTTTTCCATGTCTCAGGATGGTTAAGCCTTGGTCCCATCCTGAATCTTTTCCTCTGTCCATAGACAGCATTTTCTTTCAGGAACCTGCTGTCAGACAATACAGATGATGCTGAGAAACGAGGAACCACGGATGTTGGTTTATAAAGAATGATACAAAGTGCTGGAGTAACTCAGAGGGTCAGGGAGCATCTTCATAAGTGATAAGAGCAGAATCAGGCCATTCGGCCCATCAAGTCTACTGCGCCATTCCATCATGGCTGATCTATCTTTCCCTCTCAACCCCATTCTCCTGTCTATTCCCCATAACCCCTGACACTTGTACTAATCAAGAATCAATCAACCTCTGCCTTAAAAATATCCATTGACTTGGCCTCCACAGCATTCTGTGTCATCTCTGAGAACATGGATAGGTGATGTTTTGGGTCGGGACCCTTCTGTGGCCTGTCCAGTGGAACTAACCGAGTGTAACTAGTGCCTCACTAGGCACCTTTGTCTGGCAGGGTGCACAGTTCTAATTATCCAGAACTCTGTAGAAACGTATAAGATTATTAAGGGGTTGGACACGTTAGAGGCAGGAAACATGTTCCCAATGTTGGGGGAGTCCAGAACAAGGGGCCACAGTTTAAGAATAAGGGGTAGGCCATTTAGAACTGAGATGAGGAAAAAAATCACATTGAATGGCGGTGCTGGCTCGAAGGGCTGAATGGCCTCCTCCTGTACCTATTGTCTGTTGTCTATTAATTAACCAGAGGTTAAAAATAAATTTGATCACATTAAAAGCTGGGATAATCACAGGAGTCAAATCTAATCAACAAATTTCCTTTCATCTTCCATCAGCTTGTGCTCAAGTGCTCCAATATTAACAGCAGTTTGTTTTCTGCATTGATTAACCTTCCTTAGATTAGCTACTTGAAACAAGGGAGATTAACCACATAACCGCTGAGAGCAAAGAGCGCAACAGATAATGGAGCACTAGTGAGGAAGCTTTCAACCATTGACCACCATTTGCAATTCTAGTACAAATACCATTCTCCTACTAAGACTAAAATGCATCCTCCCTAATCGATTTTTGATCACAATTTAAACTTATTTGGCGCCCACTGTTAGCTGCGACTTTAATGAATGTGATCCTGTACAGCTGAAGGTGAGAGGGTAGGTCAGAAGAGCAATTGCATCTGGAGAACGGTCCTGACCCGAAATCCAAATTTGCAGATGATACTAAGCTGGGGGGTAGTGTGAATTGTGAGGAAGATGCAATAAGGCTGCAGGGTGACTTGGATAGGTTGTGTGAGTGGGCGGATACATGGCAGATGCAGTTTAATGTAGATAAGTGTGAGGTTATTCACTTTGGAAGTAAGAATAGAAAGGCAGATTATTATCTGAATGGTGTCAAGTTAGGAAGAGGGGATGTTCAACGAGATCTGGGTGTCCTAGTGCATCAGTCACTGAAAGGAAGCATGCAGGTACAGCAGGCAATGAAGAAAGCCAATGGAATGTTGGCCTTCATAACAAGAGGAGTTGAGTATAGGAGCAAAGAGGTCCTTCTACAGTTGTACCGGGCCCTGGTGAGACCGCACCTGGAGTACTGTGTGCAGTTTTGGTCTCCAAATTTGAGGAAGGATATTCTTGCTATTGAGGGCGTGCAGCGTAGGTTCACTAGGTTAATTCCCGGAATGGCGGGACTGTCGTATGTTGAAAGGCTGGAGCAATTAGGCTTGTATACACTGGAATTTAGAAGGATGAGGGGGGATCTTATTGAAACATATAAGATAATTAGGGGATTGGACACATTAGAGGCAGGACACATGTTCCCAATGTTGGGGAAGTTCAGAACAAGGGGCCACAGTTTAAGAATAAGGGGTAGGCCATTTAGAACAGAGATGAGGAAGAACTTTTTCAGTCAGAGAGTGGTGAAGGTGTGGAATTCTCTGGCTCAGAAGGCAGTGGAGGTCAGTTCGTTGGATGCTTTCAAGAGAGAGCTGGATAGAGCTCTTAAGGATAGCGGAGTGAGGGGGTATGGGGAGAAGGCAGGAACGGGGTACTGATTGAGAGTGATCAGCCATGATCGCATTGAATGGCGGTGCTGGCTCGAAGGGCTGAATGGCCTACTCCTGCACCTATTGTCTATTGTCTATTGTCACCTTCCATTCCCCCCACAGATGCTGGCAGACCCGCTGATTAACTCTGTGTTGTGTGTTTTGCTCAAGATTCCAGCATCTGCATTTCAATGATTCAATGGAGCTTTGCCACATGTGCAAATGCACAGTGAAATTCTTTCCTTACGTACAGTTCAGTAAAGTTTTGCCAAACCCAAGCACAATCCCAGATTAGCAAAGTGTCTGGAAATTGTCCACTTGCTCTGCATGAAGAGGCGCCAGGTTTTGGCGCCATTTTCGAAGTCCAGTCTGCTCTAGGTCTTATGAGCGGTGCCCAATCCAGGCGAGCTCCAGGCAGTTGCAGGGCCTCCAGCCATCGCCTGTCTGAGACGTGTGGATCGAGCAGCGAACCGATGTTCCCTCTCCTCGCCCGTCCACCTTTGTGCTCCAGGGGCCCCTCCCGCAGCCGACCTTGAGGGAGTGGAAGGGCTGACCTCCATCCCTCTCCTACTGGCCTTGCTCCTCGCCCTTTGCGTCCATCGTCGTCACTGGCTCCATCCTCCCGGATCAGGTCTTTGGGGGCGAGCAGGGGCCGGCTTGGCAGCTTCCCCACCACAAGCAGCGGCAGACCCGTGGGAGGGGGGGGGGGGGGGGGGTGGGCGAGCAGGGGTCGACCCGGTGGTCTTCCCCCTTTCCGCAGCGTCACCAAGAAAATTGCTTCAGCAGGTTGAGACTGAAAATTACCACCATCTCAATAGAGTTATTAGAATAGCGATCTATTGTTTAATAGCTTTATTATCCAGGAAATAAGTGGGTGAGTTAGCTGAGCTAGTAATTTCCAATTACATCTGGGTTATAAATTCTGGTCCCTATGTGTGTTACTTTCAAAAAATGTTCCTTGGAGGCCAATTCTCTAAACGCATTCAATGGAGGCCAATTCTCTGAATGCATTCAAGAGAGAGATAGATAGAGCTCTTAAGGATAGTGGAGTCAGGGGGTATGGGGAGAAGGCAGGAACGGGGAACTGATTGAGAATGATCAGCCACGATCACATTGAATGGCGGTGCTGGCTCGAAGGGCCGAATGGCCTCCACCTGCACCTATTGTCTATTAATATTCTTTTAAACTCCTTCCCCCCCTCGTCATCTATTCCCATTCTTCCTCTTTATTCCTGCCCAAGTTGCCACCACTCTGTCGTTCCATCGCTCTGCTTCGCGTTTCATTCCCCATTCTTTCATGGGGTGAGGAGATGAGCTTCTCTGCCTGGCCCTCGAGATGCCACACGGTTATCGGATCAACACAAGAGCAATTTGTACCGCAAAAAACCCCCCCCAAAAAACGAGACATCAAAGAAATCAGGTAAATTCTGTTTGCGTCAGACACGTTTATCCAGTAAATCTCCCTCAATTTCTGGGTCACTGCATGCCATCAAACATCATGCAACAGTCCCATAAGGTTAACTCCAGCAAACAAAAGGCACTTGACTAGAACTGAATAGATAGGGAAGTTTCACAGTGAAATATAACTGAGGAAGATTAAAGTTGTTTGATGATTGGCAAGCTACGGAAACATCTGCAATTGCTTTGCATTGACCAACCCTGCATCTGCTATTGCATAACAAACTAAATTTGTCATGGCACTAATATAGCACAGAGAACAGTCAGCAATGCAGATGCACATCTCCTAATAACTTCTTACATTCTGTGACTCAGTTTTTAGCTCTCTCGTTTTGAATCAGAAGCCAGTGTGTTCTTGGTACAATCCAGTGATGTGGGCTTATCTCTACTGCTGTTTAAAGAGCATTACCAAAGGGCAGCTGGACTGTTGACAGCGATGTTTAGTTTAGAGATACAGCGTGCAAACAGGCTCTTTGGGCCACCTATGTCCGCACCGACCAATGATCATTTGTACACGAGTTCTATCCTACACCCCAGGGACAATTAACAGAGGCCAATTAACCAACAAACCTGCACGTTTTTGGAATGTGGGACAAACCGGAACACCCAGAGAAAACCCACACGGTCACAGGGAGTACCTACAAACTCCAACCAGACAGCACCAGTCAATAGACAATAGGCAATAGGTGCAGCAGTAGGCCATTCGGCCCTTCGAGCCAGCACCACCATTCAATGTGATCATGGCTGATCATTCTCAATCAGTACCCCGTTCCTGCCTTCTACCCATACCCCCTGACTCCGCTATGCTTAAGAGCTCTATCTAGCTCTCTCTTGAATGCATTCAGAGAATTGGCCTCCACTGCCTTCTGAGGCAGTGAATTCCACAGATTTACAACTCTCTGACTGAAAAAGTTTTTCCTCATCTCCGTTCTAAATGGCCTACCCCTTATTCTTAAACTGTGGCCCCTGGTTCTGGACTCCCCCAACATTGGGAACATGTTTCCTGCCTCTAACGTGTCCAACCCCTTAATAATCTTATATGTTTCGATAAGATCCCCTCTCATCCTTCTAAATTCCAGTGTATACAAGCATATGACAGTCCCGCCATTTTGGGAATTAACCTAGTAAACCTACGCTGCACGCCCTCAATAGCAAGAATATCCTTCCCCAAATCTGGAGACCAAAACTGCACACAGTACTCCAGGTGCGGTCTCACTAGGGCCCTGTACAACTGCAGAAGGACCTCTTTGCTCCTATACTCAACTTCTCTTGTTATGAAGCCCAACATTCCATTGGCTTTCATCACTGCCTGCTGTACCTGCATGCTTCCTTTCAGTGACTGATGCACTAGGACACCCAGATCTCGTTGTACGTCCCCTTTCCCTAACTTGACACCATTCAGATAATAATCTGCCTTCCTATTCTTACCACCAAAGTGGATAACCTCACACTTATCCACATTAAACTGCATCTGCCATGCATCCGCCCACTCACACAACCTGTCCAAGTCAGGATTGAACCCAGGTCTCTGGCACTGTAAGGTAGCAACTCAACTGCTGCACCACTGTGCCATCTTTCTAAAGGGATGTCAAATTGCTTTCTCGGGCGGACATTAAATATCCCTATTCAATTACTAAGAACAAAGGAGTAGTTCTTGGTGAGATGTAGGCACAAGAAACTACAGATAGAAACAAAATGCTGGAGTTACTCAGCGGGTCAGGCAGCATCTCTGGAGAAAAGGACTAGGTGATGTTTTGAGTCGGGTCCCTTCTTCAGACTGAAAGTTGAGGTGGGGGAGATGGTGAGGGTGGAAAAATAAACTGGAGGAGAGAACAATCAGGGCTGGCAACAGATAACCTCAGGAAGGATGGAGTGCATAATGGACCATTGTTGGTTGGCGAAGGTGTGAAATTACAGATGTTGATTTTTTAAAAGACAAAAGACACAAAATACCTAACCCAAAGCATCACCTATCCGGGTTCTCCAGAGAGGCTGCCTGATCCGCTGAGTTACTCCAGCACTTTGTGAGGGCTCTTCTCGGTGACAAGGCCAGAAGCTATCCTCGAAAGAACATCATCAAAACTAATCAGTTACATCATCACACTGCTGTTCACGGGAGCTTGATGTGTGCAGATAAGCCATGAGATTCCCTCTGAACCAGCAGTGGCTGAAGGTTAAAACGACTTAATTGACTAATTTGTGCTTTGGACGGTCCTAAGATGATGAAAAGCACGTGTGTAAGAGTAGCAGATGCTGGTTGAGTCCACTATTGAGTCTGATGAATGGGAGTCACGCAGGGGCGTATCAACAGAAAATAGCACCTATGGCAAGCACTGAAATTGCACCCTGTGCTTGGCACGGTGGCACAGCGGTAGAGTTGCTGCCTTACAGCGAATGCAGCGCCGGAGACTCACGCTCGATCCTGACTACGGGCGCCGTCTGTACGGAGTTTGTACGTTCTCCCCGTGACCTGCGTGGGTTTTCTCCGAGATCTTCGGTTTCCTCCCACACTCCAAAGACGTACAGGTATGTAGGTTAATTGGCTGGGCAAATGTAAAAATTGTCTCTAGTGGGTGTAGGATAGTGTTAGTGTGCGGGGATCGCTGGGCGGCGCGGACCCGGTGGGCCGAAGGGCCTGTTTCTGCGCTGTATCTCTAAATCTAAATCTAAAAATCAAACATCTGACACCCATCTTTTAGATAACTTTACCATCATATCAGCTCAAAAATAAAAGTCAAGCTCGTTAATCTATTAATGAACAAATTATGAGTTTCTCCCAGCGCTGCGTTGAACGACAGAAAAACGTGTAGAGAGCTTCGATGGTTCCATAAATTGTGAAGCTGCTCTGTGGCGCCCCCTTCGTGGCAACCAGGGCACCTACCATACCTGCCATGCCCTAGATACGCCACTGGAGGCACGGTGGCGGAGTTTGTACGTTCTCCGCGTGACCTGCGTGGGTTTACTCCAGGATCTCCGTTTTCCTCCCACATTCTAAAGACGTCCAGGATTGTAGGTTAATTGGCTTGGTATAATTGTAAATTGTCTCCAGCGTGTGTAGGATCATGTTAGTGTGGGAGGATCGCTGGTCGGCGTGGATACGGTGGGCCTGTTTCCAAGCTGTATCTCTAAACGGTCTTGATGCAAAACGTCACCCAATTCCTTTTCTCCAGAGATACTGCCTGACCCGTTGAGTTACTCCAGCATTTTATGTCTATCGTTATGAAAAACACCACAGATACAATTTTTCAGAAAGATTTTGCATGAACCTTTACATTTTTGCCTGCATAGCCATTACTTAATATCTCCACCATTGCTGATGTACAATCATATAACCATATAACAACTACAGCACGGAAACAGGCCCGTTCGGCCCTACCAGTCCACGCCGACCACTCTCTCTGACCTAGTCTCATCTACCTGCTCTCAGACCATAACCCTCTAAAATCAGTAAGACCTGCAGCTTGAAATCTTCTTTGCTTAGCTGAACGGCACGGTGGCGCAGCGGTAGAGTTGCTGCCTTACAGCGAATGCAGCGCCGGAGACTCAGGTTCGATCCTGACTACGGGCGCCGTCTGTACGGAGTTTGTACGTTCTCCCCGTGACCTACGTGGGTTTTCTCCGAGATCTTCGGTTTCCTCCCACACTCCAAAGACGTACAGGTATGTAGGTTAATTGGCTGGGCAAATGTAAAAAATTGTCCCGAGGGTGTAGGATAGTGTTAACGTGCGGGGATCGCTGGGTGGCGCGGACCCGGTGGGCCGAAGGGCCTGTTTCCGTGCTGTACCTCTAAATCTAAATCTGAACCATTGCATTACCAGATGAGAAATGCTTTACCACGTACTGCATAGTGTTTGACGCACTGTATAAGCAACAGCTGAACCTCATTGACGCAATGCTTTGCCATTGACCTAGAAACATTTCAAGACACTCTGTTGGCCGATAAACTACTGACTTCTTGCAATTGTGCTCCAGCACAGCATTGCCAGTGGTGCTGCAGAGCGTGCAGGTGTCTCACTGCCTCAGTGACCTAGTTTTGGTCCCGACATCCAGAGCAGCGTGTGCAGAATTTGCATCTTCTCCCCGTGACCGTGTGCCTGTACGCCGGGTGCTCTGGTCCTCTCACACATCCCAAATATATGGAGTCTGAAGAAAGGTTCCAACCCTTCCGCAGCCCGGTGGTCCAGCAGTAGAGTCGCTCCTTACAGCGCTCAGAGACCTGGGTTCAACCCTGCCTATGGTTGCTGTCCCTACGGAGTTTGTACGTTCTCCCCGTGACCTGCGTGGGTTTTCTCCGAGATCTTCGGATTCCTCCCAAACGCCAAAGACGTGCAGGTTTGTAGGTTGATTGGCTTGGTATAAATGTAAAATTGTCGCTGGTCGGTGCGGACTTGGTGGGCCGAAGGACCTGTTTCCGTGCTGTATCTCTAGACTAAACTAAAAAACCTACACCCGAAATTCCACCGATCCACATTCTCCAGAGATGTTGCCTGACCTGCTTAGTTACTCCAGCACTTTGAGCCTTTTTTTAGTGAACCAGCATCCGTCGTTCCTTGTGTCTGCTGGGAGGATTACTGACGACTGTAAGTCACGGTGAACTTATACTAACTTACAGTAGCAAGCAAACCAGATAGGCAGTGTATTAATATGCATGTGGGAAAAGAGATCGTTGGAAAAACGAGTGAGAATGTGGTTCTGATGGGATTATTCTGAGATCTAGTGTAGACTTGATGGGCTGAATGGCCTTCTTTGTCATGGGAAAATAGAATAAGTTGGTGAGGGAGATCAAAACGACTGAATTGCTGGCTGGACAGTTTTCTGGTTATTAAGTTTACTGAACAAAAAAAATAATTCTGTAGCCAATGTAACATTAAACATTCTTGAAGGTATCACAAAATGCTGGAGTAACTCAGCGGGTCAGGCAGCATCTCTGGAGAGAAGGAATGGGTGACGTTTCTTCAGACTGATGTCAGGGAGGGAACGACAAAGAAAGGATATAGGTGGAGATAGGAAGTCAAGTCAATTCAAAATGGCGGCGCTGCCCTAGCAGCTGCGGCTCACCTGCGGTCCATTTGTCTTTGTGTTTTTGTTGTTTTTTTTGTCTTAATTGTAGTTGTGATGTGGTGTTTTTGTGTTTGTGTACTATGTGTGTATGTGGGGGGGAGGGGGGGAACTGTAACATTGTAAATAGATGTCCCTTCCGAACGGAGACCCGACCTTTGTTTTTTGGGCCGTGTCTCCGTTCCTGCTGCGGCCTACCATCGGCCCAACTCCTGGAGCTGTTGGCCTCCAGGGCTCTGGTTCGCAGAGCCCGCGGATCGGACTTACCATCACCGGAGCCGGCCGTCTTCGGAGGCTGCGGGAGCGGCTGCGACTCGCCTTAGGCTCGGGCCGCGTGGATGCCGACATCGGGAGCTCCGGCAGCGGCAGCGGGTTCGCCCGCCCCGGATCGCGGGGCATGGGGCGCGGACATTTCACCGTCCGGCGCGGCCTAAGATGGCCGCGGGATATTTCTCTGCTGGGCGGGGGCTTCAATGTCGGGAGCCACGACCGCCCCGACGTGCAACAACAGCGGCAGCAGCAGCGTGTTCGCCTGCCCCGGATCGGACTTATCATCAGCGGAGCCGGCCGTCTTCGGAGGCTGCGGGAGCGGCTGCGACGCGACGCGCCTTGGGCTTGGCCCGCTGTGGACCGTCCGGCGCGGCCTACAACCACAACAACCTGACTGCGGGCGAGGACAGCAGGAGAAGGGAAAGACATTGTGGCCTTCCATCACAGTGAGGAGAGAGAGGACTGGAGGAGACTCACTGTGATGGATGTTTCTTTGATGGATGTTTCTTTTTTTGTGTGTTTTTGGGGTTGGGTAATTTGAATGCCTATTTAATGCTTTTATTGTTGGACTGTGTTTTTGGGGGTTTTGGGGTTGTGTAATTTGAATGCATATTTAATGCTTTTATTGTTGGGCTGTGTTTTGGGGTTGTGTAATTTGAATGCCTATTTAATGCTTTTATTGTTGGACTGTGTTTTGGGAGTTTTTTGGGGTTGTGTAATTTTAATGCTTATTTAATGCTTTTATTGTTGGACTGTGGGTGATTGAATTTCGTCCAATATTGGATGACAAATAAAGCTATCTTGAATCTTGAATCTTGAATCTTGAAGTCAATTTTATTTGTATAGCACATTTAAAAACAACCCACGTTGACCAAAGTGTTGTACATCAGTTCAGGTACTAAGAACGAACATACAATGGCACACAAACATAACAGCACATACATAAACAGTTCACAGCGCCCCCTCAGAGGGCCTCAAACGCTAGGGAGTAGAAATAGGTTTTGAGCCTGGACTTAAAGGAGTCGATGGAGGGGGCAGTTCTGATGGGGAGAGGGATGCTGTTCCACAGTCTAGGAGCTGCAATCTCCCCATCCCCATCCACATCCCCATCCCCATCCCCATCCCCATCCCCATCCCGCCCCTGTGAGAAAATCTTTACACGTGAGATATTAAAAAGTTCTGATGATTTTTCTTCAATATACTCCACTGCCATCAGTCCAGTGAAGTGCTTTTACAACAGCACGAGGTCACTTGCGACAAATTACCGACCTTATTTACATGCATGGAACATATGGTGCAATGGATGGGGACTGAGGAGATTCAAGGCAGCAAGCCCATGTTGTGCAGACAGTGACTGAAGGCACAACATTAGACGGGATGATTAAACATCTGGCCAGAGCAGATCACGGAAAAACATTATTCACGGTGTGCACAGGTACGCAAGCATTGCTGATTAAGTTACTGGACCAGCAAACAGAGTTCTGGTCCGCGATTTCCCAATCCCAGCAGATTAGCTGGAGAATTTCAATTCAAATAAGTAAATACATCTAAAAATTTGAACAAACGACAGATTGAGCAAGGTTTGTAGGAAAATAACTGCAGATGCTGGTTGAAATTGAAGGTAGGCACAAAATGCTGGCGGGTCAGGACAGGAGGAATGGGTGACGTTTGGGGTCGAGAGCCTTCTTCAGACTGATGTCAGGGGAGGGGATGGGACCAAGGGTGATCATGAAATATTGGGGTCTCATAGAAAAAAACTAGCGGGTTCACTCATGTCTTTCGAGCAAGGAAACCTGGCCTTCTTGCTCAGTCACACAGTGATTTAATCCCCATAAATCTGCCTCAGTTCAGGAAAAGTTCGGCACAGGCACTAAATGCCCGAAACACCAACATTGGCAGCGATATCCACATAAGTGAAGAAATTAGAAATAGATAAACAGTGTGAAATTGTTGTGAAAACTATTTCTCATCTCTTTCACCATGACTGACTTGGTCAGTGCAAAGCCAATTTGTTTGGAATAAAATAATATTTATAAAGCAGCACAGATCTAATTTTTAAGGGCTCGGATGCCGTGGCAAGCTTTCCCAGTTGGTTAACTTCTGAATCAAATGTATCAGTTGTGACAAGAAAATTCACCAGAGATCATTTTGATTATGGTGCAACTGTACCAGTAATGATTTTATTTCCAACTATTCATGGGTCTCCATTTAAATTGATGCAGCTAACAAATGGGAAATGCGTAAAATACGTAGAGCGACCAAAATCAATCTGTGTTATTCCCTTGTCAACAAGCGACGGGCTGCATTACAGGGATAGAGCATGAAATGCTCTATCATATGCACACATATAAAACTGTATTGTTTCAGAGGAATTGCCAACCCCGTGTTGGAGGTGGTGAACTCTCAGCTCAACTGGTTTAGTTTAGTTTAGAGATAATGGGTGGAAACAGGCCCTTCAGCCCACCGAGTTTGTGCCGACCAACGAAGATAACTAGTTCTAGAACCCAGATAACTATCCAACACACCAGGGACAATTTATAGAAGCTAATTGATCGGTGGCGCAGCAGTAGAGATGCTGCCTTACAGGGCCAGAGACCCAGGTTCGATCCTGACTATGGGTGCTGGCTGTACAGAGTTTGCACGTTCTCCCCGTGACCACATGGGTTTTCTCCGGGTGTTCCTGTTTCCTCCCACATTCCAAAGATGTGTGGGTTCGTAGGCTAATTGGCTTCTGTAAATTATCCCAAGAGTGTAAGGTAGAACTAGTGTACGGGGCAATTGTTGGTCGGCACAGACTTGGTGGGCCGAAGGGCCTGTTTCCACACTGCATCTCGAAACTAAAAAGCTAAACTAAACCTACAAACCTGCACGCCTTTGGTGTAGATTTCACCTCATAACAGTTACACATCAATGGGACTTGAAAATGGCGTCAAACTGGCGCCTCTCTATACTGCCACAGTGTACTACTGCTGTACGCTTGTACTGGTTTCCACCCTTTATCTCTACTTGTACTGTGTCTGAGATGCTTATCTAATATGTATCCAAGTACTTATGTATAGTGTAGGAAAAAAAACTGCAGATGCTGGTTTAAATCGAAGG
Source organism: Rhinoraja longicauda (assembly GCF_053455715.1). NCBI lineage: Eukaryota > Metazoa > Chordata > Chondrichthyes > Rajiformes > Arhynchobatidae > Rhinoraja > Rhinoraja longicauda. The sequence continues at coordinate 14,862,027 of NC_135987.1, read as the reverse complement.
TAGACACAAAATGCTGGAGTATCTCAGCGGGTCAGGCAGCATCTCGGGAGAGAAGGAATGAGTGATGTTTCGGGTCGAGACCCTTCTTCAGACTGAAGAAGGGTCTCGACCTGAAACGTCACCCATTCCTTCTCTCCCGAGATGCTGCCTGACCCGTTGAGTTGCTCCAGCATTTTGTGTCTACCTTTGCTTTTGTATAGTGATACTTGTACTGAACTGTATAAAAAAATGAATTTCACTATCCAAGTGGCAAATAAAGTACCATACCAGTAAAGTGTCGTGCCAGTAAACCATCATACCAAATCATCCTGCCTTCAAAATAGGTTGGCATTTTCTTTATTGTCACTGGATTCAAAGTCACAACCCAAGAGCACAGGAGAATATCTTTAGCAGATGGGCAGCTAGAGGTCATGGCACCAGCTTACCATCACCACCACCACCACCACAAGGATCCTTAGGGGTGGCCTTGTCAGAAGATCAAATCAGAGTTCACACTGCTTATCGTGAACTACAAACGTCATTAAGCTGGACAGTACAATGCTCAACACATATTGGAGAGGGACTCAGGCCAGGTGAGCTCGATCTGTGTTGTAACATTCCTCCAAAGGATGTACACTGAGGCAAATTAAAGCAGAACACTTACCGAGAGAGAAGGGGTGCCATCATCCTCCACCGTTACGGTTAGCCGGTAAAAACTCTGTCTCTCCCGGTCAGGCGGAGACGGGCGGGTAACAACCTCCCCCGTGAGCCGATCGATTCGGAAGGTGAGGTCCTCGTTGCCCAGGGTGATGTAATAGTAGAGCACAGCGTTGGCACCGGAGTCCAGGTCAATGGCTTGAACCCTGGTGACTGGTGTACCTCCTCCGACATTCTGAAACAGTGCAGAGAACCTGTTATGTGCAACTGGTGGATGGAGCCTCAGCTGGAAGACCCTGCTCACTGTTAGTGACCAAACATCTGGAGACCTGCCTGGTCTTGGAAAGGAGAAGAGTGTAGACTTCCCAGAGCTAAAACGACTGAATTACTAGGGCAGCGGTTTTGGCTTGGCCATGGATTTGGAAAGTTCAGGTGATTTAATTGTTTGATATGGGACAAATACTTTGAAGAATAAGCTGGGGAGGTTATTTCTTCCGGTGAGGGACTCCACAAAAAAATCACAAAGCAGAGCCAAGCCAGAAAAAGGTGCATGGAATTTTCTCTTTCTTGCAAGAAGAAAAATAAATGTTTTACCCTTGAGACTAACATTTTTTGAATAAGTAGGGTTATTATTAAGATCTAAATCAAAAGGTTTGTGTGTGTGGAGGGGGGGGGGGGGGGGGGGGGGGTCAATGGAGTAAGGTACCGATCAACCATGATCTAAAGGAATATCCATAGGTAGGAAAGCCTATTTATTCACAAAATGCAGGAGTAACTCAGCAGGTCAGGCAGCATATCGGGAGAGAAGGAATGGGTGACGTTTCGGGTCGAGACCCTTCTTCAGACTGATGTCGGGGGTGGGACAAAAGAAGGATATAGGTGGAGACAGGATAGAGGGAGATCTGGGAAGGAGGAGGGGAAGGGAGGGACAGAGGAGCTATCTGAAGTTGGAGAAGTCGACGTTCATACCACCGGGCCGCAAACTGCCCAGGCGAAATATGAGGTGCTGCTCCCTCATATTTCGCCTGTAAAGCCTATTTCTCTTCCCATATGCTCATCAGCCTCTGCCCCAGCCAAAACACTAGCTCTCTCGGTTCTTGACCATGTCCAATGCATCCTTGCCCCTCAGGATATCAACAATCAAACCCCTTCCCCTTGTCATGTATTCTTGCCCGATGCTGCTGGCAGCTCTGCTCTACTGCGTCTTTCTCTTCAGTGGCGGTAGAAGATTGAGCTACCTTGTGTGTTCTCAGCAGAATACCCTGCCTCCCAGTGAGAAATACCCTAAACCTCCTCTCTCCTTACCTTCCTAAATCTCAAGCCTGTTAACCAGTTAAAGACCCCCTGCCCGATGTTAGACAATAGACAATAGGTGCAGGAGTAGGCCATTCGGCCCTTCGAGCCAGCACCGCCATTCAATGTGATCATGGCTGATCATTCTCAATGAGTACCCCGTTCCTGCTTTCTCCCCACACCCCCTGACTCCGCTGTCCTTAAGAGCTCTATCTAGCTCTCTCTTGAATGTATTCAGAGAATTGGCCTCCACTGCCCTCTGAGGCAGAGAATTCCACAGATTCACAACTCTCTGACTAAAAAATGTTCCATTAAGATGCTTTAGGCATGCTATCTTTTTTTGTGGCCACTTCATCACGTATTGTTTGATTAACACTATTCGCACTGACAGAGAGGCCAACCTCAATGGAAGACCTTGTCAGTCAGCACCTCCTAGAATTGTGCTTGGTCCATTCAAGGGGTGCAGGTCTCATTGACAATGCTAACCTTTACTTTCCATCCCCATTTGCCTGTGAACTGCAGAGGCAGCTAAAGGCACCCCATGTTGTAGAATGTGGATTCAGACAGACCAAAAGACCAAGGAAAAGGATAGCAGATTTCTTTTCCTGAGGATATTTGTGAACCAGATGGTTTTTATGACGGTCTGACAGTTTCTTCATTCTTATTACTGAGACAAACTTTAAAAAAAAGAAGTTGTCGATTTATTTAATTATGCAAATGTACAATTCCCTGCTGCCAGGGTGGAATCAGGACTAATTTCTCTGGCAGCATCTCTGGAGAGAAGGAATGGGTGACGTTTCGGGTCGAGACCCTTCTTCAGGCTGCTGTCAGGGGATGGGGCAGGACAAAGATAGGATGTAGTAGGAGACAGGAAGACTGGTGGGAGAACTGGGAAGGGGGAGGGGATAGAGATGGAAAGCAGGGACTATCTGAAGTTAGAGAAGTCAATGTTCATACCGCTGGAGTGTAAACTACCCAAGCAAAATATGAGATGCTGTTCCTCCAATTTGTGCTGGGCCTCACTCTGACAATGGAGGAGGCCCAGGACAGAAAGGTCAGATTGGGAATGGGAGGGGGAGTTAAAGTGCTGAGCCATTGGAAAATCAGGTAGGTTAAGAAGGACTGAGCGGAGGTGTTCAGCGAAACGATCGCCGAGCCTGCGCTGGGCCTCGCCGATGTAGAGAATGTTGACACCTGGAACAGCGGATGCAGTTGATGAGGTTGGAGGAGGTGCATGTGAACCTCTGCCTCACCTGGGAAGACTGTTTGGGTCCTTGGATGGAGTCGAGGGGGGAGGTAATGTCCTCTCCCATACACTCCATTTTCTGATTCTATTTGCTTCTCCATCCTCTCTTTATCGAACATAGGGCAGTACAGCACAAAAACAGGGCCCTCAGCCCACAGTGTCTCTGCTGAACATGATGCCAAGCAAACTGTTATACGCCAGCACAGAATCCATATCCTTCCATTTCCTGCACCATATGCCGATGTAATTAAGATTCCCAGTACCAATAATTACTTCCCCCACCTACATCTCTCTCCCCCTCTCTTCCTTGAAGGCCCTTCTATCTTTTGTAATCAGTCCTTCTTTGATTCAGTGTTCATAATTATCGACACTGTTTCTGTGCCGCCTACTGACATTTCTGAATGATAAAGGGCTGGCTATTGCTATTGCAAGGAAACTTCGCTAGTGAACTGGGAATTGAAATGCTAATATTTCAGCTAATTAGGTTAAAAGTAAAATTGACCCCCAAGTCACTGGATCGTCAGTAATGAGCGACAGATATATAATTAATGTAAAATAATTGTTGTCTACATTGTATGATTAGGGATAATTAATGGAATTGACACTTGAAGCAAATGCCAATGGGGTGTGAAGATGTTACATCCTCTGGATGCAAAACCAACTTTTAGTTTATATAAGAAAATAACTGCAGATGCTGGTACAAATCGAAGGTATTTATTCACAAAATGCTGGAGTAACTCAGCAGGTCAGGCAGCATCTCAGGAGAGAAGGAATGGGTGATGTTTCGGGTCGAGACCCTTCTTCAGACTGAACTTTTAGTTTAGTTTAGTTTAGAGATACAGCGCGGAAACAGGCCCTTCAGCCCACCAAGTCTGCATCAACCAGCAGTCCCCGCACATTAACACTACCCTACATACATTAAGGACAATTTTTTTTTACATTTACACCAAGCCAATTAACCTACAAACCTGTACTTCTTTGGAGTGTGGGAGGAAACCGAAGATCTCGGAGAAAACCCCCGCAGGTCATGGGGAGAACGTACAAACTCCGTACAGACAGCACCCTTAGTCAGGATCAAACCCAACAAAAACATCATCCTCTATTTCAGTCTCACGATAGCAGTGTGACTTTGCACGTGGGGTTAGAACCACAAACCAAAGCTACCAGTAAATGGCCACAAAGTGGTCACAAAAATAGCCAGGGTAGGACTGGGAAATCGAAATGCAACACTCTCCAAAATGGAACGTTAATCTGAAGTTGAGGGGTAAGGAACATCAAGAACACACAGAAGCCATTGTCTCACTTTATCCAAAATTAAACTTTTAATCCTGATGGATAAACGTGGACATGGATAGAAAAAAGGAAAGGCTACCAGTCCTCAAAACATTGCATTTATTCTCTCTTTTGGGAGAAGAAAACATAAAAAGACACAATCTATTTTAATTTCTACTTCAACTATTTTTCATTGCACAAGATAAAGAAAAAAACTTAAATATTTCTTCTGCAAAAGTAAGTGATAAAAATGTTTTTCTTTGACTGCATGCCCAATGTTAAATGTGCAAGCTGATCTGAAATGTACCTGAGCCGTGAATGTTTGAACCATAGCAGGGAGGTGTGATACTCAGAAAGGGAACTGGGGATCAAATGATGTACATGTTAGTGTGAAAATGACTCAAACAATGCAGTGAAGTGTGGATCGACTAACTGGCTGAAAGTTGGCATTTCATCGTGAGCGTTTGAAAAGTTTGCTGGTTTAGTTTAGTTTAGAGATACAGCGAGGAAACAGGTCCTTCGGCCCACTGAGTCTGTGCCGACCAGAGATCCCCACGCACTAACACTATCCTACACACACGAGGGACAATTTACAATTTATACCAAGCCAATTAGCCTACAAAGCCATCCGTCTTTGGAGTGTGGGAGGAAACCGGAGAAAACCCACGCAGGTCACGGGGAGAACGTACAAACTCCGTACAGACAGCACTCGTAGTCAGGATCGAACCCAGGTGTCTGGCGCTGTAAGGCAGCAACTCTACCGCAGTGCCACCGTGCCAACCATCGTTCCAGGTCCAGCTGGACCAAGGACTTCAGAAGACATCATGAGTGGATGGGACTTTCCAACGATCTTATTCCAGATTCTCCAAATGATCTGATATTCCACAATTGTCACTGTCACTGCACTGAGCAGCTCCTTCAGTGACGGACATCTTCACCCCAAGTGTGTGAAGGAGAGATATTGAAGGGCCTTCCTTCCTGCTGCCATCAGACTGCACAACCAGTGCTGCTCCCAGCAGACCAGTAAATAAAGATAATTACCGTTATTTTATTTATAATTTATTTCACCGTCTGGAACCTGGCAACTTTAACAGCCTGACCGCGGGAGAAGACGGCAGGGGAAGAGAAAAGACATTCTGGCCTTCCATCACAGTGAGGAGGTGACTGGAGGAGACTCACTGTCTCCTAACCTGAGGAAAGACGTTCTTGCCTTAGAGGGAGTACAGAGAAGGTTCACCAGATTAATCCCTGGGATGGCGGGACTTGCATATGAGGAAAGACTGGATAGACTGGGCTTGTACTCGCTGGAATTTAGAAGACTGAGGGGGGATCTTATAGAAACATATAAAATTCTTAAGGGGTTGGAGAGGCTAGATGCGGGAAGATTGTTCCCGATGTTGGGGGAGTCCAGAACCAGGGGTCACAGCTTAAGGATAAGGGGGAAGTCTTTTAGGACCGAGATGAGAAAACATTTCTTCACGCAGAGAGTGGTGAGTCTGTGGAATTCTCTGCCACAGAAGGTAGTTGAGGCCAGTTCATTGGCTATATTTAAGAGGGAGTTAGATGTGGCCCTTTTTGCTAAAGGGATCAGGGGGTATGGAGAGAAGGCAGGTACAGGCTACTGAGCTGGATGATCAGCCATGATCATATTGAATGGCGTTGCAGGCTCGAAGGGCCGAATGGCCTACTCCTGCACCTATTTTCTATGTTTCTATGTTTCTATGATGGATGTTTCTTTTTTTGTTGTTTTGTGTTGGTTTGTGATTGTGTGTGTAATTGCTTATTTTATTGCTCTTATTGTTGGACTGTGGGTGATGAAATCTCGCCCAAAAGACTTGTTTTTTTGGATGACAAATAAAGGTAATTCTGATTCTGATTCTTATTTACTTTTGCGATCCACTTTGCTGCTGTAACCCTGCAAATGTCTCCGTTGTGGGACGAATAAAGGATTATTATTATTATTGTTATTAATTTACATGGGTCCACACTCTAGGGCACCACTTCATGACCATGCGTTTCTTGCGCTGGGATATATCCACTGTTGTTACAGTTTCCCCACTGCAGACAATGAGAGGCAGACACTTTACTGCCATCATTACCACCAATGAAGTGACTTGCGCTCAATTGCAAAAGAAAGGCAGCAACAATGGGATATCCTCCCTTACATTTCATTTTGTGGAATGCATCCAGTTAAGAGCTTGTGGGCTCATAGAGGGTGTATAGGGGGTATGGGGAGAAGGAATGAATGGGGTACTGATTGAGAATGATCAGCCATGATCACATTGAATGGCAGTGCTGGCTTGAAGGGCCGAATGGCCTCCCCCTGCACCTATTGTCTATAGAAGCTGGTTTAGTCGCCCCAAACTCATCTTAGTTATAATGACCTCACACTGCAAATTGTCACACAGTGGCTGGCCCACTTTTGAGTTCTTCGCAGTATCCCAGTCAGATTCCCTCCCTCAACCATCACCAGCAGATTGCTGCCCTCCCAATACCGCACTCATGATCCGTGGGACATTGCTGAGTATGAGTTGATGGGCTTATTGATTTGCAAAGTAACAGTGAACCCCATTGCGAGAAGCATTAATGGTTATAAGGCATTTGGGGAAAGCCAGAGGATTCAATGAGGTATAAGAAAATAACTGCAGATGCTGGTACAAATCGAAGGTATTTATTCACAAAATGCTGGAGTAACTCAGCAGGTCAGGCAGCATCTCGGGAGAGAAGGAATGGGTGACATATCGGGTCGAGACCCTTCTTCAGACTGTTCAACTGTCTGAAAAAGGGTCTCGACCCGAAACGTCACCCATTCCTTCTCTCCCGAGATGCTGCCTGACCTGCTGAGTTACTCCAGCATTTTGTGAATAAATACCTTCGATTCAATGAGGTACTTTATTCAATGCTGCAGATGCAGGTTATTGTCTCGCACCTCAAATAGAACAACCACAAGTCCTGTATCAGCAAAATGATCTCGCGATGGCCTTGCTTCTCTTCCACGCTCTTCGGTTCTCTCCACCAGCTTATCTTTGTTATCACCTTCAGACTGATTCTTGTGATTGTTATTTGCTCCATTAATACATTTCTGCTTTTCTTAGAATCGCAGAATCATGGAAACGTACAGCACAGAAACCTCGTCACCTTGTCCGTGCCGACCAGGATATCTAGCTACGGACTGTCTTAGGCCCGTGTCCCTCCACTCTATCCCCAGCCGACTACCTGTGCAAATGCCTTGTGAACATAGGGTGGCACGGAGGTGCAGCGGTAAAGCTGCTGCCTTACAGCGCCAGAGACCCGGGTTTTCGATCCTGACCACTGGTGCTTGTCTGTACGGAGTTTGTACGTTCTCTCTGTGACCGCGTGGGTTTTCTCCGAGATCTTCGGTTTCCTCCCACTCTCCACAGACGTACAGGTTTGTAGGTTAATTGGCTTGGTATAATGTAAAATTGTCCCTAGTGTGCTTAGGGTAGCGTTGATGCGCGGGGATCGCTGGTCGGTGTGGACTTAGTGGGCCGAAGGGCCTGTTTCTGCGTTGTATCTCTAAACTAAACTAAAACATTGTAATAGTATCTTAGACAATAGACAATAGGTGCAGGAGGAGGCCATTCGGCCCTTCGAGCCAGCAGCGCCATTCAATGTGATTATGGCTGATCATTCTCAATCAGTACCCTGTTCCTGCCTTCTCCCCATACCCCCTGACTCCGCTATCCTTAAGAGCTCTACCTAGCCCTGCCTCCTCCTACACTGCCTCCCCTGGTAGCTTGATTCAAATAAGCAGCTCATTCCAAATAAGGCGCTTATCTTGAAAATATACTATGTGCAACTAACCACACATGGAGAAACCAAACTTTCACAGCTTTACTTGTACATAATGCAAATCCATCTGTCTCGGTTCCACGGACCCAGTTTGATCCTGACCTCGGCAGCTGCCTGTGTGGAGTTTGCATGTTCTCCTTGTGACCGTGTGGGTTCTCATTGGGTGGTGCTAGATTAATTGACCACTGTAAATTACCCACTGAGTAGACAAACAAAAACCAAAATGGGGTCAGTGGGTATATGAGAGGGAATACATCGCAGGGAACAAGAGGGAATAAGTTGCAGGGCTACATGTAGACAAGAGGGAAAATGCAACGGTTCTTTGGGAAGGTAGTATGGACCCAATGGGCCAAATGGCCTCTATTGGTGTCATGTAGGAAAATAACTGCAGATGCTGGTACAAATCGAAGGTGTCACAAAATGCTGGAGTAATTCAACAGGTGAGGCAGCATCTCGGAGAGAAGGAATGGGTGACGTTTCGGGTCGAGACCCTTCTTCAGTCTGACGTTTCGGGTCGAGACCCTTCTTCAGTCTGAGGAAGGGTCTCGACCCAAAACGTCCCCCATTCCTTCTCTCCTAGATGCTGCCTGACCTGCTGAGTTCCTCCAGCATTTTGTGAATAAATACCTTCTACTGGTGTCAATAATAAGCAAGAAAAATTGGTGTCAATAATAAGCAAGAAATTGGTGTCAATAATAAAATTGGTGTCAATAATAAAATTGGTGTCAATAATAAAATTGGTGTCAATAATAAAATTGGTGTCAATAATAAAATTGGTGTCAATAATAAAATTGGTGTCAATAATAAAATTGGTGTCAATAATAAAATTGGTGTCAATAATTGGTGAAATTGGTAAAATAATTGGCGAAATTGGTAAAATAATTGGTGAAATAATTGGTAAAATTGGTGTCAATAATAAAATTGGTGTCAATAATAAGCAAGAAAAACAAACCAAATCATTTAAAATATACTTTTATGTAGGGAGGAGGCAAATGAAAATAAATAATTTTGTTCATAAGGACCATCACATGCCAATAGTATAAGAAAATAACTGCAGATGCTGGTACAAATCGATTTATTCACAAAATGCTGAAGTAACTCAGCAGGTCAGGCAGCATCTCGGGAGAGAAGGAATGGGTGACGTTTCGGGTCGAGACCCTTCTTCAGACTGATGTCGGGGGTGGGACAAAGGAAGGATATAGGTGGAGACAGGAAGATAGAGGGAGATCTGGGAAGGAGGAGGGGAAGGGAGGGACAGAGGAGCTATCTGAAGTTGGAGAAGTCGACGTTCATACCACCGGGCCGCAAACTGCCCAGGCGAAATATGAGGTGCTGCTCCTCCAATTTCCGGCGGGCCTCACTATGGCACTGGAGGAGGCCCATGACAGAGAGGTCAGACTGGGAATGGGAGGGGGAGTTGAAGTGCTGGGCCACCGGGAGATCAGTGGCGTTAATGCGGACCGAGCGCAGGTGTTCAGCGAAGCGATCGCCGAGCCTGCGCTTGGTTTCGCCGATATAGATGAGTTGACATCTAGAGCAGCGGATGCAATAGATGAGGTTGGAGGAGGTGCAGGTGAACCTCTGTCTCACCTGGAAAGAATGTTTGGGTCCTTTGATGGAGTTGAGGGGGGAGGTAAAGGGACAGGTGTTGCATCTCGTGCGGTTGCAAGGGAAAGTGCCCGGGGTTAGGGTGGTTTGGGTAGGAAGGGACGAGTGGACCAGGGAGTTGCGGAGGGAACGGTCTCTGCGGAATGCAGAGAGGGGAGGGGATGGGAAGATATGGCCAGTGGTGGGGTCCTGTTGTAGGTGACGGAAATGTTGGTGGATGATATGTTGGATCCGCTGGCTGGTGGGGTGGAAGGTGAGAACGAGGGGGATCCTGTCCTTGTTGCGAGTGGGGGGATGGGGAGCAAGAGCGGAGCTGCGGGATGTAGAAGAGACCCTAGTGAGAGCCTCATCTATAATGGAGGAGGGGAAGCCCCGTTTTCTGAAAAACGAGGACATCTCGGAAGCCCTAGTCTGAAACACCTCATCCCGGGCACAGATGCGGCGTAGACGGAGGAATTGGGAGTAGGGGATAGACTTTTTGCAGGGGACCGGGTGGGAAGAAGTGTAGTCCAGATAGCTGTGCGAGTCGGTGGGCTTGTAATAAATGTCCGTCACTAATTTTTCTCCTGTGATGGAGATGGTAAGTGCCAATAGTAAGTGGGTTACACTCTTGTTTCTGGTTCAGAAAACTGTGGGTTCAAGACCCACTCCAGGGAGATGAGCAGGGAAACCAGTTGTGACGTTAGTGCTGGACTTTCGGTGAAGATGTAAAAACCACAGACTTGAGATATCTGCAGCATGGAGGTTAATGTTTACATCTCAGTCCACTACAATACAGACAGGCTGGCCATCCTCACATTGCTGTCTGTGGGAAACTGGTTGCGGCATTTCCTGCATCAAAACAGTAACTACAGCTGCAAGAAAATGTATTCCACCAACTACAAAATAATTTTTAGCCGCCCTGAGATTGCGTCAGTCTTTCCCTAGTAATGCAATGATAATCTTGTTCTATTTAACTTGTAAGGACAACTACAGAAACATTGAGAAACTCTTTGTGTGGCACAGGCTCAACAAAGCAGATAGACTCAAAATGCTGGAGTAACTCAGTGGGACGGGCAGCATCTCTGGAGAGAAGGAATGGGTGACGTTTCAGGTCGAGACCCTTTTTCAGTCCGATCTTGCCCTCAATCCCCTTTGATGTTTGATTCTCACACCTTATGCTTCCTTATCTCTGGATCTCCTGAAGAAAGGTCTCGACCCAAAACGTCACCCATTCCTTCTCTCCAGAGATGCTGCCTGTCCTGCAGAGTTACTCCAGCATTTTGTGTCTACCTTCGATGTAAACTAGCATCTGCAGTTTCCTCCTACACAGTCTGAATAACTCGTTTCATCCACAGTAGTTTCATCAGAGAACGGCGACTTTACCTCATAAATGCTGATGTTGTAGCTGCCAGGGTTAATGATCACAGGAGCATTGTCATTGACATCCACAGCTTTAATGGTGATGAAGTGATTTGTCATGCGTGGTGGCAAACCATTGTCAAAGGCCTGGACCTGAAAGCAAACAATAGATCAGTTCTTGCAGGTTAATGGATCTTGTTCGCTGCGCTAATTTGTGTAGACATCTTTACCAGACGCTACCATGCACATACAGACACAAAGTGCTGGAGTCACTGAGCGGGTCGGGCAGCATCGTTGGAGAAAAAGGAATCGGTGACATTTCGGGTCGGGACCCTTCTTCAGGGGAAATATTTAACAGGAACCCGAGAGGCAACATTTTGCACAGAGGGTGGTGGGTACATGGAACAAGTTGCCAGTGGAGATATTTGAGACAAGTACGAAAATACATTTGGACAGATACGTGGATAGGATAAGTTGAGAGGGATATGGGCCACATGCGGGCAGGTGGGAAGAATGTAGATGGGGCACCTTGGTCGGCGTGGGCATTGTTGGGCTGAATGGTCTGTTTTCATGCTGTATGACTCCAACATCCCCCCTCCCCCCACTTACCCTTGAGGGCTGAGAATTATAAAGTTGCACAACTCATTGAGTGAAGAAATTTCTCCTCAGTTTTAAGCACTCAACCCTTCAAGCTAACAGAGTAACCCCTGGTTTTGGACTCCCCTACTGAGGAAACCGCCTCTTAGCCTCCGCTCTGTCAACCCCACTCACAATCATACACGCTTGGTTGAAATTACCTCATTGTGGAAGAAAATCAGTGAATTACACTGGAGGGCAAAACTGTCAGAAAGCAGAGGTCAGGAGATGCTGCCTGATTAAATGACATGCTCGGGATTCAGAAAAATGGAGCGATGTTTTCAGATCAAATTAAAATATTTGACGCTCAGACATTCTGATTAAATGAAATTATTTCAGGCTCACAATATTGCTCTCAGGCCACATACCAAAAGAAAGACTAAAGCCAATAAAGTCAAGCTTAAACTTTTCATTTATTGGCCTCTCGGTGGAAACAATTGTTGAAAAATCAGAATAAAAGATTGCAATAAGATTGTGCAACTGATGGAAAGTGGAACTTGAAACAGAATGCTGGAAGAACTCAGCGCGTCAGGAATCTGTACTGCCCCTCCCTTGTACAGTTTTACACAGGCAATCCTTCCTCTTCCCTCTCAGTCTTCATGCAGTGTCTCAACCTGAAGCAAGGCCATGTACCCCCGGCCTCCACAGATGCTGTTTGGCCCACTGAGTACTTCCAGTGTTCCATGATAGACAATAGACAATAGGTGCAGGAGTAGGCCATTCTGCCATTCGAGCCAGCACCGCCATTCAATGTGATCATGGCTGATCATCCACAATCAGTACCCCGTTCCTGCCTTCTCCCCATACCCCCTGACTCCACTATCATTAAGAGCTCTATCTAACTCTCTCTTGAAAGCATCCAGAGAATTGACCTCCAGTGCCTTCTGAGGCGGAGAATTCCACAGATTTACAACTCTCTGAGTGAAAAAGGTTCTCCTCATTTCCATCTCTCGTAACTCAGAGTGAATTTGCCTCGGTCACTTTCACAGTAAGGACACCCTTCACGGTGCTGCGTGGCACTACTTTCATGCCAAATGGGATAGTCTCAGATCTGATCAGGCAGCTCAAAACCGGGCATCCACAAGGCTCTGTGGGCCAGCAGCAGCAGTGGAACTGCTCAGCACCACAATCAGTAACCTCCCGCTGCCAGCTCTCACCCGGCTACTTGCTATCAAGCCAGAGGAGCTGCCCGGGTAGAGAGGAGTGCAGAGGGGTTTGTCAAGACCAAACCACAAGACTGCAGATGCACACACAGGATGCTGGAAGAACTCCGAGGGTCAAGCAGCATCTGTGAAGGCATGAGGTGCAAGTTGACGTTTCGGCATCAGGACTGAGAAGGAACGGGAAAGTTTGCCAGAGTGCGGCAGTACGCAAGATGGTGAGATAGAGGCAGGTAGTGATGGGTGGGGTGCATTCAATGATACTTTATTGCCACATGTACCTAGGTACAGTGATTTTTTTTGTTTTGCTTACAATACTCAAAGAATGCAAAATGATGGGTAGATGGAACCAGTTGGGGGAGGGGGGGGAAGGGGAGGTAGACAATGGCTGGAGTGATAGGTGGAGCTAGATGCGGAGGAGATGATGGACTGATGGAATCACGTGGGGTTCCTAAACATGAGGTGCCAACCCCTAGTGCAGGTGCAAAACAGGACCGCCAGTGTGCTGAATAAAAACAACATTCAATAGACAGAGCTGAATAATATTCACTGAGACCAAAGCAACGTACATGGTCTAACATTGATCGTTGGTGAACAATTAAAAAACACAAGAGTTGGCCTAAGGTATAAAACAGAAACACAAAAGGAACTTGAAACAAGACACCAGAAAGTTTGTAACATCAAACAGCACAGTTGTTCTGCTGAGTAGCAGTCTGGGCCCAAGACCAGTTTGAACTCCTTATGCATTCATTATGCTGACAGAATGCAAAAGAACTCTGTGTTTATGACTGTAGACAGCCTCGTCAGCTGCTGTGGGCTCAACTGCACTGTTGCCAGAGACGTACGTGTCAGCTCACAGGACACATTTACTGTGTGAAATATGCCCCAATTTCCCATTAGAGTTCTAACAATCTGCAGATCATCTGCAAACCAATGACTAACTATCAGGGCGATGTCATGCTGAAATACATAACCCAGTTACTTTATCAAAACAGAAATTATCTCCGTAAATCCTGAAGTTTCCACCAGAATGCTGGAGATCCTTTGTCTTAAATCAAACGGTAAACTCCCCCATCTCAAATCCGCTCCCCACACCCTGAGAAAACCCTTCCTTTCACTTTGCTCTTGTTTGTGGGGAACAGGAGGAGGAGGCTGTACAGGATAAATATCCCAGTAACAGGCCATTCAGCCCACATGGTACGTGCTGCCTTTCATGCCCCATTCAAGGCTTCTCCCATCTTTCCTCAGCTACATTTATCGTCATAGAGACGTATAAAATTATAAAAGGAATGGACAAGCTAGATGCAGGAAAAATGTTCCCAATGTTGGGGGAGTCCAGAACCAGGGGCCACACAGTCTAAGAATAAAGGGAAGGCCATTTAAAACTGAGGTGAGAAGAAACTTTTTCACCCAGAGAGTAGTGAATTTGTGGAATTCTCTGCCGCAGAAGGCAATGGAGGCCAATTCACTGGATGAATTTAAAAGAGAGTTAGATAGAGCTCTAGGGGCTAGTGGAATCAAGGGATATGGGGAGAAGGCAGCACAGGTTACTGATTGTAGATGATTAGCCATGATCACAATGAATGGCGGTGCTGGCTCGAAGGGCCAAATGGCCTCCTCTTGCACCTATTTTCATGTGCACCCTATCATGGCACTCTATTTCCTTTCTGATCTTGTGTTTCCCCAGCATCCCCTTAAATACATTTTATATATTTACCTCAACCATTTCCTGTGGTGGCAAAGTCCATATTCTCACCACTCATTGGGTTGAGGCTTCTGAATTCCCAATTGGATTCCATGATGACCTCCAATCCAGTATGTTCTTAACACTAAGAGAAACCATTCTCTCTCTTTCAAAATTCTTCTTTGTTTTAAAGACTTCCTATAGATTATCCATTGCCCTACTTTTCTTGAGAAACCAAGCTAGGTTCATTTATTCTTTCCTGACTAGCATTTCTTGCTATCAATTTAGACTTGGGGAGATACAGTGTGGAAACAGGCCCTTTGGCCCACCGAGTCTGCGCTGAACAGCGATCGCCCAGTCTGTACACTAGCACGATCCCACACACTCGGGACAATTTATAATTTAGTGAAGCCAATTAACCTACAAACCTGTGCGTCTTTGGAGTGTGGGAGGAAACTGGAGCACCTGGAGAAAACCCACGCAGTCACCATGTGTGGTTAGCTGTGCCACCCAAACAAATTGCACCATATCGAGTGAATAGACATAGAGAGAGAGCTTGTTGCTGTGAATTGTGATTCAGTCTCTGAGTTTGAGAAGAATTGCAAAGCGCACAAAAGAAAAATGCAGAATGACTGCAGGTTTCCCAGCCCAGCGATACCAACACACACGGAGCTCCAGTGAACTTACCGTTAACACATATCTATCATTCTGTTCTCTGTCCAGGTGTTGCGCAAGGTAGATCTCCCCACGACTTCTGTTAGTGGTATTAATCCGAAATGCTCCGTCGGTATTTCCAGACAGAATAGTGAAATTAACCTGGCGTTTACACGAGAACAAATCAAGTTAAACCCGATGGAATTAGAAACAGCATACAAGCAACAGCATGGAAATAAGGAAAGACACAAAATGCTGGAGTAACTCAGCGGGTCAGGCAGCATCTCTGGAGAACATGGACGGGTGATGTTTCAGGTCCTGAAGGGTCTGGACTCGAAGCATTACCTGTCCATGTTCTCCAGGGATGCTGCCTGACTCGCTGAGTTACTCCACCATTTTGTGTCTTCCCTTCGTAAACCAGCATCTGCACTTCTGGAATCACAGAGTCTTACGGTGTGGCCCTGGTTGGGACTGCGGATATCCAGACCAGACCATCCCACACATCGTGAATGACTGCTCACTGAGGCTTTTCCCTAGTGGCATCAAGGCCATCCACCCAGCAACTGCTGCTGCCCTGGCCGGGATGTCTACCCCTGGCCTACAAATTTAAGCTGTGTACTCCATACACAAGACAGTGTGGCAACAGGCACTTCGGCCCAACTTGCTCACACCGGCCAACATGTCCCATCTACACTAGTCCCACCAGCCTGCATTTGGCCTATATCCCTCTAAACCTGCACTAGAATTCTGTGGAATTCTCTGCCTCAGAAGGCAGTGGAGGCCAATTCTCTGAATGCATTCAAGAGAGAGCTAGATAGAGCTCTTAAGGATAGCGGAGTCAGGGGGTATGGGGAGAAGGCAGGAACGGGGTACTGATTGAGAATGATCAGCCATGATCACATTGAATGGCGGTGCTGGCTCGAAGGGCCGAATGGCCTCCTCCTGCATCTATTGTCTATAGCCTGTCTAAATGTTTCTTAAGTTTCTCCTTCTATGTTTCAGCATTGGAATAACGTCTCTTTGCTTTCAATGGAAGTACTACTTTCAGTGGACATGATTTGGTTTAGAAGATAGATACAGGGAATGAATGCTACTTTGCCACCCTACATAATGTCAACTCAGTGACAGCTACATGAGTTCTCCCACGTTACTAATGGCTGATCACCTGGGGTATCCTTCAGGTGTATCCACAAGCCTGTAGAGTGGTTCAAAGGTTCATCCAATAACCTAATCCAAGCTTTTAAAGCACTTGGCCAGCCATTCTAGTTGCAGAAGCGAATTAGGTGGATCTTAACGTCAGAGTTGAAGTGGGTAGGCTTTTCCCTTTGAGAGTGGGGAAGGTTCCAACAAGGGGACATAACTTCAGAATTAAGGGACAAAAGTTTAGGGGTAACATGAGGGGTAACTTCTTTACTCAGAGGGTGGTGGCTGTGTGGAATGAGCTTCCGGTGGAAGTGGTGGAGGCAGGCTCGATTTTATTATTTAAGAGTAAATTGGATGGGTATATGGATGGGAGGGGATTGGAGGGTTATGGTCTGAGAGCAGGTAGATGAGACTAGGTCAGAGAAAGCGGTCGGCGTGGACTGGTAGGGCCGAACGGGCCTGTTTCCGTGCTGTAATTGTTATATGGTTATATGGTTAACGTCAAAAATAAACTGTTAATTGCTGCCCCACTATCAATTTGAGTCAAGAGTGTTTAATTGTTATCTGTCACAGATGGAACAATGAAAGAATAACTTGCAATAGCACAACATAATTAAATGGGCAATAGACACGAAATGCTGGAGTAACTCAACCCTTCTCCGGACTGCTTAGTAAAGATGAGGGACTGGAGGCCTGGGAAATGGAAGTGATCGAAGAGACGAAGGGCGTGTGAGGTGTAGTCTGAAGAAGGGTCTCGACCCGAAACATCACCCATTCCTTCTCTCCAGAGATTTTTAGATTTAGATTTTTACATTTAGAGATAAAGCGCAGAAACAGGCCCTTCAGCCCACCGGGTCTGCGCCGCCCAGCGATCCCCACACATTAACACTATCCTACACCCACTAGGGACAATTTCTACATTTACCCAGCCAATTAACCTACAAACCTGTACGTCTTTGGAGTGTGGGAGGAAACCGAAGATCTCAGAGAAAACCCATGCAGGTCACGGGGAGAACGTACAAACTCCGTACAGTACAGCACCCGTAGTCAGGGTCGAACCTGAGTCTCCGGCGCTGCATTCGCTGTAAGGCAGCAACTCTACCGCTGCGCCACCGTGCCTGCCCCCTGAGTTACTACAGCATTTAGTGTCTATTTTCAGTTTAAACCACCATCTGCAAATTCCTAGCTACTAATTAAATTGGCAGCTGCTTGTTGGCCCAGCAGCTCCCAAAAACAAATAAGTGGTGAACAACGTGTTCCAGAGCAAAATGCTTTTCGTGCAAATGGAAATGAGTGGTTCCTACCTGTCCGTTCCTCTCAGCGTCCAGGTCGCGTGCAGAGACCACAGCCACCTGCTTCCCAATGGGAGCATCCTCCTGCACCTCCACGGAGGAATCTGAGCCCGCATCGAACACTGGCCCATTGTCATTCTCATCTTCCACCGTGATGATCACCTGCCAGGTAAAAATGCAGCAAATGGAGATATTGGTGGCAATTGCAGAGCCGCACACGAACCATCACAAATATTTATTTGACAGTTGCGAGATCCTCCAACTTATAACAACCATTGCGCAATGGTGTTGATATTTTGATGCATTTCGGTGCCTTCTCAATTTCCGAATTTCAACTTTAATTGATCACCATTCAATGGAGTTGGTTCGTCATCGGAAGTACATCCCAACTCCATACTCCAGCTCCGCCAAATACAAAATGATTTCACACAGGTAATTCTCTAACCATTACCTTTACATGCTCTCCTATCTCAACTTGGGGGAGTCCAGAACAAGGGGCCACAGTTTGGGGGAGTCCAGAACAAGGGGCCACAGTTTGGGGGAGTCCAGAACAAGGGGCCACAGTTTAAGAATAAGGGGTAGGCCATTTAGAACTGAGATGAGGAAAAACCTTTTCAGTCAGAGAGTTGTGAATCTGTGGAATTCTCTGCCTCAGAAGGCAGTGGAGGCCAATTCTCTGAATGCATTCAAGAGAGAGCTGGATAGAGCTCTTAAGGATAGCGGAGTCAGGGGGTATGGGGAGAAGGCAGGAACGGGGTACTGATTGAGAATGATCAGCCATGATCACATTGAATGGCGGTGCTGGCTCGAAGGGCCGAATGGCCTCCTCCTGCACCTACTGTCTATTGTCTATAATCCAAGTTTGCCGATAACACACGACCGAGTTGGAATTTAAGTAGTGAGGAGCATGCAAAGAATGCTTCAAGGGGACATAGATACTTTGACCGAGTGGAAAACAACATGGAGGAAGGAATAGAATGTGGAAAAATGTGAGGTTACTCACTTTGGTACAAAAAAAGCAGAGGTGTGGTTTGATTTTAAATGGTGAGAGATCAGGAAAAGTCGATGCTCAAAGGAACCCTTCTGTCCATATGCAGGTGCACATCATTGAAAGCTAACATGCAGTTTTGGCAGCAAGTCAGGAAGGCAAATGGTTTGTTGACAAACTCTTTATCACAAGAAATGAGTGGAAGAATAAGGATGGCTTAATACGATAAAATAAAACTATCTGTGGAGCAGTGTATAGTTGCGGTCTCCATATCTCAAGGAGGATGCAATTTATTGTAGAAGAAATGCAGCAAAAGTGCACACAATTCTCCCACCATCCCAATCACCCTACTTTTTTCCCTGGTAGACACAAAATGCTGGAGTAACTCAGAGGGTCAGGCAGCATCTCTGGAGAGAAGGAATGGGTGACGTCTCGGGTCGAGACCCTTCTTCAGACTTTTTTCCCTTACCTCGTTCGCTCAGCTCCCATCCCCAACTTCCAAATTTCCCGTTAATCTGCTCTCTTTCACTTCCTCGTCCCGTTCCACCCATTTCCCTCCTTTCGACTTTACATTTCACTCCTCCTTTCCTTAACCGACACCCTTTTGTCCTCTTTTCACCTCTAGTCACTATATCCACTCTTATGTCAATAACTCCCCCCCACCCCCCCCCCCCCTCACCTGTATCCAACTTTCACCTGTGTAGGAAGGAACTGCAGATGCTGGTCACTGAAGATAGACACGGAATGCTGGAGCAATTCAGCGGGACAGGCAGCATCTCTGGAGAGAAGGAATAGGTGGCGTTTTGGGTCGAGACCCTTCTTCAGAGTGTGAGTCAGGGGAGAGCAACAATCACTGGACTGGTTTTGTCTCACTCCACCTCTCTGTTCAAGCTTTCTCCCCCCTACTCCAATCAGTCTGAAGTAGGCCAGTCTGAAGTAGGCCCCCAAACGAAAATTTTGTCTAGTCCACTCCTTCCACAGATGCTGCCTGACCTGCTGAGTTCCTCCAGCACGTTGCCTGTTAATTGATTCCAGATTGTCCTCTAAATTATACCAAGCGTTTACAAGGATGGAAATGGCTCAGGCGGCAGCTCGCCAACAGCTACCTATTTGTTAGCTCGGGCTGTGCAATAGATGTTGGCCTTGTCATCATGAACTGAGAGAGAATTCAATACAATTAAACATTAGAGAGGCAGTGCCTTTCACAACTCAGGAGCACAGCAAAAGACTGCAGCACACACGGTGTCTGTCATTCCTCTCCCTTCTCAGGAGCAGGCACTAGAGTTGCTCGTAATATAGTGGGGGTGGGCCTGTGGGTAGGATGATGGCTAACGATTTCAGCCTATCATTCATCAACCATTCCCTCTCAAGGGCTCTGAAGTCAACCTTGTTGACTGGAAACTTGGCACAGGAACGGAGAAAATAATGATTTAGTTGGGCAAACAGGTGCGAAGAAAGCGCTGTTCTAACGCACAGTCAGCAACCTGAAAAGTTAAAGCTGTTTCTCTCTCCACTGACGATATTAATGCAGGTAACGAAAGACTAAGGGTGGCACGGTGGCACAGCGGTAGAGTTGCTGCCTTACAGCGAACGCAGCGCCGGAGACTCAGGTTCGATCCTGACTACGGGCGCCGTCTGTACGGAGTTTGTACGTTCTCCCCGTGACCTGCGTGGGTTTTCTCCGAGATCTTCGGTTTCCTCCCACACTCCAAAGACGTACAGGTATGTAGGTTAATTGGCTGGGCAAATGTAAAAATTGTCCCTAGTGGGTGTAGGATAGTGTTAGTGTGCGGGGATCGCTGGGCGGTGCAGACCCGGTGGGCCGAAGGGCCTGTTTCTGCGTTGTATCTCTAAATCTAAATCTAAAAACTAAGTCAAAGGTTTGCTTTCTGAAGCACCTTAGTAGTGGGGAAGTCAGAGGTTGAGAGAAGTCTCTTTCTGTGCACAATGCCAGTGATCTCTTCATAACCACTGTGTTGCTGTTCCTTATTGCACCACGCGATTGTACAAATGGGAGTCATGGTCCCATGTTGACCTAGATACCTCCAAGTGAGGCCTGCTGAACCACTGCCTCAGTGAAAAGCAGAAAGCTACAAACCCTGGAAGTGAAAGAGAACAAGGGGAAGTGGAACAAGCAGCATCAGTGGAGAGAGATGCTTAGGAAGGACTCCACTAAAGATCGACCAAAGAAGCTGGAGTAACTCAGCAGGGCCCCTGACTCTCAGTCTGAGGAAGGGTCTCGACCCGAAATGTCATCTATTCCTTTTCTCCAGAGGTGCTGCCTGTCCTGTTGAGTTACTCCAGCTTTTCGTGTCTATCTTTGGCTGAAACCAGCATCTGCTGTTCTTTCCTACGCAACTCTCTGCTTGTTCCACTTCCTGCTGTTCTCTTACATTTCCAGAGCCTGTAGCTTTCTGCTTTTCACTGAGGCAGTGGTTCAGCAGGTCTCACTTGGAGGTATCTAGGTCAACATAGGACCATAACTTCCACTTGTACAATAACGTGATAAAATAAGGAACAGCAACACAGTGGTTATGCAGAGATCGCTGGCATTGTGCACAGAAAGAGACTTCTCCCTACCTCTGACTTCCCCACTAAACAAAAAGCAAACCCTTGACTTAGTCTTTCATTACCTGCATTAATATTTTTTTCAGCAGCCTGGTACAATATTTGTGGTCTGTAGAGTGCCATGGTTGTTTTTGTTAAAGGAAGCTGTGGTTGTTGAGACTTGATTAACGATCTAACAGTTTATCCTACCTTTCAGAGTCACATTCAACGGCATCACATGAAACAAATAACTCCTAGACACATCGACTCGGTTATGTCAGGGATAATGAATGCAAAGATTCTTGAAGCTAGTGGGAAAAGTCAATGGCTTGGTTACAATTTGGTGCAGGGGATACTTGTACTCTGTGCCTCGGACAAAAGGTAGAGCTGTTCAAATTAGCAGTAAGGTTGCAGATGAAACACAGTTCTCCACACCACACTGCAGGAAGGGTGTAACTGTACGAGAGAGTGGAGAGGATAATTCGAGATGTGTCAGGGCTGTGTAATTTGAGTTGTGAGTGAGATTGGCTCGGTCTGGGTTGTTTCCTTTGGTACAAGCACCTTAGTAGTGGGGAAGTCAGAGGTTGAGAGAAGTCTCTTTCTGTGCACCAGCTTTATAAATTCATGACAAAATATCCGAGCTGATGTTGAAAACGTGGAGACGTCGGTACAAGGGTGGACCTGAAGGAGTGGTCTCATTGAAAGTATTTAAAATAAAGAGAGTCCAAGAAAGGCCTCATAGCATCGAGATGAAGTAGTGTAGGAAGGAATTGCCAGTGCTGGTTTACATCAGGGATAGACACAAAATGCTGGAGTAACCCAGCCAGACAGGCAGTATCTCCGGAGAAAAGGAAAAGGTGATGTTTCGGGTCGAGACTCTTCATTAGACTGAGTCAGGGAGGGGAAACCAGAGGTATGGGAAGGTTGAGAACAAAGCAGAGACTGCATTGATGACTCGGGATAAGTGGAGCCCACAATGGTCCATTGTTGGCTGGGGGCGAGGTGATAATGAATGAATACAAATGGTGAAATTAGCAAAAGGTCAGCATGTGGGAGGGATGGAGAGAGAGAGGAATGCAAGGCAGCAGATTTAGGAGAGAGGCTAATCCAGGGGTTTCTTTTCTAATCAGAGTGGAGTGGGATCTGGAATTCCCTGCCTATCTAGATGTGGGACACAGACACGCCATTTTGATAATATGAAGATAGACACAAAAAGCTGGAGTAACTCAGCGGGTCAGGTAGTAACTCTGGAGAGAAGGAATGGGTGGCGTTTGGGATCGAGACCCTTCTTCAGACTTTCAATTTTGAATAATATGTTCCTTGAAAGGCCAAGAGCTGAGAAGGACAATTTAGCTGGATCCCTCTTTTCCATCCAGCTTGTATTTAAAGGGGTTCTTCAATCCCAGAACATCTATCATTCTATGAAAAGGTAATTTTCCCTGATCCGAAATTCACATCAGCGTGGAATCTGCTACTTGCAAATAAAACAGTTGGTTTCATTTATCAAGTACTCAATTCACTACATTAATTAAAAGAAACAGACTGCATTGTGAGAGCATGGAACACATCAAGTGTTCCAACCATATTTCTCAGCGCATGATTGGAACTAGAGTCAAAGCTGAGGTAAACAAGTTCAGATTATAACTTCCATCCCCATTTCTTGCAGTCAGCAGGTGTGAGCAATGGTTCTATCATTGACATTAAGGGAGTGCAGCGTAGGTTCACTAGATTAATTCCCGGAATGGCAGGACTGTTGTATGTTGAAAGACTGGAGCAACTGGGCTTGTATACACTGGAATTTAGAAGTATAAGAAGATAACTGCAGATGCTGGTACAAATCGAAGGTATTTATTCACAAAATGCTGGAGTAACTCAGCAGGTCAGGCAGCATCTCGGGAGAGAAGGAATGGGTGACGTTTCGGGTCGAGACCCTTCTTCAGACTCTGACGTTTCGGGTCGAGACCCTTCTTCAGACTTCAGGATGAGAGGGGATCTTATTGACACATATAAAATTATTAAGGGATTGGACACGCTAGAGGCAGGAAACATGTTCCCAATGTTGGGGGAGTCCAGAACCAGGGGCTACAGTTTAAGAATAAGGGGTAGGCCATTTAGAACGGAGATGAGGAAAAACTTTTTCACTCACAGAGTTGTAAATCTGTGGAATTCTCTGCCTCAGAAGACAGTGGAGGCCAATTCTCTGGATGCTTTCAAGAGAGTTAGATAGAGCTCTTAAGGATAGCGGCGTCAGGGGGTATGGGGAGAGGGCAGGAACGGGGTACTGATTGAGAATGATCAGCCATGATCACATTGAAGGGCAGTGCTGGCTCGAAGGGCTGAATGGCCTACTCCTGCACCTATTGTCTATTGTCTATTGACACTTATGCAAGAATGTAAGAAAATCATAGGTGTAGTTGATCATTTGACCCCTTTAATCTGCTCTGTCATTCTACATAATTGTGGCTGATCTATCTCAAATACCATTCTCCTGCCCAATCTCTCTAGTACACAGAATATAGTACAGTACAGCAAAGGAACAGGCCCTTCCTCTCATAGAAACATAGAAAATAGGAGCAGGAGTAGGTAGGCCATTCAGCCCTTCGAGCCAGCACCGCCACTCAGTATGATCATGGCTGATCATCCAAAATCAGCACCGATTTCCTGCTTTCTCCCCATATCCCTTGATTCCGTTAACATCTCACAAAGTCTGTGACAAACATGATGCCAAGCTAAATTAATCTCTTCTGCCTGCACATGATCCATATCCCTCCATTCCCGGCATATCCATGTGCTTATCTAAAAGACCCTTTTGTATCTGCCTCGACTACTACCACAGTGTGTTCCAGACATTCATTATCCTTGCATGAAACCTGAATCAATAGCTGAGAATTCTGCCCAACTGGAGATTTGGGGCAGAAGCCACACAGGTTCTCTGATGTTCTCACCACATCTGACGTGGTGTTGGAGGGGAGGATGCTCCTCAAACTGCGGAGCATCTTGGTCAATCCAGCTCATCCCCCCTCCGTGACACACTGGTCAACCTGAGGAGCACCTTCAGCAACAGACTGGTCCCACCAAGATGCAGCACAGAACGCCATGGTAGATCCTTCTTCTCCTGTGGCTGTCAAACTGTACAACTCCTCTCCCTTCTGTCATGGGGTAGACTGAAACTGACTCCCCTTCCACCACCCCCCCCCCAAATCTTTGCACATCCCCAATCCTTTCCACTTGTCACTTTAATTCCCCGCCCCCACTTTAATTTCATGTTTCATGCGGCACGGTAGCGCAGCGGTAGAGTTGCTGCTTTACAGCGAATGCAGCGCCGGAGACTCAGGTTCGATCCTGACTACGGGTGCTGCACTGTAAGGAGTTTGTACGTTCTCCCCGTGACCTGCGTGGGTTTTCTCCGAGATCTTCGGTTTCCTCCCACACTCCAAAGACGTACAGGTTTGTAGGTTAATTGGCTGGGTAAATGTAAAAATTGTCCCTAGTGGGTGTAGGATAGTGTTAATGTACGGGGATCGCTGGGCGGCACGGACTTGGAGGGCCGAAAAGGCCTGTTTCCGGCTGTATATATATGATATGATATGATATGCATCCTGTGTCTTATGACTGTAGGTAGATCGATTCCCCTCCTGGATAAAATAAAGTTCTATCGTATCATATCGTAGACCTGCACCTAGTGATGTTACTAGTCAGGCCACTCACATTTCTGCTGATAGAAATTGGAGCAGTGAACTGTAGCTAGAATCTTAAATTAACATTCACAAAAAGAGCCAGGAGCAAAATCTGTCACAGATCGGCATCGATGTGTGAATTAAATGATTCACATTTTGAAGTGAAAATATCACACACAGCAGCTGCCAAATCTATCTGACAATGTTGAAGATATATGTACAATCAGCTGTATCTGGATCTTTGACCATGGAAACATTTTTATACTATGTTTAGGGGCTTCCTACCATTGCATACCACGCTGCTGGAGTCTGTGTTAAAACCCCATGAACTACCTGCTCATGCATAAATGAACGTAATGTGGTGCTATGTTAAGTAATTAAAATAGCACAACATGCTGAAAGTAGACACAAAAAGCTGGAGTAACCCAGCGGGTCAGACAGCATGAGAGTGTTGCTCTGTTAGAGGTGTCGAGTGTCAGGGGAATATGTTAGCACCCAACACATGCTCCCGATGTTCCGTCATTTAAAAAGGGGATTGAGCAACGAGATCTCCTCAACCTGGTCAAAAAGGCCCACTTCAAAATGTAATCACTACTCTACTCACTCCGACCTGCGCGAGATATCCACTTATGAGGTGTTTGCGCAGTAATCAACCAGAGCCAGAACCAGAGGTTCTGGGGAGAAGGCAAAGAGAATGGGGTTAGGAGGGAGAGATAGATCAGCCATGATTGAATGGCGGAATAGACTTGATGGGCCAGATTCTGCTCCTATCACTTATGATCTTATGAGCATCTCTGAAGAAAAGGAATAGGTTACGTTTTTGGTCAGAATCCCTCTTCAGACTGATTGCGTGGGGGGGGGGGGGGGGGGGGGAGGTTGGTAGCTGGAAGAGTGTTGATATGAATATTCGGTATTATATATATTTGAAATGTTTTTAAGTGTACAGTTCTGAGACTTAAAAACGTAAAGAATTATTTTTTTGTGTCCGATACCTGGGCGGGTCACACTGTGATCTTTACATTATTTATCACCCACAGCTCACGTAACCTGTGTTCACTCCAGTTAGTTGCATGGATGTTGGCCACACACAATGAAGGTTGACACAAAATGCTGGAGTAACTCAGCGGGTCAGGCAGCATCTCTGGAGAGAAGGAATGGGTGACAATAGACAATAGGTGCAGGAGGAGGCCATTCGGCCCTTTGAGCCAGCACCGCCATTCAATGTGATCATGGCTGATCCTTCTCAATCAGTACCCCGTTCCTGCCTTCTCCCCATACCCCCTGACTCCGCTATCCTTAAGAGCTCTATCTAGCTCTCTCTTGAATGCATTCAGAGAACTGGCCTCCACTGCCTACTGAGGCAGAGAATTCCACAGATTTACAATTCTCTGACTGAAAAGGTTTTTCCTCATCTCCGTTCTAAATGGCCTACCCCTTATTCTTAAACTGTGGCCCCTGGTTCTGGACTCCCCCAACATTGGGAACGTGTTTCCTGCCTCTAATGTCCACAACCCCTTAATAATCTTATATGTTTCGATAAGATTCCCTCTCATCCTTCTAAATTCCAGTGTATACAAGCCTAGTCGCTCCAGTCTTTCAACATACGACAGTCCCACTATTCCGGGACATTTCGGGTTGAGACCCTTCTTCAGACTTCAGTCTGGGGAGTGTCTACATCTGAGGAGGCTAGCGTAGCCACAGAGATTGTGGGTCAGTTTAGACTCGGAGAGAATACAGTTTTTTATCACGACCACACAGTAATAACCAAGGTAACGACTGTGTTGTTTGAAGAAGAAACAATTGATAAGAATGAAAAGTTATGAATTACTCTTTTGATTCGTGCTACTTTAATAAAGACCAATTAATCAAGAAACAGCGTTTGGAAGATTCGTTTTTGCTATCTCAGAGTGCTATACCTCCACCACATCCCCGAGCAGTAATGGCTGTCGAAGTTGGACTTTGATTGCCATTACAATCACCTTTCTCTCTGTACTCCAGGCTCCCCTCTAACACATCTCCCCACAAAGTAGTCAGGATAACAAAGAAATGCCATGCCTGTTGGCATCAGGTAGCCAGACCAGGCAGGAGAGTGGATGCTCAGAGACAGATTGACAAGCTAAAGCTAAAGCAAAGTTTTTTTTTTAAATCAAAAATTTTAATTATTTCCTAATCTTTTAATAAATGCTATTGTTGATGGTCAAAGTGTTTAACAAATATTTTAGAAATTGTTATAGTAGTTTTGAAACGTCTCTGTGTTTCATTCTTGAAGCTCTGATCACGGAAAAGCTCTGGCACAAATCCGGCCTTCTGCCAAAGGCCTTCATACTACTCCCACGGGAGGGCACCTGATCCAGGCCGCCTGAGGCTGAGCTGTGGCTGAGGCCACTCAGCCCAACTCCCAGGTGCACAGGATCAATGACATCAGTCCTCAGGACCCTCTATGACACAGACATCTGAGTACAAGATGTGTGTGCGTGAGTGTATGTCCAAGTCCGTGTGTGTATGCGTGCGCATGTGACTGAGTCTGTGTGCGCGTGTGCGTCGAGTCTGTGTGTGTGTCTGAGTCTCTGTGTGTGTGTGTGTGTGTGCGCGCGTGTGTCTGAGTCTGTATGCGTGTGTGTGTCAGAGTCTGTGTGTGTCTCTGAGTCTCTGTGTGTGTGTGTGTGTGTCTGTGTCTATGTGTCAGTGTGTGTGTGCGTGTGTACTGTATGTGTGTGTGTATATGACCAGTGGGTATACAGATGGCATTGAACTGAGTCCAGGATGTGTGTGTATGTGTGTGTGCATGTATGTGTGTGTCTATTTGAGTGTGTGTATGTGTGTGTGTCTATTTGAGTGTGTGTATGTGTGTGTCTATTTGAGTGTGTGTATGTGTGTGTGTCTATTTGAGTGTGTGTATGTGTGTGTCTATTTGAGTGTGTGTATGTGTGTATGTGTATGTCTGTGTGTGTATGTATATGACCAGCAGGTATACAGATATCAGTGAACTGAGTCCAGGGGGATTCAGCCCATTACTGTTACAGGGATTGTTTGATTACATTGACCAAAGGCTGTACTTTCAGTTGTGAAAGATGTCTGGCTAATTCGTGACAATAACCTTGAACAAACACAAACTTGTGTTCCTTTGGGAACCCAGGGCTTTATTGAAATTAGCAAAGGAGGGCCCAGCATGTGGGGGGGGTTGCCGTGAGGGAGGGGGAGGGGAGAACAAGGGTGGGATACTTTGTAACTTTGTCAATGGCCTTTATGGGGCTCACGTTGTCGACCTCCCTGTGGTGAGCCCTGTCAACTGAGTCAGTCAGGCGAACGACAACAAACAGAGACGGCAGAAGCAGCTTCATAACTCCTGCTGCCTCAAATGCAAGAAGAAGAAGCGCCCTTTATGTGGCGACTATTTGCACACCGTGGGTGAGAATTTCACTGTCACACATGGGACAATAAAGTATTTAATTCAATCCAATTCAATTCGATTGTATCTGGATTATTCACACCTCCTCTCAGCCTGAATTTCTGCCGAATTCCCAAGATGTAAACTCCGATCTTGGTGTTTAACTTGGAGTTGGTGGCTTGGTATAGAATTCCCGAAATCAGTCCAGGAACGAGGTGCAGCTGGGACATGGGAATGTGTGTAAAGGGATCATCCACGAAGGAGAGATTAAAATTGATGGACCCCACACTCACTGGAGTTTGGAAGAACTTAAAGTGGTCTCTTTGTGACCTCAGCGTTCTGAGAAGGTTTGACAGGCATTTCATCAGGTTGGAGTGTCTCCAACTTGGAAACATCCTTTCAAGGTAAGATATCACACACTAATGACTGAGATAAGGTAAAACAAATGATTGCTAATCTTTGAATTCCCTACCATACCATGTGGACCGTCGCTTACTATATTCAAGCCTGATAATTGAATAAGATTTGGATACCGGGTGTTTCAAGGGATCTGCAGATTGAGCAGAAATGTGGGCATTTAAGAACAGTCATGATGTTAATGTATGGCAGAGAATGTATGGCTTGGGCATCAGGACCCACAAATTAAGTGCAGGCTTCTTGTGGCTACTCTGCTGATTGACAAGGTTATGGCTAATCAGACAATAATGCCAACTCCTGTTTACCTCTGGTTACTTTTTACAATAGACAATAGGTGCAGGAGTAGGCCATTCGGCCCTTCGAGCCAGCACCACCATTCAATGTGATCATGGCTGATCATTCTCAATCAGTACCCCATTCCTGCCTTCTCCCCATACCCCCTGACTCCGCTATCCTTAAGAGCTCTATCTAGCTCTCTCTTGAATGCATTCAGCGACTTGGCCTCCACTGCCTTCTGAGGCAGTGAATTCCACAGATTTACAACTCTCTGATTGAAAACGTTTTTCCTCATCTCCGTTCTAAATGGCCTACCCCTTATTCTTAATCTGTGGCCCCGGTTCTGGACTCCCCCAACATTGGGAACATGTTTCCTGCCTCTAACGTGTCCAACCCCTTAATAATCTTAAACAACCTCCTTAATTATCAAGAATCTATCTGCTTTAAAAACATTTAAGACTTGTTTCCACTGTCAATAGACAATAGACAATAGGTGCAGGAGTAGGCCATTCGGCCCTTCGAGCCAGCACCGCCATTCAATGTGATCATGGCTGATCATTCTCAATCAGTACCCCGTTCCTGCTTTCTCCCCATACCCCCTGACTCCGCTATCCTTAAGAGCTCTATCTAGCTCTCTCTTGAATGCATTCAGAATTGGCCTCCAATGCCCTCTGAGGCCGAGAATTCCACAGATTCACAACTCTTTGAGGAAAAGAATTCCAACGAGTCAAGGCCCTCTGAGAGAAAACAAATTCTCATTATCTCTATCTTAAATAGGGTCATTTTTAAATAGTGACCCTTAGTTCTGGATTCTGCCTCAAGAGGAAACATCTTCTCTACATCCGGCTGCAAAACACATTAATCAACCTTCCTTTCAATCTACAAAACTCCAGCATTCACAAACATAGTCAGCACAAACTTTGCTTATCAGAGAAGCAGTCTGCTCTTTTTTGTTTCAAATTCTTGCAAAATAATTGATTGGTGGTAGTTCCCGATTAATGTAACAGCATCACGCCCAGACCCGTTTCATTAGTGAGTGGTGGAATACTTCATTTATCGTCACTGGTTCTCCAGTCCAAAAGCCTTTAAAATACCACTATCACATCTGCTTCACCACCACCCCTGGCATCATGTTCCAGACGCCCACCACTCTCCTTAGGAAAAAGACTTGGCCCACACATCTCCCTTAAATTTTCCCCCTCTCATCTTTAAACTCAGCCCTCTTGTATTTGACATTTCCTCCTAGGGAGAAAAAAACTCTGACTCTCTACCCTATTTACACCTCTCACAATTTTATAAACCTCGCAGGTCTCCTCTCAGCCTGCAACGCTCCAGGGAAAACAATCGTATATGCAACACCTGACCCTTTACCTCCCTCCTCAACTCCATCCAAGGACCCAAACAGTCTTTCCAGGTGAGACAGAGGTTCACCTGCACCTCCTTCAACATCATCTATTGTATCCGCTGCTCTAGATGTCAACTTCTTTACATCGGCGAAACCAAGCGCAGGCTCGGCGATCGTTTCGCTCAACACCTTCGCTCAGTCCGCCTCAACCAACCTGATCACCCGGTGGCTGAGCACTTCAACTCCCCCTCCCACTCCCAGTCTGACCTTTCTGTCATGGGCCTCCTCCAGTGCCATGGTGAGGCCCACCGGAAATTGGAGGAACAGCATCTCATATTTCGCTTGGGCAGCTTGCAGCCCAGCGGTATGAACATTGACTTCTCCAACTTTAGATAGTTCCTCTGTCCCTCTCTTCCCCCTCCCCCTTCCCAGTTCTCCCTCTATCTTCCTGTCTCCACCTATATCCTTCCTTTGTCCCGCCCACCTGACATCGGTCTGAATAAGGGTCTCGACCCGAAACGTCACCCATTCCTTCTCACCTGAGATGCTGCCTGACCTGCTGAGTTACTCCAGCATTTTGTGAAATAAGTACCTTCGATTTGTACCAGCATCTGCAGTTATTTTCTTACACTACGTACAATTTCTCCATGTAGTTACTACTCTCTAATCCAGGCAGCGTTCTGGTAAGCATCTTTTGCACTCTCTCTAAAACCTTCACGTCCTTCCTGCAACCAAAACTGCACACTGTACTCCAAACGCGGCCAAACCAAAATGTTATGAAGCTGCATCATGACTTCCTCACTCTTAGTTCACTCGCTCAGAATACTCACTCAGAATGCACAAATTAAGTGCAGGAGTAGGCCACTTGGCTCCTTGTGGCTACCCTGCCTGATTAACAAGGTCATGGTTAATCAGGCAATCACGTCAACTCTCCTGGCTACCTCCTTGATTATCCTTTCTACCTCCTTGATTATCAAGAATCTATCTGCTTTAAAAATTCGGGACAGCGTTGCATAAATTTACCATTCTTCGAGAGAAGAAATGTCTCCCTATCTTCGTCTTACCTTGACCGAGAGGGAGCTGGAGCACGGGGCAGCTGCCGAGAACTAAAGGGGATCTACTGGCGGCAGGGGTGGGACGGAGAAGGGATGAGTACCTTTTGTAACTTTGTTGGCGCCTTTGTAGTGACTCTTTTGTGCACTTTGTGTACAAAAAGAAATAATTTCACTGCACAAGTGACAATAAAGTGTCATCATAATAATCCTTGGCAAAAGAAGATGGTACCAACTACTTGGCCACCATCTTCTTTTTCCAGAGATAAAATTATTACTCTTTGTTCCCAGCTACCGCATGGCTGTGTTCTCAATACTTCAACTGCTTCGTCCAACCATGCAAGTTCCTCGCAAAAACCAACTTAAGTGAAGGAAAAAAACTGCAGATGCTGGTTTAAATCGAAGGTAGACCCAAAATGCTGGAGTAACTCAGCGGGTCAGGCAGCATCTCGGGAGAGAAGGAATGGGTGACGCTTCGGGTCGAGACCCTTCTTCAGACTGAAGATGGGTCCCGACCCGATACGTCACCCATTCCTTCTCTCCCGAGATGCTGCCTGACCCGCTGAGTTACTCCAGCATTTTGGGTCCTACTTAAGTAAACATTTCTTCTACTAAAGGGGTGCAGCAAGGAGACCTGGGGTTGCCCCAGTGCTGGGAATCGGTACAGCAGATGCAGTTGCCAAATACACGAGCATTAGCCCTGGACTACCTGTGTGCTTTCTCCATTGGGTTTCCAAGTTATAGATGCTTTGGCCATAGGTGTTCATTGACCATGAAAAAAGCTCTTGCTTCTCTCCGGTGCTACCATCTTCCTTTCATGGCTGATGACAGCACTTCAGATCCTAAAGCTTGTCCATACTCAAAACCATTCTTAAAAATATCCCTGAACATGATCCCTGAAAATATCCCTGTATCTCTAAACTAAACTAAACTGAACTAAACCCTGATATACATTCATGAGAGGTCTGGACGTGTGGGCTGTGTTAGGAACTGGGCATGTGCATGCATCAGTTACAATTCAGGATAGATACAAAAAGCTGGCGTAACTCAGCGGGTCAGACAGCATCTCTGGAGAAAAAAAATAATAGGTGACGTTTCAGGTTGAGACCCTTCTTCAGACAGACACGACCCAAAACGTCACCTATTCCTTTTCTCCAGGGATGCCGTCTGACCCGCTGAGTTACTCCAGCTTTGTTTCTATCTTCGGTTTAAACCAGCATCTGCAGTTCTTTCCTACACAGTTATAATTCGGGTTTTGTTTCATTTTTAACATTTTCAAAAATTAGTAATGATTATGATACCCTTGGTGATGAAACAAAATACAGAGCGGAGGTGCAGAACCTGGCGGACTGGTGCTCTGATAACAACCTGTCCCTAAACACCTCCAAGACCAAGGAGCTGATCATCAACTTCCGTAGGTCACATAACGGGGAATACGCCCCGATCTCTATCAACAGGGACAGTGTGGAGAGAGTGTCCAGCTTCAAGTTTCTGGGCACTCACATTTCGGAGGACCTAACATGGTCCAATAACATTGCTGCGCTGGTTAAGAAGGCACAGCAACGACTGTACTACCTAAGAACACTGAAGAAGTCTGGTCTACCCCAACAGCTGCTGACGACATTCTACCGCTGCACCATAGAGAGCATCCTAACGCATGGCATCCCTGTGTGGTACCTCAGCTGCACGGAGGCAGAAAGGAAAGCTCTTCAGCGGGTAGTCCATAGAGCTCAGAGGACCATCGGAACACAGCTACCAGACTTGGAGGGCATCTACAACACACGATGCCTCAGAAAAGCCACCAGCATCCACAAAGACTCTTTACACCCCTGCAACAGTCTGTTCGAACTCCTTCCATCGGGCAGACGATACAAGGCCTTCTACGCCCGCACCTCCAGACTCAGGAACAGCTTCATCCCCAGGGCCATAGCTGCTATGAACCGGTCCTGCTGAGCCGGATGGTCACATCGCACAGTGATCCGGCACAGATCCGCTTGCACTTTATTCTGTCTTGAAACTGTTACAATTTGTTTCGTTGGGTTGCTGTTGTTTAAACTAACTAAATTATTGCATCGTATGGGAGGCGCATTCCCAATCTCGTTGTACCCCTGTACAATAACAATAAAGATATATTGTATTGTATTGAATCTGAAGAAGGGTCCTGATCCAGAATGTCACCTATCCATATTCTGCAGAGGTGCTGCCTGCCCAGCTGAGTTACTCCAGCATTTTGTATCTTTTTTTACACCAGCGTCTGCAGTTCTTTGTTTTTACTTTAATTTTTTATTTAATATTTCCTGTTTCATTTATTGTGTCCCGATTTTATTAGAATAAGGAATGTGAAATCCATCCCTATTCCTGGTAGTTTTACACCAGATATGTTATTCCCAACGTACGGTAGCGCAGCGGTAGAGTTGCTGCTTTACAGCGAATGCAGCGCCGGAGACTCAGGTTCGATCCTGACTACGGGTGCTGCACTGTAAGGAGTTTGTACGTTCTCCCCGTGACCTGCGTGGGTTTTCTCCGAGATCTTCGGTTTCCTCCCACACTCCAAAGACGTACAGGTATGTAGGTTAATTGGCTGGGTAAATGTAAAATTGTCCCTAGTGGGTGTAGGATAGTGTTAATGTGCGGGGATCGCTGGGCGGCACGGACTTGGAGGGCCGAAAAGGCCTGTTTCCGGCTGTATATATATGATATGATATGATATGATACTGGCATTGGGTCCTCCCTAAGCATGCATTTCTGATAAGCCAAAAGCTTAGTAAAATACTTAAGAGTCCTGCGAGAGTCATAAACCACAGGCATACAACGGAGATACATCCTTTATCTCATCTCCCATGCAAACCCCATCAACTGCTTCCAAAGCTCATTAAGTCCGCACTGACATCAATTTGTTACAAATCTCACAGCAACTAGGATGGTTACACTCCTTAATCCAGAAACTTGGTCTAATGATGCAGAGAAACAAGTTGTGTAGGAAAATAACTGCAGATGCTGGTACAAATCGAAGGTATCACAAAATGCTGGAGTAACTCAGCAGGTCAGGCAGCATCTCTGGAGAGAAGGAATGGGTGACGTTTCGGGTCGAGACTTTTTCACCCAGAGAGTTGTGAATTTGCCTCAGAAGGCAGTGGAGGCCGGTTCACTGGATGCATCCAAAAGAGAGTTAGATAGAGTTCTTAGCGCTAGCGGAATCAAGGGATATGGGGAGAAGGCAGGAACGGGGTACTGATTGTGGATGATTAGCCATGATCACATTGAATGGTGGTGCTGGCACCATTTTAAAGAGGTACATACATAGAACATAGAAAATAGGTGTAGTAGACCATTCAGCCCTTCAGACTGATGAAGCGTCAAGGGTTTTGACACTTATTCAGACTGAAGAAGGGTTTAGACCTGAAACGTCACCCATTCCTTCTCTCCAGAGATGCTGCCTGACCTGCTGAGTTACTCCAGCATTTTGTGATACAGAGAAACAGGTTGGTACCCACTATTAGCTGGGTTAGTTGGTACCAACTAATAGTGGTATCCACCATTAACCAATTCAGTTACTACTGTGACGACTGGACTTTGCTCTGCTGAATAGTATACAACTGTTCTCATTCTGTTTCCATGCTTTTGTTGGACATGTTTAATCATGGAGCCAAGCACACATATTCTTGTACATAGCCTTCTCTTCAAATCCTTTCCTCAAACACTCCCACCTTAATCCTTTCCTTCTTTCAATGCTCCCTCTAAACTCCAGCCAATGGAGGCCCAGTTCTGTGAAACGATCATCGTGCGTTAAACCAATAACCCCCCCCCGGATCATTCTCGTAAACCTCCTCTGGACCCTCTCCATGGCCAACACATCCCTCCTCAGATATAGACAATAGACAATAGGTGAAGGAGGAGGCCATTCGGCCCTTCGAGCCAGCACCACCATTCAATGTGATCATGGCTGATCATTCTCAATCAGTACCCCGTTCTTGCCTTCTCCCCATGCCCCCTGACTCCGCTATCCTTAAGAGCTCTGTCTATCTCTCTCTTGAATGCATGGGGCCCAAAACTGCATACAGGATTTCAAGATCAATTTATTGTCACATGTACCAATTAAGGTACAGTGAAATTACAAAACGTCAAATGCGGGTTAACTATTGACCAGAGATTGGAAATAACTTCCCTCCACTTCTTTAAAAATCCTTTTTTAATTGTTCTTTCATTGCGAAGAGGCTTCACTGGCCAGGTCACCAGTTAATGCCGATGATTCAATGTTCTTGAGAATGCAGTAGCTAAACTCAGTGTGAAGGCACACTGACAAAGTGAGTATGTTGGGTTTTAAAGGAATCTGACCGATGACCATGAAGGAGCAGCAAGATATTTCCAAGCTAAGATGGTGTGTGACTGGAGTATCACTGTGCTTTCTCCATTGGGCTTAGACGTGATAGATGTTGTGAGTTTTGGACAATGCTCATGATCATAAAAAAAAGTATTTTAGGATGTTCCTGAGGGAGCAGTCTCAACCAGGTAGCATGCAACATGCACGGCTCCACTCAGGTAACGCAAGCAACACAAAGCGGCTCTGATAGACATAACTTACCTTCTGCGCATCCACGATAAGAGAGAAACAAAGGAGATAATTAATCAAACGTGTCACAACATCAATCAACGTTCAACAGCAATACATAACTGAACGTGCAAAACATCTCCTCCTCCAGAAGGTGCCACCTCAATTTTGCAGCTTTCGCTGTTGCGGTTGAACAGGTAGGTGGAAACAGAATAGTCGCAGCCTGGCAATGCCACTGTATTTCAGCACACTCACAGTGGCATGGGCAGTGTGTGCAGTGGTCGTTACCTCTGCCCAAAGCTGCAAGAAGTCCACACACCACTAGTTCCACCCACAGGCCTTGTTACACCAACCCAAGGCAGTGAGGGGTGGCGGGGGCAACAGACCACTGCTAAACCCAGTGGTAATTCAGGCCATTCACAAGAGTCTTGTCATAAGGTCATAGGGAATAGGAGTAGGATTAGGCCATTTGGCCCATCAAGTCTACTCCGCCATTCAATCATGGCTGATCTATCTCTCTCCCTCCTAACCCCATTCTCCTGCCTTCTCCCCGTGACCTCTGACACACGTACTAATCAAGAAAGGACTCAGGATCTGCCAATGGATCAAGGACTTCCTGACCAACCGCCCCCAGACCGTCAAAATAGGCCCTCACCTCTCCTCCACCATTACACTGAGCACCGGCTCACCACAGGGCTGTGTGTTGAGCCCCATCCTTTACTCCCTCTACACTCACGACTGCGCCCCCACCCATCCCACCAACACCATCATCAAGTTCGCGGATGACACGACTGTGGTTGGACTCATCTCAGGAGGAGATGAGACAGCCTATAGGGATGAAATCCAAAGGCTGGCAGCATGGTGTTCAGTGAACAATCTGGTCCTGAACTCCTCCAAAACAAAGGAACTTATAATTGACTTTAGAAAAACCAGTGTAGAATACGACCCACTCTACATCAATGGGGTCTGTGTGGAAAGGGTACCCGCTTTCAGGTTCCTGGGTACGCACATCGCAGAGGATCTTACCTGGTCTACCAACACCATCACCACAGTAAAGAAGGCACAGCAGAGACTCCACTTCCTGAGGATCCTCAGGAAAACCAACCTGCAGGAGAAGCTCATGTTGTCCTTCTATCGCTGCTCCATCGAGAGTGTGCTGGCATACTGTATAACCACATGGTATGCCAGCTGCTCAGAAAAGGACAGGAAGGCCCTTCAGAGGGTCATCACGACGGCCCAGAAGATCATCGGCTGCTCACTGCCCTCCCTGGAGCACCTGTTCAGCCTACGCTGCCTCAGTAGAGCAGGCAAAATAATAAAAGATCCATCCCACCCCGGCCACCGTCTGTTTGTTCATCTGCCCTCTGGTCGACGTTTCAGGTCGATCAAATCCCGAACAAACAGACTTAAGAACAGTTTTTACCCCAGGGCCATACGAGAACTGAACACTACCTTTGCACTAGGCAACACCGTTAAAAAATCTTGTACTTAATATAATTGTATTTATGTATTTATTTGTTTTTGCATTTATTGCATATATGTTTGTACGCACCGTCAGGATTGGCTATTTTTTAATTTCGTTGTACTCGTTGCAATGACAATAAATGAATATTATTATTATTATTATAGGAGAGATGCACACGTGGGAGTCGGCTGGACTGCCAGACTCTCAGGAGAAGATGCTGGGAAGGATTGAGAGGAGACGACGTGAAGGACTGTGGACGGGGGGAGGATAATTGGAAGCAATGGGAGGGGACGATGTGAAGGATCAGGAGAGAACCATGGAAAGGTTCAAGGGAGTCGTGATTGACTGGGATAAAAGTAAAGTGGGATTAAATATGACATGAGATGGTTTACTCCAGTGGTAGTTTTTTTAGTTTTAGTTTAGTTTAGAGATACAGCGCGGAAACAGGCCCTTCGGCCCACCGAGTCCGCACCGACCAGCGATCCCCGCACATTGACACTATCCTACACACACTAGGGACAATTTACATTTATACCAGGCCAATTAACCTACAAACCTGTGCGTCTTTGGAGTGCGGGAGGAAACCCCAGAGAAAGCCCATGCAGGTCACGAGGAGAACGTACAAACTCTGTACAGACAGCACCCGTTGTCAGGATCGAACCCGGGACCTGGGGCTCTGGCGCTGTCAGGCAGCCACTGTACTGCTATGTAATGCGCCCTAATTCAGAGAGCAAATCTGGTGATTAAACCGATTGCCTTGTGCCTGAAGGCAGCACCAACTTCTAGATCTTTGTGTCTCATGAGTTGCTTCTCTTCCCAACACAACACGGGCATATTTTGTTCCCTACGGTCACAACACAGACTCCAGCTATTGCTGATATCACTCATTTTGTGAATAAGATGTTTACGTTTCATCTTTGACATAAATTAGAAACAAATGAACTTGTTTTGATTTTTAAACAATGTACGCTCACCACAGTGGAGTCTTTTTTAGGTCCACCATCATCTGCTATGACAGTAATGAGATGGTAATCGTTCTTCTCTCGATCCACTTGTCCTCTGACTGTAATCACCCCCTGTAATGGCAAGGCAATAATAAGATAACCAGATCCTGTGAATACCAGTCGTTCTCCCTGCAAATCCAGATCTAAAACCCCCATCCTGATGGACAACGATTTTACATTTTACTTGCCAGGGTAGATTTGCAATTAAAATTGGAC
The DNA here is from genome assembly GCF_053455715.1 of Rhinoraja longicauda. NCBI lineage: Eukaryota > Metazoa > Chordata > Chondrichthyes > Rajiformes > Arhynchobatidae > Rhinoraja > Rhinoraja longicauda. The sequence goes on along the minus strand of NC_135987.1, from coordinate 14,823,325 downwards.
ATATAGAGTCATACAGATAGAGTCACAGATTGATACAGTGTGGAAACAGGCCCTTCGGCCCAACTCGCCCACGCCGGCCAACAATGTCCCAGCTACCCTTGTCCCACTTGCCTGTGCTTGGTCCATAACCCTCCAAACCTCCCAAACCCTCCTGTTGACAAGAATACAGTTTGCAGATGATACAAAGATAGGTAGTGTAGAGAAAGCAGGGACTCTGCAGAAGGACTTGGACAGGTTGGAAGAGTGGGCAGAGAAGTGACAGATGGAACACAGCGTAGCAAAGTATGGAGGTAGGAGGAATAAAGGCAAAGACTGTTTTCTAAATGAGGAGCAAATTTTAAAAAACGGAGGTGCAAAGGGACTTGGGAGTGCTGGTGCAGGATTCCCAAAAAGTTAATTCGAAAGTCAAGTCGAATCAGTAGTAAGGAAGGCAAACACAATGCTAGCATTTATTTCGAGAGGACCAGAATACAAAAACAGGGATGTAATGCTGAGGCTTTATAGGGTGCTAGTCAGGCAGCATTTGGAGTACTGTGAGCAATTTCAGGTCCCATATCTGAGCAGGCTCTGCAGAGGGCCCAGAGGAGGTTTATGAGAATGATCCTAGGAATGAGTGGGTCAACATGAGTGGGTCAGGGTGGCACGGTGGCGCAGCGGTAGAGTTGGTGCCTTACAGCGAATGCAGCGCCGGAGACTCAGGTTCGATCCTGACTACGGGCGCCGTCTGTACGGAGTTTGTACGTTCTCCCCGTGACCTGCGTGGGTTTTCTCCGAGATCTTCGGTTTCCTCCCACACTCCAAAGACGTACAGGTTTGTAGGTTAATAGGCTGGGAAAATGTTTTTTAAAAATTGTCCCCAGTGGGTGTAGGATAGTGTTAGTGTGCGGGGATCGCTGGGCGGCGCGGACCCGGTGGGCCGAAGGGCCTGTTTCTGCGCTGTATCTCTAAATCTAAAAAAAATCTAAACATATGATGAGCGTTTGACAGCACTGGGCCTGTGCTCGCTGGAGTTTAGCAGGATGAGGGGGGGGGAGGGAACCTCATTGAAACTTATTGAATAGTGAGGGAGAATTAAAAATGGGTTAGTGTAAATGGTGGACAGCACAGACTGTCTCTATGGTGCTAGTTTCCAAGGTGTATCTCTTTAAGATGCTATGCTTGGAAACCATAAGCGTGTTATTGATATTGCTTCCACAAAATTGAGAGCAATTCTCCCCCTTTCATTCCGTGTGACGTGGCTGAGGAAAAAAAAATCTAAACTGCTGCAGCAAAAGCAAAACTTGCTTTTTAAAAAATATATTTATATTTATTTTCCGGTCAATACAATACAACAGAGTTGTGAAAGTTAAATAGTGCAAAATCATTGTATCAAAAATAAAACAATATAATCACACGTGATATTTTCTGTCGTTCAGTAAATGATGTTAACTTCGCACACCACAAATTAGCACGATGTCAACGTGTATACTCACAGTCACTCTGTTTATTTGGAACAGGGACAGCGTTTGAGCAGAGGTGTCCGGGTCGAATCTGTAGGTGATCATGTTCATGTTGTCAGCAGAGCGGGCTTGAATCTGAACCACCTCCGTCCCAGTGGCAATGTTCTCTGTAATGGTGGCTTCGTACACTAGATTTGTAAACTGTACAGGTTCATCCAACTCATTTAACAGGGTGATGTGTACAGTGCAGTAACCTCTGTTGTAAGGTGTGGTCTGGTCCGTGGCAGAGATGTTCATTAGGTAACTGGTGCTGGTTTCGTAGTCCAGGTAATCCACAGTGGTGATCAGACCTGTGCTCTCGTCAATGGAAAACTTCCCGTCCGCTCCACTCAAAATCGTGTAGGCCACCGTACCTCCATCACCTGGAATGAAGACAAAACCCTGTTAAATTAATCTATGGAATTCTCTGCCACAGAAGGCCAATTCACTGGAAGTATTCAAGAGAGCCGTTAGATATCACTGTTAGGGCTAACGGAATCGAGGGATATGGGGAGAAAGCAGGAACGGGGTACTGATTGTGGATGATCAGCCACTTTTTTGTGCACAATCCGCAGGCATTGCCACTTTCATTTCACTGCACATCGTGTATGTGTATGTGACAAATAAACTTGACTTGACTTGACCATATTGAATGGCAGTGCTGGCTCGAAGGGCTGAATGGCCTCCTCCTGCACCGATTGTCTGTGCGACAAAGGGCCTGTTCCTTTGCTGTACTGTTCTATATTCTGTTTACTAGAGAGATAGGGCAGGAAAATGGTATTTGAGATAGATAATAGGTGCAGACATTCGGCCCTTCGAGCCAGCACCGCCATTCAATGTGATCATGGCTGATCATTCTCAATCAGTACCCCGTTCCTGCCTTCTCCCCATACCCCCCGACTCCGCTATCCTTAAGAGCTCTATCTAGCTCTCTCTTGATTATTAGCCACAATTCATGATTATTAGATAGATTAGCCACAATTTTGTTGAATGGCAGAGCAGATTAAAAGGATCAAATGATCAACCATACCTGTTATCTTCTTACATTCTTACATAAATAGCAACAGTAGAGGTATTGCCCACATCCACTGACTGCAATGTAGATTCACAAGGTTAATCCCCGTGATGGCTATAATGGCTGTGCTGGGCATGATGCTGAGTGATACTCATCTCATCAGCCTGCACATGATCCCTATCCCTCCATATCTCATTTTGTTCAAAGTTATTCCTTTTTGTTCAACCTTGGGCTGAGGAGAGTCCACTGCAGGCTTGGCAGGAGAGCGTTACCTGTATCCCCATCGGTCGCCCGGACCACAATGACCGATGTGCCAATCCCTGCTGTTTCTCTCAGGCCTAGCCGGTTGTACTGCAGCTGGGTAAAGACTGGCACCTCATCATTCACATCCTGCACGTACACAATGACCTGGACAAGGGAAGGGCAAGTCACGGGCATGGAAAGACAAGAGAATCAGATGACAGGATTATCATGAATTCTGTTATCCCTTTGAAGGCACACCCACAGCGTAACTTAGCAGTTGGAGAAAGAAGGAACTGCAGACGCTGGAACCGTCTGCAAAATACAAAGTGCTGGAGGAAAGTAGCGCGTCAGGCAGCATCTGTGGAGGATGTAGACAGGTGATGTTTCAGACTGACCTGAAACGTCACCTACCCATGTCTTCCACAAAGGCTGCCTGATTCACTGAGTTACTCCACCTCTTTGTGTGTCATTTAATAGTTTACTGCCTTCTGTTGGCGGCACGGTGGCGCAGCGGTAGAGTTGCTGCCTTACAGCGAATGCAGCGCCGGAGACTCAGGTTCAATCCTGACTACGGGCGCCGTCTGTACGGAGTTTGTACGTTCTCCCCGTGACCTGCGTGGGTTTTCTCCGAGATCTTCGGTTTCCTCCCACACTCCAAAGACGTACAGGTATTTAGGTTAATTGGCTGGGCAAATGTAAAAATTGTCCCTAGTGGGTGTAGGATAGTGTTAATGTGCGGGGATCGCTGGGCGGCGCGGACCCGGTGGGCCGAAGGGCCTGTTTCTGCGCTGTATCTCTAAATCTAAATCTAAATAAAATATTAACGAGAATGGCAAACATAATGCAGTATCCCAGTGAGGCCTGAGTGGGTGCTCCTCCAGCTAAGGGTAACACTTCTGACTTCCCGACAGATTTTGGGTTCAAATCCTGCTCTGGAAATTTGAAAACTTAAATTTAAAACAACTGATGGAGTCCTGCATTGTCAATGGGATGTAGTCTTTGGTGACGTGATCCAGATTTGACTGTGGCAGTCAAGATCAACACTGTGTCAGGTGCTTAGATATAGCATAGAGTGTGGAAACAGGCCCTTCGGCCCAACTTGCCCACACCGACCAACCTCACCCATTCCTTTTCTCCAAAGATGCTGCCTGACCCGCTGAGTTACTCCAGCATTTTGTGTCTACCTCAAAAGAAAAGATACTTGTGGGCAGGAATTTAGCTCTTACTCTGACCGAGCTCCGCATCCTGCCAAAGTCACTGTTGTAGGCCTCCACCTCCAGTACATGGGTAGTGCTGCCCTCTCGGTCGAGCGGGTGGGTTCCTCTGGAGATGAGTCCGGTGGCCTGGTCCATCCGGAAGTTGTCAATGGAATTTCCTGAAAAACAAAACAATACACATCACACCGACAGCTCCAAAGCTAAAAATATGTATCCTTGACTATCTGTCCCTCATACTGTTAAGAGCAATAATTTATTTTCTTGTCGACTTCCTCGGAAGCAGTGGGATATTCCATGGAACAGGATGCAGCCTGTATCTGGTCTGTAGTTGCATGAAATCATTAGAGTTCTCAGAAGCCTATGATACTGATAAACAAAGCCTCTATCTACTTCTTGGAAAAAGAGTTATTGAAGAGTTATGTCAGCGTTTAACTGCTTGCTACTAGTTTGCAGGAAGCTGGGTGAGTAAAGAAAGTCAGCAGCAACTATTTAGATAGACAGAAACAAATCAAAGGGAACTTGGTTAAGGAGCTGCAGGATCAAAATATAAAAGAACACTGCCTGCAGGAAAACACGTCTCGAGAATCAGAAGAGACAGCTTTATTACTGTTTCTCTGCTCATGAAAGTGAATTCCATCGTGTGCCATCCAGTGCCTGCAAGTTTGCATTTAACAGAGGAGACCCAAACCTTTTAAAGACTTCAACAAGTTGTATTAATGCAATCTTTAATGTAGTGAGATGTCAGAAAGCTCTTTAAAGCTGTAACACAGACAAAGATCTGACATCGAGCTCCCCCAGGAGGGAGATAAGCTCAGGGCTGCATTTATGCAGCAACTCTTAACACTTACATCTGATACATAGATGGAATAGGGGCTTGCTAAGGGCGGCACGATAGCGCAGCGGTAGAGTTGCTGCCTTACAGCGCCAGAGACCCGGGGTTCGATCCTGACCACGGGTGCTGTCTGTACGGAGTTTGTACGTTCTCCCCGTGACCTGCGTGGGGTTTTCCCTTGGTGCTCCAGTTTCCTCCCACACTCCAAAGACGTACAGGTTTGTAGACTAATTGGCTTTGGTAAAATTGTAAATTATCCCTAGTGTGTGTAGGATAGTGTTAGTGTTTGGGGATGGCTGGCCGGCGTGGACTCGGTGGGCCGAAGGGCCTGTTTCTGCGCTGTATCTCTAAACTAAACTAATCAATACCGTGTAGCAGTTTCCCAGACAGTCTAGATTAGGCAGGACACCGACTAGAGAGGGTCTTGAAGTCACAACCTTCAGGCTCCCTGACAGTGGAATCCAATGAGCCATGTCTGACAATGTAAGAACCCCCGACTGAGATTCTGTTATTGATGCTAATTAAACTGATGTGACCCTTCCGTCTAGCCTGTGAATGCACATGGCCAAACTCTGTGGAAAACATCTGCTTCCAACGAAAACAGACCCTCAAATTAGATTCAAATGCTTTTTGCCAGGTCAGGCAAATGGTGGAGGAGCAGCTTAATGTTACCTGAGAGGATTCTGTACCAAATCTTCCCATTATCTCCTTCGTCTGCATCAGTAGCTTCCACCTATTAAAACAAGAGCAAAGACACATTCAGCAAAAACACCCACAACAAGCAGCTTCGAGCTGCTCGGACGCGTTCATTTTCAAAGCCAGGTTTCCACACGTCGAGGATGTAGAAACTAGAATCAGCTGCAATCTACAAGAAAAAGAATTTGCATTGAAGGCAAAGCCAGCGCGGACTGCCCATCCCTAAACGCCTATGAGAAAGTGGTGGTGCGTCATCTCATTGAAAGGCTGCAGACCTTTTGGTGAAGGAGTGTCCACTGTAGATTTAGGCCAAGCGTCAGTGAAAGAAACCGCCAATTGACTGCCAAATCAGAATAGAAACATAGAAAATAGGTGCAGGAGTAGGCCATTCGGCCCTTCGAGCCTGCACCGCCATTCAATATGGTCATGGCTGATCATCCAACTCAGTATCCTGTACCTGCCTTCTCTCCATACCCCCTGATCCCTTTAGCCTCAAGGGCAACATCTAACTCCCTCTTAAATATAGCCAATGAACTGGCCTCAACTACCCTCTGTGGCAGAGAATTCCACAGATTCACCACTCTCTGTGTGAAAAAAAACTTTCTCATCTCGGTCCTAAAAGACTTCCCCCTTATCCTTAAACTGTGACCCCTTGTTCTGGACTTCCCCAACATCGGGAACAATCTTCCTGCATCTAGCCTGTCCAACCCCTTAAGAATTTTGTAAGTTTCTATAAGATCCCCCCTCAATCTTCTAAATTCCAGCGAGTACAAGCCGAGTTAATGGTGCGCCATTGGAGGGTAGCCTGCAGATGGCGGTGTTCCCATGATGCACCTGGTGCCCTCAGGGTACAGGTTGCGAGTTTGTGATGCCACCATCTGAACTGGGTTTGGCAGCTGTAATGTACTGCATTTGTTTGTTTGTGATGAAAGCCATGGATTACAAGAGCAAGTCAATGTAGAAACATAGAAAATAGGTGCAGGAGTAGGCCATTCGGCCCTTCGAGCCTGCACCGCCATTCAATATGATCATGGCTGATCATCCAACTCAGTATCCCGTACCTGCCTTCTCTCCATACCCACTGATCCCTTTAGCCACAAGGGCCACATCTAACTCCCTCTTAAATATAGCCAATGAACTGGCCTCAATGGGCAAACATGACACATATAAGGCCCCACCATCTGGTGTACAAGGGTCATCTAACAAATCTGCTTTTAGATACACAGAATCATGAGATGATTGCACCACAAACGAAGTCCATTCGGCCCATTGTGATGATGCCAGCTCTCCACTAGAGCGATGCACTAGATCAGCCCACCAGCATCTTCTCCGTTGGCTTGAAGGGTTTTCCTCACCATTTATTTTCCAGCTCCCTATTAAGAACCACACTGGAACCTGTCTCCACCATATCTACAGGCCGTGAATTCCAAATTCCAACTACTTTAACTCTTGTTTGTTTTATCGATCATTGGAAAAAAAAATGGACCAAACATTTCCCTTCTTTCAGGACCTCTGTAGATTTTTTTTACAATCATTCACGTTGTTTTGAAAAGTAGTCATTGTCATACTGCAGATGATGGTTTAACGATTAAGGAAAATACAGTGTGGTAAATCCATGGAATATAAATAAAACCCAGTTCACTTCTGCGTGGAATTTGGACATTTCCGCTGTGACCATGAGGGTTTCCTCCCACATTCAAAGAGATGTGGGCTGGGAGGTTCGGAGGAAAACTGCCCATTGCTCTCAGACGGCTGGTGGAATCTGGACTGGGGAAAGATTGGTGACCTACAAACCGGCACAATCCCGTCTTTGGGATGTGGCGGGAAACCGGAACACCCGGAGGAAACCCACGTGGTCACAGGGAGAACATGCAACAGGTTGGTCCAGTTGATGGTGACTATGGGAAGAATAAATAGAATTAGTTTGAGTGGCTGCAGCACAGAACTGATGACATCAATATAATCCACCTCCTCAATGGATATAACTGAACGATTAGTTACAAAACTGTCCAGTGAAAATTCTGTTTGGTGATTCCATCATTGGACTGGCTTGGAAGATGCCACAATCGTACAGTCGTGATTATTATAATGCCTTTTCCCTGCCTTGAATCTGTTCTAAAACTCTTCAAAGACATAAAACACAAACCGTTGCAATCCCTCTCATCGAGGGGTACTTTTACACCTGCTAAACTTTAACTGGAAAGTGCATTTATGTTTGGAATGCCTGACCTTAAATATCACCGAGCACCAGGGAGAAGCCGTCGTTTAGTTCACTTATTCCTTACATTTTGCACACATCATCCTTCAAATTCATGCACAAGCCTGTACCGCCGTGTGGATACACATACACACATATGCACACCAATGGTACGCTTGTGTCCTCTTGGGATCGTTCACCTTGTTGTGGTGAAGAGGCTTGCCCCCATCACTAGCTTCTGGTAGGGCCACCCATGGAGGTAAGGTCGAGGATGAGGATCCAGACTAAGAACGATCCAACCTACAAGACACAAGGTGGCGCAGCGGTAGAGTTGCTGCCTTACAGCGAATGCAGCGCCGGAGACTCAGGTTTGATCCCGACTACGGGTGCCGTCTGTACGGAGTTTGTACGTTCTCCCCGTGACCTGCATGGGTTTTCTCCGAGATCTTCGGTTTCCTCCCAACTCCAAAGACGTACAGGTATGTAGGTTAATTGGCTGGGCAAATGTAAAAAATTGTCCCTAGTGTGTGTGGGTTAGTGTTAATGTACGGGGATCGTTGGGCGGCACGGGCCCTGTGGGCCGAAGGGCCTGTTCCGCGCTGCATCTCTAAATCTAAATCTAAAATCTAAATCTAAACCCCAACGGCGGACCAGGCGGACAAAGTTATCTTGAACTCAACGGCTGTGAAGGCGGATGAAGGCTGCAACAGATCTATCAGCTCCGATCGTCTTGGTTCCCTTGCCATTGGAATGAGTTGATTGATTTGTGAAGGACCGTGTGCTTCTTGGAGTGCAACATCAAGTACACGTTAAACAAACGCACGCACAGGCGTCTTCGTTCTGACATCGGAACGTCCACCAACATCCTCGACCTCGAGGGCTAGCCACGACGACGCATGTGTGAATGCGTTTTTATTAAACTCTCTTGCCTTCAGCTCAACTGCATCGCAGGGATGGATTTCAGAGGAGGATTGAATTCCACCTAGGTCTGGCAGCTTTTTATCAGTCTTTTCTCCGGTGCACAGACTTAACCTGGGATTATCCTCTCGGATTTTGGTTATTGAGTGATCTGACTGCATTTTTCAAGGTATTCATAAGAACTAAGAAGCTGGACGGACAGAAAGCGTTTTTCACAAGCTGGGGTGTGAAGGTCAACATTGAAAAATTGGAGTGAATTCAGGAAACTCGCAGGGATTTGGAATCCACTCTCACAAATGGCAACTAATTATTTTAAAAGATATGACCCAACACCAGTTGTCAACCCAAGACAGTAAGGAATATGGGGAGATGGTTGGTATATGGAGTTGGGCTTGGTCTCAATGAATGATGAAAAAGGGTCAAGGGACTGAATGATCACATCCTCTTCTCTCTGACACTTGAAGCTTGAGGTAGTTGAGGCAGGGGCTATTGCAACATTTAAGAAACAATTAGACGGGTACACGGATAGGACAGGCTTGGAGGGGTATGGGCCAAACGCAGGCAGGTGGGACTAGTGCAGATGGGACATGTTGGTCGGTGTGGGCAGGTTGGGCCGAAGGGCCTGTTTCCACGTTCTATGACTCTATGACACAACTGTTAGAGCTGCTGCCTCGTAGCAGCGGAAAACCGTGTTTGATCCTGGCTTCGGGTCCTGTCTGCGTGGAGTTTGCATGTTCTCCCTGTGACCACGTGAGTTTCCTCCGGGTGCTCCGGGTTTCCCGGCACATCCCAAAGACGTGCTGGTTTGTAGGTTAATCGGCCCAGTAAATTGCCTCCAGTCTGCAGGGAGTGGAGGAACTAAGTAGGAAAACAGAACTACTGTGATCGGGTGATGGAAGGTCAGTGTGGACTTGATGGGTCGAAGGGCCTGTTTCCTTGCTGTACCTTAAAAAAAAACTAAAACTAAATTGAAAAGGAAGAATTGGTGGGGAGATTCTAATAATTTTGGGTTGGCTGGTGGTTCTTTGCTGTACCTGTAGATGGAGCTCTTTCATTGCATGTACTCGAGTCAACATGAGTCGGTTCAACATTTCTCTCTCTAGAAAAGAAAGTGAATCGGAGATAATCACTAAACCACATGCGATGTACAGATATGTTTTTTTGCCTTCTATATACTTACCAAACATAAATCAATGGATGCGGGTTTGCAAATAGTGATTAACTCACAAAGAAATTGCTCTGCTCCAATGGAACTGCTTGGACATCTTTACTTAAAAGCTTTAAAGTGACTTTCGCAGAGTGGTCTGAAGTGCACCATGCCATCAGAAGCTGTCTGTCCTCTCTCTGCCCGCTCACACACACTCTGCTCGAGCCCCCATTTCCACTCGGGTTCAAGCCAACGCTCCATTCTACACACCGATCTCACCCGCACTCTGCTGCTAACCTATCATTTTCTCTCTCTCCAAATTGTCGTTTCCTTTCAAAAATCGAATGCGCTGAAGAACTTTTTATTTCCCAGAGGCAGTTTAGCTCTTTTACTTGTGCGATGAAGTGGTTACACTTCAACCACTGGCTTGAATAAGGGCACATCCGCAGCTAAGGTTTGGTGCATCTCGTGCAACTTTATAAGGATCATTGGCTGCTGAAAACCTGACCTAAATCAGAGCGTGCTATAGTGATCCCACGGAATCAGTGCCTTGGGTGATCCACAGAGTCAGACTACACGTATAAACAAAGCTCATGTAATGAGGAAACTCACGAGGAGTCATAGAGCACAGAATGCACACTCTATTGCCCAGAGTAGGGGAATCGAGGACCAGAGGACATAGGTTCAAGGTGAAAGGGAAAAGATTTAATAAGAATCCGAGGGGTAACTTCTTCACTCAAAGGGTGGTGGGTGTATGGAACAAGCTGCCAGAGGAGGTAGTTGAGGCTGGGACCATCACAACGTTTAAGTAACAGTTAGGCAGTTACATGGATAGGACAGGTTTGGAGGGACATGGACCAAGCGCAGGCAGGTGGGACTAGGAGCTGGGACATGTTGGCCGGTGTGGGCAAATTGGGCCGAAGGGCCTGTTTCCACACTGTATCACTCAATGACTCCAGCCCTTTGGCCCCACACATCCACACTGACTAATTGAACACCAGTAAACAGCATCTTCTCAGCAACCAACTCAGTTGAACACTATGAACCCCAACTAATCTCTGAACTGCTTGGGTTGCACTAGGGACTAAGATCTTGTGTTTTGTTGCACTATATTGTATTTTTATTCATTGATTTTTTTTGTTTGCTTATTATATTATAACTAAGTACTGTGCTTACAAATCTGTAAGAATTTCATTACTCTGTTTTCGGTACATATAACAATAAAATACTCTTGACAATATTAATACCAACATCTTCAGAAAAGGGAGACAAGAGGAGAGGAAGAGGGAGAACGTGTTTGCATCTCCAGGACACCCGACCCCAGGGTGATTCAGCGGTAGAGTTGCTGCCTTACAGTATCAGAGACTCGGGTTCAATCCTGACTACGGGAACTGCCTGTACCGAGTTTATACGTTCTCCCCGTGACCTGCCTGGTTTTCTCCGAGATCTTCGGTTTGCTCCCACACACCAAAGACGTACAGGTTTGCAGGTTAATTGGCTTGGTATAAATGTATATTGTCCCTAGTGTGTGCAGAACAGTGTAAGCGTTTTACACACACTAGGATCGCTGGCCGGTGTGGACTCGGTGGGCTGAAGGGCCTGTTTTTGCATGTAGCTCCAAACTAATCAAATGTGTAGGAAGGAACTGCAGATGCTGGTTTAGATAGACACAAAAAGATGGAGTAACTCAGCGGGTCAGACAGCATCACTGGAGAAAAGGAACAGGAAACGTCACCTATTCCTTTTTCTCTGGAGATGCTGTCTGACCCGCTGAGTTACTCCAGCTTTTTGTGTCTATCTAAACAAATGAGAAGTCAGCTTCCACTTCTCGACCATTCCAGCAGCCCACCAGATGCCACCATCTCAATCTTGCATCTCAGTCTGAGGGCCATCATCCTCTGCTTGCTTCTGGAGGCTGAAAAACCCTCCAGAACTCATCACATCGTTCCATTGCTTCAACACGCTGGAACCGTAACTCAGCCTCTCGCTGTTATAACAACAATCCAAAAACAAGGCCCTGTTGAAATGCAGGTGAAGAAGCCTTGGCCAGTTTGGTTTAGAGTTACAGCATGGAGCCTGGCTCTTTGGCCCACCGAGTTCTGACCAAGTACAATGAGCAGCACATAACATTACTGTGTAGGAATGAACGGCAGATGCTGGTTTACACCGAAGGTAGACACAAAATGCTGGAGTAACTCAGCGGAACAGGCAGTATCTCTGGATAGAAAGAATGGGTGACGTTTCGGGTCAAGACCCTTCTTCAGACACCGGCTGGTTGCACTTGTGAGAAAGCATTTGAATCAAATTCAGAATTGTCTAGGACAGCTTACTGGAAACGTACAAGAGGCACAAACAGTACCTTCTCCTTCCTCCATGGAGTAAGTACTGGGTTCCTGCTGCTTCTGACAACACCGAGCTGACAGACATAACAGAGACTCGCGTATACATCAAAACACGGAGAATTGCACCCATTACAGCAAGCTTGTGGTCAGCCAGACCAAACAATATTATTTACTTGTGTTCGTTCAGCAATGTGAGCTGGATCCAGGACTGATCTAAATCCATATTCCGGTACCATCTCTCTCCCTGCACCAATACTGTCTTGCTCATTCTATCACTGCACTAATGCATGCTCTAATACTGTTGTTCTGTCACCCTACTGCTCGACTCTGAAACCATCAGCAGCCAGTCTCAATTCATCCTCTGACACAGTCACATTCTCTCTCTCACTCTCTCTTTTACTCTCTCTCTCTCACTGTCATCCTCTAATTCAATCTCCGACTTGCTCTCTCCTGCTGATGCCTCCTGTTTGCCTGTCACAGACTTACACCAGTTGTTCTGTCGGTCTTTGTGGGCTTCCTACATTTTCATTATTTATTACACCAAGATTGTTCTCTCCAGGGCAAGAATGTTTCAGCTGTTTCACTGACGCTGCTGGGGTCAGGTTGCAGAGCGTTTTGAGAGTCAGTCTCATCATTGTACACATAATCAAGCAGCAAAATCAATATCGTTAGCAATGTACACATGATCAAGCAGTAAATTCAGTAGTGTTAGCAGAAGGATAAGGTTTATTTATTTTCTGTGGTGTTCCTGCCAGGCTCACCACAGCACACTAACGCAGTGGGATGGATAAGTGTATCAACCATGCGGTCTTTAAATTTTTGCCATTGCATCTCCACCGTCAACCCTTTAAGCCAGTCTATCCTAGCCAATTCCCGTCTCATACCATCAAAGTCTCCTTTCTTTAAGTGCAGGACCCTAGTCTCTGAATTAACCATGTCACTCTCCATCCTAATGTAGAATTCCACCATATTATGGTCACTGTTGTCCAAGGGACCTTGCACAACATGATCGCTAACTAATCCTTCCTCATTACACAATACCCAGTCTAGGTTGGCCTGCCCTCTAGTCGGTTCCTCTACATATTGGTTTAAAAACCCATCCCGTATACATTCCAGGAAATCCTCCTCCTCAGTGCTGCTACCAATTTGCTTGGCACAATCTATATGTAGATTAAAGTCAATTAAATTTTACCGGGTTGTGTGTAAAACAAAACATTTCGCTGTACCTGGGGACATGTGACAATAAAGTACCGTTGAATTTTCCTGTCTATTTTTGAGTCATCAGCAAATTTACCAACTTTGTCTCCAATCTAATTCATTTATTATATACATTTTTAGGAAGTTGAGGCTCCAGTGCCAAACCAAATGCAGAGCACTCATTACACGTTACCAGTTCTGAAATGGACCCATTCTGCTTGTTCTTTGTTAGCAGCGAAACAACCAATCTTCCACCCACCTCAATGTTTCGACCAATCGTCCCACACCATAGCACATTTAATGCTCACTATGCAGAACAGATTTCTGCTGCAACTGGCCTTGCAGACCCTATGAAATGATGGCGCAGTCCCCTGCTCCTTCCCCACATTGCAACAGAGACTATGCTTGGGAAAAATAACTAATTGGCTGCAAAGTTTGTTCAATCAGTACGAACGAGACTGCAAAAAGTGCTGGGTTGGAAACTGTATCTCTCTGCTTCATTGTAAAACAAGCTGTCAGCTCACAACCTCTTGCTCTACACATTGTACAGATTCAAACTGCAAAAGTTTATCCATGTGAAATGCGCGGCTGCTTTTCATGTTCATAGTCAGATCCCAATGTGGATAAGTACCGGGCAGAATGCATGATGGGAATGGTATCGGGAATGTTCAATGTCTCCACCCTACCAGAAAGCTGCACGGCAGAGGAGCTAATGACAGCCTTCGAGCAGCCATAATGTAAATTAATGATGTGATGCCTCATTTATTATATGGGAGGATTCCAGAGAGGCACGAGGCGTGGCTGAGTGCCAGTTCAACACCAGTTTTACTTCCACTGACGGCTATCTCTTATCTAATTCTTAATGGGATTTGGAAGTGACACAGTTACCATGGGAACCCCTCAATCAGCCGTAGATCCGGACTGCTAGAGCTGGAATTCTGACGGGTATGTAGACGTTCAAGTCAAGTCAAGTTTATTTGTCACATACACATACACGATGTGCAGTGAAATGAAAGTGGCAATGCCTGCGGATTGTGCAAAAATAAATAAATAAATAAATAAATAAGGGAGTTTCGAGGAATTAAACCAGCATTTGCATTGATCCTATGTTTTGTGATCTGCGGAAATTTATTGATTAAGAGTCTGTCTGTACCAGAAATAAACTCCACAACTCAAGGCCATTGACGAACAAATCCCCTGGCCAAAAGCTGAAGCACAAACAGACCTATGTTTCCTTGCTATTCTGGGAATGGGTGGAGAGTTCAATGAAAATAAAATGTAGCTTTATTAAACTTGCAAGTTAGGGTGGTGTCGCGGGAGAGTTGCTGCCTTACAGCAGTGACAGCGCAAGAAACCAGGGCTCGATCCCGACTATGCGTGCTGTTTGGACGTTCACCACGTGACCGCGTGGGTTTTCTCCGAGATCTGTGGCTTCCTCCCACACTGCCAAGATGTACATGTTCATAACAAGAGGAGTTGAGTATAGGAGCAAAGAGGTCCTTCTGCAGTTGTACAGGGCCCTAGTGAGACCGCACCTGGAGTACTGTGTGCAGTTTTGGTCTCCAAATTTGAGGAAGGATATTCTTGCTATTGAGGGCGTGCAGCGTAGGTTTACTAGGTTAATTCCCGGAATGGCGGGACTGTCGTATGTTGAAAGATTGGAGCGACTAGGCTTGTATACACTGGAATTTAGAAGGATAAGAGGGGATCTTATCAAAACGTATAAGATTATTAAGGGGTTGGACACGTTAGAGGCAGGAAACATGTTCCCAATGTTGGGGGAGTCCAGAACCAGGGGCCACAGTTTAAGAATAAGGGGCAGGCCATTTAGAACGGAGATGAGGAAAAACTTTTTCAGTCAGAGAGTTGTAAATCTGTGGCATTCTTTGCCTCAGAAGGCATTGGAGGCCAATTCTCTGAATGCATTCAAGAGAGAGCTAGATAGAGCTCTTAAGGATAGCGGAGTCAGTGGGTATGGGGAGAAGGCAGGAACGGGGTACTGATTGAGAATGATCAGCCATGATCGCATTGAATGGTGGTGCCGGCTCGAGGGGCCGAATGGCCTACTCCTGCACCTATTGTCTATTGTCTATTGTAGGTTAATTGGCTTGGTGTAAATGTAAATTGTCCCTGGGGTGTACATCTAGGGCCTATTGTTAGTGTGTGTGGATCGCTGGTCGGTGCAGACCAAAGATAGTAGAGCGGAGCAAGATAGACCACTCCATCAAAATCACCGATACTGAAGTGTAGTACACAAAGGAGCCATTTTAGTAGGCAAAACCCGCCGTTCGCTCTGCCTCTCGCAGTGTAATCAGTGTTTTGGGGGAACAGTATGTGTGATGATACCATAAAAATGCAGAATATATCTCATCTATCAATTCACAGTTTTTTGTTATTTTTCTTTTTAAATGTTTCTGCAAGTTTCTGCCTACTAAAATGGCGCCATGACGTACTACGGTTTTTAGGGTCGAGTGGTCTATCTTTCTCTGCTCTATTATCTTTGGTGCAGACTTGGTGGGCTGAAGGGCCTGTTTCTGTGCTGTATGTCTAAACTAAACTAAACTAAAATGGAAAACATTAAAAAGCTTCTCGATCATATTCTGTTTTATTCAGTTAAGTCTGCCCACATTCAACACCCTGTGGTCTCTGTGTTCTCTCCTCTGTGGGATCCTTCCCCTCAGGGTTAAGTGCAGTAATCATTGCCAACATTCAAGCAAACATCTGCACCACCTCTTTGTTGCACGAGTAGTTCTCATCTGCTCATTTACCATCCAAGATCCAAAGTCACAATTACTGACATTTGTTAATGCTTATTATAATAAATTGGCATATGCAACGACTGTGGTAGATTTGCATGATTTTAACCAAATTCTGATTAACCTGCTGTCGGAAACTAATTAAGTTGCTAATGTGCACTAATGTTGACCTCCCTGGTGTATGATAACTCTGGAGACTTGCCAAACACCTTAACCTTCAAGATAGACACAAAAAGCTGGAATAACTCAGTGGGACAGGCAACATCTCTGGGGAGAAGGAATGGGTCGAAACCCTTCTTCAGACCCGAAACGTCACCCATTCCTTCTCTCCAGAGATGCTGCCTGTCCCACTGAGTCACTCCAGCTTTTTGTGTCTATCTTCCCTTTAAACCAGCATCTGCAGTTCCTTCTTACACACTTAACCTTCAAGTCTGTACATCATTGCTGGAGATAGACACAAAATACTGGAGTAACTCAGCGAGACCGGCAGCGTCTCTGGATAGAATGGGTGACATTTCAGGTCGAGACCCTTCTTCAAGTTTTTAGGGTCTGAAGAAGGGTCTCGACCCGAAACTACACCCATTCCTTCTCTCTGGAGATGCTGCCTGTCCCGTTGCGTTCCTCCAGCATTTTGTGTCTCTCTTCGGTGTAAATCGGCATCTGCAGTTCCTTCCTACACACATCATTGCTGGAGTCCGCTCATGGTGCAGAAAAGATGTCCTTGTTCACATGGAATAATATAGCACAGGAGTCCATTCATCCCACAGTGTGTGGATAGCCCTCTGTAAGCTTCATTTACCTCCACTCCACTTCAAAGTAGAAGGGTCCCAACCCGAAACGTCACCCATCTTTTTTCTCCAGGGATGCTGCCTGACCCACTGAGTTATTCCAGCACTTTGTGTCTATCTTCAGTATAAGCCAGCATCTGCAGTTCCTTTCTACACACTCCACTTACATTGGTTTCTCTACAAAGTCCTGCTCAAAGTGTTCTGCTCAACGTAAGAGACAATGCAAGAGAAGGAAGGAAGGAAGGACTAAAAATATATATAGTTCTAGAGAATTTACAGGAACAAGTGGTGTCATCTAAATTTCAGATATCTTTTTGCGCCTTTGTCAATGTGGTTCTTGGATTGCAGTTCTTTCAGTTACTGAGCAGTCTTTCAACAAAGAAAAATCTCCGAACAATATCAATAATTCACTTTCACTGGGCATATACCACAGTGAAACAGTGCATCAGAGTGGTGCAGTCGATAGAGCTACTGCCTCACAGTGCCAGTTACCTGGGTTCAAACCTGACCTCAGGTCCTGTCTGTGTGGAGTTTGCACGTTCTTCCCATGACTGCATGGGTTCCCTCTGGTATCTAGCACATCCCAAAGATATGCAGATTATTTGGCCTCTATAAAATTGCCTCTTGTGTGTAGGGAGATGATGAGAAAGTGGGATAACATAGAATTGGTGTGAGTGGATGATCGATGGTTGGCGTGGATGCGGTGGGCCGAAGGAACTGTTTCCGTTGTGTATCAATATACTAGTTTAAATTACAAGGAATCTTTTTTTTTCCATGGGTGGCTTTTCTCCTGAACACATGGCCTGCAGAGTTGGGGGATGCAAGTGTAAAATCTGGGTGTGTAAACGGAAATTGGATATGTAATTGAAGAAAAATAACTTATGCTGATCGAAGGAATGGGATAAGGTACTGACCGGCCTGCACTGCAGGGGGCCATCGAGGACTCGGTAGACTCCACGTCTTCTTCCTGTGCTTAAACTTACAAGATTCAATTTACTCAATCAATTTGGAAAGATAATATAGAGTTTGTATTGAGCACTGGGTTCTTTTCGATCACCTCGTTAATAGAGTTCTAATTCCCTTAAGGACACAAAGGACTGGAGTAGTTCAGCACATCAGGCAGCATCTCCGGAGAACATCGATCAGTGACGTTTTGGGCCGGGATCCTTCTCCTTCAGTCGCCACCTGAAACGTCACCTCTCCATGTTCTCCAGAGATGCTGCCTGACTTGCTGAGTTACTCCAGAACTTTGCGTCTCCTGTTGTGTATTAACCGGCATCTGCAGCTCTTTGTTTCTACACTCTAATTCTCCATCTGTGTTTTGCTAATTATTATACATTTGTACCCAATTAACAATATTTAGGTTATCTCCCTGGGGCCCACCTTGCAGCAGGCCGTTTAAATAAGATCAAGCCGCTCAAAGCAATTTCACATCCAAGCTTCACAGAGGCAAGTTTATCTAGTCTGCCCTTCGCTCTGCTACGTGTAGGAAGGAATTGCAGATGCCGATTTATACCAAAGAGGGACACAAAATGCTGGAGTAACTTAGCGGGTCAGGCAGCATCTCAAGATTCTTCTTCAGACTTGAAGAATGGTCTCGACTCGAAACGTCACCTATTCCTTCCTCCAGAGATGCTGCCTGACCCGCACTTTGTGATACCTTCGATTTGTACCAGCATCTGCAGTTATTTTCCTACGCTGAGTTACTCCAGCACTTTGTGTCTTTCTTGTTTTGGGACAGAACCTTCCTTCAGACTGGCCTTTTCTCACCTCCAGTTCACCCCTACCCCCCCCCCCCCCCCCCACCACTTTCAATAGACAATAGGTGCAGGAGGAGGCCATTCAGCCCTTCGAGCCAGCACCGCCATTCAATGTGATTATGGCTGATCATTCTCAATCAGTACTGATTGATGGCTGGCGTGGATAAGGTCATGAAATACGTTCATCCAATAGCTGGCATTCTCTTTCAATCTGAAGAAGGGTTCCAACCTGAAATGTCATCTATTATTTTTCTCCAGAGATGCTGCCTGACCCACTGAGTTACTCCGGCATTGCTTGTCTATCTTTGGTTTAAACCAGCATCTGTAATTCCTTCCTACACAGGCGAGATTATGAGATTTTTGTTCAATTGTAGTTAATGGATATTAAATCAACCCACAATGTGCTATTTTCATCAAGTTAAGATTCCCATAAAGTGCTTGGACTCTTCATTTAGCTTCTGAGTCACAGTGGAGCCACTTAAGTTGGACTTAAGTGGAACTCAGTCCGAAAGACAAAGTTGTTCTTTTCACCTGCTGGTAATAAACAGTGATCAGGCAGAGTTTGCACTTTACTAACAAAATGCAGGTAAGTGCCTTTCAAAACATGCGTTTCGACCACTCAGCAATCGCACAGTGGGATGGATGTCCGTGGACAAGAGGTGGTTGAAAAACATGGTGGCGTTAAAGGCACATGGGATTTGGGGTAAAAAGTCTGAGCCAAACCGTGCACAGTTCAGCGAAAGAAAGTGAAGAGGTTTTGCCAAGTTGTTTAGACTGACGGATTTCAGAAATGTTGTGCAGTAAAAGAAAACCATTGAGGCATTGACAGGATTGCTATCAGTGCTAAACCCATTTTCTGGAAGATTGGAAAGTAGACTCGCTTCAGCGCTTGTGCATGTCTGAATGAAACACCGGCATGAATGACTAAACGACTTCCTCCTTCACATCAGGGTGAAGGCTGACCTTCATCACCATCTCTAACAAGGAGCAGGAATCCTTCACGTGAATTCCTCTCCAACCAGAGGAAGATTTCAAGGCGGCATCTGGGAAGATGGACACAAATTGCTGGAGTATCTCAGCGGGTCAGGCAACATCTCCAGAGAAAAAGGATGGGTGACGATTCCTTTTCTCCAGTCCCGCTGAGATACTCCAGCACTTTGTGTCCATTTTTCAGTATAAACCAGCACCTGCAGTTCCTTCCTATACACCACCTGGAAGAACTGCTGTCCCACAGCTCCAGTGACTTGTATTCAATCTTGACCAAACTGTTTGTTTGGAATTTGCACCTTCTCCCAGTGACCATGAATATTTCTTCCGAGTCCCCTCCCACATCCTAATGTTGTGCAGGATGCCACTGTAAAGTTCCCCTAGTGTTGGTGAGCGGTGGAATATGGGAGTGGGGGTGTGGGGTGTTGGCAGGAATGTCAGGAGAATAAAGGGAAAGTGAGATGGGGAATGGGATTGACCAGTGGGCCAGCACAGGCTCAGTGGGCTGAATGGCCTCCATCTACGTCATGAAGAAATAAGGTCATGAAATACCTTCATCCAATAGCTGGCAGAACTAGTGCTGAGATATTCCATAATGCTCATGACTGTTGCAATTGTGATTCAGTTGGTCCCTTAGAGATTGTAAGTCTCTGGTCTAATCGAGTGATATTTTCCAATTACTGAAGCAAAATGATTTTTACGAAGAGTATAAAAAAAGTCCTAAAACTCCAAAATGAGCCAAAAAGATCCCAAATAATTCACCCCCTCAATTGGAAAGTCACTTATAGATGGAATGAATGTGGAGAGGGTGTTTCCAGATGGGAGAGTCTAGGACCAGAGGGCACAGCCTCAGAATAAAAGGATGGACCTTTAGAATGGAGATGAGAAGGAATTTCTTTAGCCAGATGGTGGTGAATCTGTGGAATTCATTGCCACAGACAGCTGCGGAGGCCAAGTCATTGGGTATTTTAGAAGCGGAGATTGATAGGTTGCAGATTAGCAAGGGTGCCAAAGGTTGCAGGGGAAGGCAGGAAAAAGGGACTGAGAGGAAAAAAAAATCAGCAGCTAGGCTTGTATACACTGGAATTTAGAAGGATGAGAGGGGATCTTATCGAAACGTATAAGGTTATTAAGGTGTTGGACACGTTAGAGGCAGGAAACATGTTCCCAATGTTGGGGGAATCCAGAACCAGGGGACACAGTTTAAGAATAAGGGGTAGGCCATTTAGAACGGAGATGAGGAAAAACCTTTTCAGTCAGAGAGTTGTGAATCTGTGGAATTCTCTGCCTCAGAAGGCAGTGGAGGCCAATTCTCTGAATGGATTCAAGAGAGAGCTAGATAAAGCTCTTAAGGATAGCGGAGTCAGGGGGTATGGGGAGAAGGCAGGAATGGGGTACTGATTGAGAATGATCAGCCATGATCACATTGAATGGCGGTGCTGGCTCGAAGGGCCGAATGGCCTACTCCTGCACCTATTGTCTATTGTCTATTGAATGGTGGAGCAGACTCGATGGGCCAAATGACCTAATTCTGCTCCTATGTTATATGAAGTTATGAACAAACCCCTCCCAGACTCCAAAGACGTGCAGGTTTGTAGGTTAATTGGCTTTGTAAAAATTGTACAGTGTGTAGGGCAGAACTACTACGCAGGTGATCGCTGGCTGGCACGGACTCGATGGGCCGAATGGGCGATTTACACCCTGTATCTCTAAACTAAACGATAGAACTATCCTGAGAAATGGTCATAGATGTTTTACAGTATTAAAGAAGCAATGAAAATAATTCAAACAATTATTATTCAACAAAAAACATTGACAGAGCCATGGAGCATGGAAACACCACATTTACAAGTGCAGAAACAGATTATCTTTACTGGGTTGTGAATTAATTTAATATTAATTTCAGGATCCTAATTTAGTCAAGATCTCTACCTGGGAAATTAAACCTTATTGATCAGTGTTGATCAATAATGAAGCACTCATTAACTGGTTAAAAATGTTAACCAGGTAAGGTTTACAAGGTAACTCAGTAGAAATTCAAGAGAGAGCTAGATAGAGCTCTTAAGGATAGCGGAGTCAGGGGGTATGGGGAAAAGGCAGGAACGGGGTACTGATTGAGAATGATCAGCCATGATCACATTGAATGGCGGTGCTGGCTCGAAGGGCCGGATGTCCTCCTCTTGCACCTATTGTCTATTGTCTAAATGGGACCTAGAACAGACCGATTGTTCAGGATGAAGTACTCTGTCGTGGGATAGTGCTGTTCCCCATCTTTGCTGAGTTATCTTGCCTCAGTCGGGAAGCAGCTGTTACATCCTTTTGCATTAATCCTACATTAATCCCGTTTTATTCTTCCCACAGTTCAATCACCCACCTCTCACGTACACTCCCAACACTCGAATAAAGGGGAGGCCATTTAAAACTGAGGTGAGAAGAAACCTTTTCACCCAGAGAGTTGTGAATTTGTGGAATTCTCTGCCACAGAGGGCAGTGGAGGCCAATTCACTGGATGAATTTAAAAGAGAGTTCGATAGAGCTCTGGGGGCCAGTGGAATCAAGGGATATGGGGAGAAGGCAGGCACGGGTCACTGATTGTGGATGATCAGCCATGATCACAATGAATGGGGGTGCTGTCTCGAAGGGCTGAATGGCCTCTTCCTGCACCTATTTTCTATGTTTCTATGTTTCTACTACAGTGGCCAATTAAACTACTGACCCACAAGTGTCTAGGATGTGCAGGGAAACGGGGGCCCGCAGGGAAAACCCACGTGGTCACGGGGATAATGTGAAAAATCCACACAGACAGCATCGGAGGTCAGAATTAAACCTGGGTCACTGGAGTTACAAGATAGCAGCTCGACCAGCTGTGCCACTGTTACCGTTAAATACGTGCACATGTTGTTTTAAATGGGCTCCTATGAGTCCTTTCCCCCAGTCGTAGTTGTTTGGTGCAATGATGTTGCTGTGGAGCTGATGCTGTCTCTAACTGTGGAGTTTGGCAAACTGGTGGTTAGCCTGGGACGTTCCCAGAAAGTTGGCAATCCCTCCACTCATCTGATCGCGCCAGGACTAGCAGACAGGCAGTGGCCGCAGCTCCGGAATATTCCATCCCGCAGGAATCAAGGAGGGAATGCAAACTGCTTTAGAAGCAGTCGGCAGACAGGGAAACTTCCCGCGGGGCAGCTCTGCAGGGCAAAAGGAAAACGTAAAGAAAGTTCGTCGAACGCAGAGCTGAGCTGAGCTGAGCTGCCTCAGGCCAGTGTGGGCCGAGAGGCACAGAGGTGCTGCCACTGAATCCACACCACCCCCTGTTCTCTCTCCCACCGCCCCCGGCCCTATAAATGCAGCTCTGCCTGAAGAAGCAGTGAGTGTGGAAAAGAGAACGAGAGAGAGAGAGAGAGAGAGAGAGAGAGAGCATTCAGCAACTGCTCACCAAACTCAGGTAAAGGCACTCTTCTGATAACTTTCATTTCACCAGTGTCAGTGCTTAGGGGACTGGGTCAACCGGGAGAAAGTTTCTCTCTGTCTGATACAGAAGTTCCCTTCTGGATTTTTATTGGATATGTTGTTTATTGGCAGGGGGCTGCATTTTTTAATCCTGCACGATATAGGCGACAAGCCTCGCTCGTGTTGTGCTGACTGTCAGGCAGGCTATGCAGTCAAGAGAGAGCTAGATAGAGCTCTTAAGGATAGCGGAGTCAGGGGGTATGGGGAGAAGGCAGGAACGGGGTACTGATTGAGAATGATCAGCCATGATCACATTGAATGGCGGTGCTGGCTCGAAGGGCCGAATGGCCTACTCCTGCACCTATTGTCTATTGTCTAATTGTTTTTAGATAAATGGCCAATAAGACCCCAAGTTCTTAAGACGTAGGAGCAGAATTAGGCCATTATGGTCCATTGAATCTGCTCCGCCATTTGATCGTGGGTGGTCTATTTCTCCCTCTCACCCCCATACTCTTGCCTTCTCCCTGCAACCTTTGATGCCCTGACTAATCATGAACCTAGCAAAGTTTGCTTTTAAAATACCCAATGACATGACTTCCACAGATTCATCACCCTCCGGGTAAAGAAATTCCTCCTCATCTCTGTTCTAAAGGTACGTCCTTTAATGCTGAGGCTGTCAGTGTCCACTGGTCCTAGACTCTCCCACCACGGCTGGAAACACACTCTCCACATCCATTCTATTTAGGCCTTTCATCATCGGGGAGGTTTCCATGAGATGCATCCTCCCCCCCTGAGCCACCCCCCTGATGTGGACATTTATCACCCATCCTCCTTCATCCACCATTAAATTCATACGTGAGAGGAGTAGAATTAGGCCATTCGGCCCATCAAGTCAACTCCGCCATTCAATCATGGCTGATCCGTCTCTCTCTCTCCGAACCCCATTCTCCTGCCTTCTCCCATAACCTCTGACCCCCGTACCAATCAAGAATCTATCTGTCTATCTGTGCAATTCCTTCCTCAACAGCATGATGGTAGCACCATAGAGTCACACAGCTCGGAAACACGCCTTCAGTTCACCTTGTCCCTGATTTCTCCAAGATGGTGCCCCATTTCTCAGCTAGTCACACCTGCCTGCGTTTGGCCCATGTCCCTCTCAACCTTTCCTACCCAGTCTGTCTAAGAGTGGTTTAATACTGTTGTAGTAGCTACCTCAACTACCTCCTCTGGCAGCTCGTTCCATATACAGGCACGGTGGTGTAGCAGCAGAGCTACTGCCCAACTGCACCAGAGACCCAGGTTCGATCCTGACTGCGGGTGGTTAGAGAGTCATAGAGCGATACAGTGTGGAAACAGGCCCTTCGGCCCAACTTGTCCACACCGGCCAACAATGTCCCAGCTACCCTAGTCCCACTTGCCTGCGTTTGGCCCACACCTCTCCAAACCAGTCCTATCCATGTACCTGTCTAACTGTTTCTTAAACGATGGGATACTCCCAGCCACAACCACCTCCTCTGGCAGCTCCACACACCCACCACCCTTTGTGTGAAAAAGTTACCCCTCGGATTCCTATTAAATCTTTTCCCCTTCACCTTGAACCTATGTCCTCTGGCCCTCGATTCCCCTACTCTGGGCAAGAGACTCTGTGAATTTACCCGATCTATTCCTCTCATGATTTTGTACACTCCTCTCATGATTCTGTACATGGTGGCTGTCTGCACGGAGTTTGTACGTTCTCCCCATGACTGTGTGGGTTTTCTCCGAGATCTTCGGTTTCTTACCACATTCCAAAGGCGCACAGGTTTGCAGGTTAATTGGCTTGGTGTAAATGTAACATTGTCCCTAGCGTGTGTGTAGGGTAGTGTTAATGTGTGGGGATGGCTGATCGCTGTGGACTCGGTGGGCCGAAGGGCCTGTTTCAATACTGTACCTCACAACTAAACTAAAGTTCATATAACTGCAGCTAATCAACACCTTTTCAAGGGCAATTAAGGAGAAGCAATGAATGCCAAGTTAGCAAGCAACTCCAATATCCTGCAAATAAATGAAAACTTACTAAAAACCCATTAGGGAACGTGGGATGGGGGAAGCCACAAGGAATACCCCCAAAATAATCAAAAGAAAATGGACTGTGAATCATTGTATCACCGCATAAGTCAAACGCCCATGAAATAAATGACAAGAATCCAAACATTTCTCTAGAAAAACATTTCCCTCCGCAAAAGCCACAGGTGTGGAGAGTTGCAATTATCATGGGAGGGCAATCCCTGGTGAAATGAGAGAGCGAAGGAGGCTGGGCTAAACCCAAAAGCCAAAGGGGGGAGGTTAGCAATAAATATCAGCTCCATGAGGTAAATAACAAGACTTTAGATTCACCAAATGTAGCTCCCACTCTGGAAACCCAAAACTAAATGAAGCCATTCATAAAACCCAGTCAGAAATAATGAGGCTGAATAAAGGCTTTCAACGTTGCATCGTTGTGTGGGCAACACCAACCGGACAGTGGAAAAACATTGTGGCTGGAAAATATAACATTCTGTACAACAGAAAGACCAGTGTGTGCTAATAAAATGCCTTTGTAAATGGAAAAGGTCGACATAAACCCCAGTCTGTAAACACTCTGGTCTTGATCTATGTTGTGCGGCAGCTGGGCAGCATCACATTTCATGTAGAGTCAGGGAGACAGCTGGAAACAGGCCATTCGGCCCATCATGCCCATGCCAACCAGTGGGCAGTTATCCATATTAACACCATCATCCAGCACTTGGTCCACAGCCTTCAATGCAGTCCAATATGTTAAGGTTGTCGAGATGCTGCTTAAATCCTGTCAGTGACTCAGTTCCCACCACTTTCTCAGATGTTCCCTGGTGAAGTAGGAAGAGGCCATTCAGCCCACCAAGTCTATGCCCAACAGCAATCCCAACAGTCCCACTCATTTCCCGGCAGCTTATTCCCTCTCACATTCCAATCAACTTGAGTAATGGTTCGAAATACCAACTCAAATAAATCAATGATTTGAACCATGCAGCAGAGATAAGGCTGTTTGGTCCACCATCTCAACACCAACCAGCAAGCACACCCACCTATGCAAATCCTATTTACCAGCACCACCCATCCGTGCTTTGGATATCCAAGTGCTGGTCCAGATTATTTTTTAAATATTGCAATAATGCACACCGCCAGACTCAGGAACGGCTTCTTCCCCTCCGTTTAGTTTAGAGATACAGCGCGGAAACAACGCTGACCAACGATCCCCACACATTAACACTATCCTATACACACTAGGGACAATTTTTTAAAAACATTTACCAAGCCAATTAACCTATAAACCTGCTCGTCTTTGGAGTGTGGGAGGAAACCGAAGATCTCGGAGAAAACCCACGCAGGTCACGGGGAGAACGTACAAACTCCGTACAGACAGCGCCCTTAGTCTGTAACCGCCCTTAACCCGGGTCTCCGGTGCTGCATTCGCTGTAAGGCAGCAACTCTGCCGCTGCACCACCGTGCCGGCCTGATATCAGGCTTCTGTACCGTCCTTCCACAGGCTAGGGTGCAGTCCAATTCTCCTCTGCCTCATTATGGCCGTTGGACTTTGGCTCTGCAAACTGTTGCAACGTAATGCTGAGCACCACATCCTGCTCTCTGTATCTTTCCCGTCACTCTACCTATTGTGTTTGAGTCTGGCTTGATTGCATTTCTGTGCAGTATTATTTTATTTGATAGGATAGCATGTACATCAATGGTTTTCATTATACCACGGTGCTTGTGACAGTAATAAACCTGAAGCTGAAGTGATGACTTCCACTACTTTTGCAGGCTTCCCAAAGGACCTGGGCAGAATATAAGAGCAATTAAATGCTTTAATAGCCATGGGGATGGGAACTGGTCTGTTATCTCAGTTACAATCAAAATGAGGGTGTACTGCACGTTTTAGACAAAGTACTAACCCCCAGCTGTCCACCCAGGTACCTGTGCAAACATTAAACCCATGGTGTAAATTGAAGCTTGCTTCCTCACGACTCCACTGTCCAGTATGATGGGCCTTTGCTCGTGCGTTTATGTTCAGCTGAGCGTGGTTAATTGTGGGCAGCTCTTCATGCCTGCCCAACGCACGCACGAGGAATGTCTCGGAGATTACTGCTGATCCTTCCACGCTCAGTCACCCGTGAAGCAGAAATGGGAGCAGCTCCTTTGATGACTTCCCTCCATGGTCTGGTGAACATAAATTGATGTCACACAGCACAGCATCAAACATCTTGCTTATTATCTTCTCCGAGCACCTTCTCCAACACGGCGGGGTGTGGGCATGGCTCCTGATGGAAGGAGCAATTTTCACTTCTTGTTTATATTCAATTCAACGTGGAAGCCCACAAAAAAAACCCAACCCATTGCACCAAAACAGAAGGCAGGAAGAAGAAAATACGGAGATCAAGATAGCGTCAAGAAATTCTTCTAATTTTGGTTGATGTTGGATGGGAGGAGATTTGTGTGGAACAACGAAAAATAGAGAACAGATGGGTTGAAGGGCTGACCCAACACTACAAACTGTGCACAATATCTTGACAAATGGTTTGAATTTGGGCACTGTGTCACATTTTACATAAGCAACAAGTTGGACCTCCTTGCTCAATGAACTCCATGGAATGAAAATCATAAAAGATGTTTAAGGGGAAGCAAGTTTGATGAAAGGGCATAAGAAATAGCAGTAAAACTAGGGCACATGGCATGCCTTTCATACTAGTTATCCCACTTTTCCATCTACTTCCACCACACTAGTCTTTCTGCTGACCGGACAGCACGCAACAAAAGCTTTTCACCGAAGAAAGACACAAAAAGCTGGAGTAACAGTTTACAGAGATCAATTAACTTTTGAGCCGACAAAGCCTGATGTATTTGGGATGCGGGTGTTAAAAATTATGGGGAGAAGGCAGGAGAACGGAAGGGTTAGGAAGGAGAGATAGATCAGCCATGATTGAATGGTGGAGTAGACCTGATAGGCCGAATGGCCTAATTCTTCTCCTATCACTTATGAAACCGGAGCACCTGGAGGAAACCCACACGGTCACAGGGGGAACATGCAAACTCCACACAGACAACTTTTGAGGCCAGTATTGAACCAGGGTCTCAGGTGCTGTGAGGCCTAATTCTGCTCCTATAACTTATGAACATGAACTTCTACCAGTAGAGCAAAGGGGAAGATACAGAGTGCAGAATATAGTTCTCACATTGTTGCACATCACTTTCAGGGACAAAGTTCAACGTCTAGAATGTCTCTTCCCAAATTTTGATTTTTTAAAAAAGTTGCTTCAAGGATAGAGCTTGCATGATTGGTAAATAATTTTAAATCTCAGACATTAGAGCAACGAGTTGAGATGAAAATTAGGAAAACTCCAGAAACTCTTATCTTGTTAGAATAGGTATCTTGGTAGGGAACACGGTGGCTCCTCAATTCTATTGAGCTAAATCACGGTATGTTCCACCGTTAAGGAAGTCCAACTAACTCAGATTGAACAGTAGAGCAGTGCATGAATGCAGGATAGACACAAAAAAGCTGGAGTAACTCAGTGGGTCAAGCAGCATCTCTGGAGAGAAGGAATAGGTGACGTTTCGGGTTGAAACCCTTCAGTCCCAAATCGTCACCTATTCCTTTTCCTGAGATGCTGCCTCAGTTACTCCAGCTTTTTGTGTCTATCTTCGGTTTAAACCAGCATCTGCAGTTCCCTCCGACACACGAACACAGGACCCGATATTGTATTGAAACCTGATCACAGACATTGATTTAAGAGGTGATGTAGGAAATGCCAAAAAATATGCTTAATGTGCTGGCAATGTACAGCAAATTGTGGACGGAGCCCAGACCATCACACAGACCAACCTGCCTTCCATTGACTCCATTTATACCTCACGCTGCCTCGGCAAGGCCAGCAGCACAATCAAGGACGAGTCGCATTCTGGCCACTCCCTCTTCTCCCCTCTCCCATCAGGCAAAAGGTACAGAAGTGTGAAAACACACACCTCCAGATTCAGGGACAGTTTCTTCCCAGCTGTTTTCAGGCAACGGAATCATCCTACCACAACCAGAGAGCAGTGCTGACCGACCATCTACCTCTTTGGTGATGCTCAGACTATCCTTGATCAGACTTTGCTAGCTTTACCTTCCACTAAACATTATTCCCTTATCATGCATCTATACACTGTAAATGGCTCGATTGTAATCATGTGTGTTGTCTTTCTGCTGACCGGATAGCACGCAACAAAAGCTTTTCACCGAAGAAAGACACAAAAAGCTGGAGTAACCCAGCGGGACAGGCAGCATCTCTGGAGAGAAGGAATGGGTGACGTTTTGCACTCTACCTTGGTACACGTGACAATAACCTAAACTGAAACATTTCACAATCAATCAATCACAATCGTACTTTATTAGCCAAGTATGTTTTGCAACATATGAGGAATGTCGTTTGCCGTACAGTCATAACAATAACTATCCTTTTTTTAAAAATGTTTATTTAATTTTTTTTAAATTTAATTGATTACAGTGCATATAACAACAACAGTAAACCCCATCCCTCCCCTTCCCTACATAATCATGAAAACAAACACTGGAATTTAGAAGGATGAGGGGGGATCTTATTGAAACATATAAGATAATTAGGGGATTGGACACATTAGAGGCAGGAAACATGTTCCCAATGTTGGGGGAGTCCAGAACAAGGGGCCACAGTTTAAGAATAAGGGGTAGGCCATTTAGAACGGAGATGAGGAAGAACTTTTTCAGTCAGAGAGTGGTGAAGGTGTGGAATTCTCTGCCTCAGAAGGCAGTGGAGGCCAGTTCGTTGGATGCTTTCAAGAGAGAGCTGGATAGAGCTCTTAAGGATAGCGGAGTGAGGGGGTATGGGGAGAAGGCAGGAACGGGGTACTGATTGAGAGTGATCAGCCATGATCGCATTGAATGGCGGTGCTGGCTCGAAGGGCTGAATGGCCTACTCCCGCACCTATTGTCTATTGTCTATTGTCTATAAAAACAAACAAATAAAAATAAATTAAAAAAAAACATAACTACAATGTAACAAAAAAAGACAAAAGCACAAAAACATGAGGCAAGGTAATTTTCACAAGTCAAATATTTCAGTATTTTCACTGCTGGATTCAAAGAAGGTACAAAAGCATGTGGCATTGAGGGGATCGTTTTACTTGTCCTTAATATGCTGCAGCACTGGGTTCCATATGTTGAAGAACTTTTGAGGGTTGGCAGACAATTCATATCTCAACCTCTCTACGTGTAAGATGCCCATTAATTCTCTTAACCAAGTCTCAAACTGAGGAGCAGAGTCTGATTTCCATAGTTTCAAAATACATCTGCTGGCAATTACCATACCATAAACCAAGATTGTGCGAGCATTATGGTCTAGCTTCTCAAGCGTTGTGGAATACCCGAATAGAGCAGTTTCAGGGTCCGGAGTTAAAGTGACGTTTAAAACAGTAGAGTACCATTGAAATAAAAGACACCAAAAGTTGTGAAGTTTTGGACAAGTCCAAAAGTGGTGAGCGAGTGTACCCTCAGCGGTCTTGCATCTATTACACAAAGGTGAGAGCTAGACTTTGCTAGCTTTACCTTCCACTAAATATTATTCCCTTATCATGCACCTTTACACTGTGAATGGCTCAATTGTATTCACGTGTTGTCTTTCAGTGACATCGCTGAGTTACTGAGTGACAGGCACTCCAAGTTTTGTTAAATTTGCTATTTTCCTCTTAAAATGGGAACAGGTTCTTGACTGCTAGGTTGCCCCTGATTTTTGTAATGTTTCATCAGCAAAGAAAAGGTGTTTCTGTAAAAAAAAAAAAGGATTAGCACTGAAGAATTTGAAGGAAAGCAAGGTGGCTTCATGCTGCCCTTGAGGACCTGGGTCCACATTTTTATCACCGCTAACTATCAGAGGATCTGAAGGGCTTCCCATTAATCACTGAGCCACATACCTCAAAAAGTAGTGGTGCTGGTTAAGTGACAGAGGACATG
The DNA here is from genome assembly GCF_053455715.1 of Rhinoraja longicauda. NCBI lineage: Eukaryota > Metazoa > Chordata > Chondrichthyes > Rajiformes > Arhynchobatidae > Rhinoraja > Rhinoraja longicauda. The sequence continues at coordinate 14,792,288 of NC_135987.1, read as the reverse complement.
TGATGAAGAGCTTTGTTATCTGATTAACACCCCGACAAGTCAGCTGATAGCTCTCGGTTGAGTTACGGCCAATTTCAACCAGTCAATGTAAATCATCGTTGTTCTTGGTTATGTGCTCTGTTTATATTGCACATTAACCAGCTCTTTATATCGGAGGTCATGTAATCGTCCCAGTGTCTCCCCAGTCCCCTGAGAGCCGGTGCGACTGCAGCTGAAAGGATGGGCGGCAGATCAGAAACCCCTCCGGGCTCTCCTATTTTCTAAATTGCCTTTATTACGTAGAGGATAACTGGGGAGGGGGAGGCTGGCTCCACTCTGATGTTCTGCCCAGATTCTTCGAGAAGCCTTTCACTGAGATTTGATTTACATCTCCGTAATGGCTGCAACTATCTCCTGCCTGTTAAGAGTTTGATTCATGGCCCACACTGGAATGAAATGACTGTTGTTCAGCTGTGACTGTGCAGTATGAAGCAGGCACCTTCGCCAGGACAGTGAGCCTGCTAGCTTATTCTACAGAAGGTTCCACAATGAGTGATGATGGGTGGTGATGTTGTATGGATAGGTGCTTCTCAGTGCAACTGAAAGGGTGTCTCAGAGTATAAGAAAATAACTGCAGATGCTGGTACAAATCGATTTATTCACAAAATGCTGGAGTAACTCAGCAGGTCATGCAGCATCTCGGGAGAGAAGGAATGGGTGACGTTTCGGGTCGAAACTGAAGAAGGGTCTCGACCCGAAACGTCACCCATTCCTTCTCTCCCGAGATGCTGCCTGGAGGGAGCCAAGGACTCAGGTTCGATCCTGACTTCAGACTGAAGAAGGGTCTCGACCCGAAACGTCACCCATTCCTTCTCTCCCGAGATGCTGCCTGACCTGCTGAGTCACTCCAGCAATTTGTGAATAAATTGAAAGGGTGTCTCTCCTGGTTATTCACAAGATTAGCCATGTGAGTGAGGTGAAAAAAAGAGGAAGAGCTGAGCTCTTGCGCAAGGCGTACAAGGGGGGACAAAAAATTGGATTAAAAAAAAAAATGTACACACAAAATTACCAGTTTCAAGCCTCTTTTAGTGCATTTCAAAGTAAAAACAGACATTACAAAATAATATGAATATGTCACTGTACATTTTGAAGTAAATTCGCACATTAATTGATAATCAGCCCAAAAAGGTGGCAATTGGATTTTTCTGCTGTGTTTCATATTTTATCCCCTGTCTTAATTAATTTAGTTATATAAATAAACCATGGCGGCACGGTGGCGCAGCTGTAGAGTTGCTGCCTTACAGCGAATGCAGCGCCGGAGACTCAGGTTCGATCCTGACTAAGGGCGCCGTCTGTACGGAGTTTGTACGTTCTCCCCTTGACCTGCGTGGGTTTTCTCCGAGATCTTCGGTTTCCTCCCACACTCCAAAGACGTACAGGTATGTAGGTTAATTGGCTGGGCAAATGTAAAAATTGTCCCTAGTGTGTGTAGGATAGTATTAATGTGCGGGGATCGCCGGGCAGTGCAGACCTGGTGGGCCGAAGGGCCTGTTTCTGCGCTGTATCTCTAAATCTAAATCTAAATCTAAATCTAAAAAAATCTTGCACTTGAATTTAATATTTACTCATTACTGTTCCACCACTGATTTTCTGGCACTCTTGGTTCCGGAGCTTTGCTGGTTTATCCAGCAGGCCAAGGAAGTCGGCTATGGGGATAGATGTGCTGGTTCCGGCTGGGCTGGAGTTCCAGAGCCCCAGCCGCAGGTTGCAAATTCAACCCAACGATCGGTCGTGGAAGTCCCGATGAGGTCGAGATTGGCTGCCTTGCCCAGCCTAGGTGCCACATTTCCGAGGAGCCTTCCAGGGCGCGGGGGGAGGGGGGATTTCTCCCGGAACCCCTAGCGACCTCTAGCGGAACCCTATTCATTACAAGTCTATATATCATTTTGTTTTTTTCTTTCTTTTTTTCATTCCGATTGCTCCGTTTATTTGGCAAAGTGAAAACCAGGCAAAAAGCGCGGAAAAAGGATTTTAAAAACGCGGAAAATTCACGTGCCTGCAAGATATTACCTGTACAGTCCTTTACTGCCATCGACACAGCGGGCAGGGTTTTGATATGATGTTTTGGCTAACATTGCAGGATGTATAAATTATCTAATAGCACATAGTAAACAGAAGACAACCCACTGGCTTACAAATAATGGTAGTGCCTATTTAACTTAGACACCTAAATAGGTCAAAGTCATGCCATGTGATATTTTATATCCTCCTGAGGGGGGCAGACAAGGTTTTTAACATAGCTGTCCTATGATTGTACAGCACAACATCACCTGTGTTTTCTTGATCCAAGTTATAATGGTTATATTATCCAACACAGAGTTTAAACTGATTTAAGTCACATTCTGTAGAAAAGCATGAATGGCTTGTGTTTAGTGGAAATGTGGAGAAAAAAAACACCAATTGCTTTAAATTTGTCAACTTGCCCTTAAATGATTTAATAAAAACTTGCCTTGTCTAAAAATAAAACTTTCTGAAAGTATGGCAGAGTTTTTCTGCACTGACACACATTTATAGCTGCATGTGACCCTTGCTTTTTGAGCTGAAAAATGCCTTGTATCTATGTTTCAGGAGTCTGATGCTTACATGATCAAGTAGCCTGGCCACGTTACGAAGAGGATCAAACGCCGACTACCAAAACACTGAGTGAAAAGAATACAAATATTTCCGTCAATCTTTCATCAGCTGCTAAAACGGTAGCCTGTTTATTCTTTCCCTGCAACCCTCTAACTTATATGGACTGATTGGAAGTGCTAGGATCATTCACAGAGAGAGAGAAAAGGATTAATAGATTCAGCACAGGTTTTCAATAACGTTGGATTAATAGAAAGTGCATCCAACAGCAGGACATCTGTAATTGAAGGGCCACGGATTAAAGGTGATTCATTGAACCAGAGAAAAGTTATGACATGATTTTATCATTTGGTGCATCATGTATGTGCTTGCTAAAAGAGGTTCCCCCAGAATTTATTTATGTAGTGAGCCGTGTTTTGGGGTATGCGACCTGAAAGGGCAGTGGGATCAGATTCCAGAGTACCTTTCAAATGGAAATCAGATAGATACTCAAAAAGAAACAAAATGCAGGGCTGTGAGAATGAACGGGGATAGGACTACACAGATTTCTCTTTGAAAGATGCATGGATCGAATGGCCTTCTGTAATTATTATTGCATGATTCCAAAAGGGCTGGGAATGCTTACAGCAGCATTAGGATGAGATTCAGCAGGCTACAGTGCATCAGCAAAACTGTTAATGTAGTGGGGACACTTTTTGTTAGTTGCCATGTTACTAACGGTGCAAATATCAACACAGCTTTGCAACTCAGCAGCACTTTTACCACCGACAATTTCTCTTCCCCATTTAATCTGTCCACAATAGGCCAGAACCAGGTTACATTTTATAAGAATGTTCCATTCCATCCCTGATTTGACCAAGAATTAACATTTTCTTGATGTTTAGTTAATTTAGCGATTCAGCGCAGAAACAGGCTCTTCGGCCCACCGAGTCTGCACCGACCAGCGGTTCCTGCACGCCAACACAATCCCACACACACACTAGGGACAATTTACAATTTTACTGAAGCCAATTAACCTACAAAGCTGTACATCTTTGGAGTATTGGGAGGAAACTGGAGCTCACGGAGAAAACCCACACAGGTCATGTGGGGAACGTGCAAACTCTGCACAGACAGCGCCTGCAGTCAGCATCAAATTCTGGCGCTGTAAGGCAGCAATTCTACCGCAATACCATCATGTCGCCCAATGATTAATTAAGATTTAGTTTCAAAGACACAAAGTGCAGGAGCAACTCGGTGCTACCCCAGCAACATTCCTGGAGAACACGGAGAGGTGACGTTTTGGGTCGGGAATTTTCTTTGGGTCCCTATCAACATCACCTAAAATCATGTATAAAATCATGAGAGGAATAGATCAGGTAGATGCACAGAGTCTCTTGCCCAGAGCAAGGGAATCGACGACCAGAGGACATAGGTTCAAGGTGAAGGGGAAAAGAATTAGTAGGAGTCTGAGGGGGTAACTTTTTCACACAAAGGGTGGTGGGGGTATGGAAGAAGCCGCCAGAGGAGGTAAGAAACGTTTAAGAAACAGTTAGACAGGTACATGGAGAGGACAAGTTTGGAGGGAAATGGACCAAACGTGGGCAGGTGGGACTAGTGTAACTGGGACATGTTGGCCGGTGTGGGCAAGTTGGGTGAAGGGCCTGTTTCCACACTCTATGACGTATCCATGTCCTCCAGGGATGCTGCCTGACCTGCTGAGTTACTCCAGTACTTTGTGTCTTTTTTTTATAAGCCAGCATCTGCAGTTCCTTGTTTCTAAGATTTACTATTCAGTCAAGCAAGTTTTCTTTTCTTGATGTAATGGCTCATAAATGTATTGTTTAATGTATTGTATGGGTCACATTTTCCTTTTTTTTTATTAGCGAGTTTCTTCCAAATACACATTATGATGCTAATATAATGGAAATAGTTGTAGACTGGAAGCAAATGGAAGAGATGTTGCCATCCTGGTGCTGAAGAAAGAATTGTTTGAAGAGCAAGCTGCCAAATTCACAATTGGTGATATTTATTCCCAATTGATGTCTTTAAGAAAACTAGATTTGGAACTCCACAGGTAATTGACAATCAACATTGTAAGGTAAATGTTTCAATGTTCTCAACATTTGTTGGGATATATTTATGTCTGATTTTCTTGTCTTTTTGTTACAAATACTTTTTTTGTGATTAGATGAGGCAATATATGATTGATTCCTGGGATGGCAGGACTTTCATATGAAGAAAGACTGGATAGACTTGGCTTGTACTCGCTGGAATTTAGAAGATTGAGGGGGGATCTTATAGAAACTTACAAAATTCTTAAGGGGTTGGACAGGCTAGATGCAGGAAGATTATTCCCGATGTTGGGGAAGTCCAGAACAAGGGGTCACAGTTTAAGGATAAGGGGGAAGTCTTTTAGGACCGAGATGAGAATTTTTTTTTTCACACAGAGAGCGGTAAATCTGTGGAATTCTCTGCCACAGAAGGTAGTTGAGGCCAGTTCATTGGCTATATTTAAGAGGGAGTTAAATGTGGCCCTTGTGGCTAAAGGGATCAGGGGGTATGAAGAGAAGGCAGGTACGGGATACTGAGTTGGATGATCAGCCATGATCATATTGAATGGCGGTGCAGGCTTGAAGGGCCGAATGGCCTACTCCTGCACCTATTTTCTATGTTTCTATGTTTCTATGATCAATCGCTGTCAAAAAGTAATTACAAGAACCACCATCTACGACAAGAGAAGGTTGAAAGAATACCTGAGCACTATATCTTATACTTCAGCAAAGAACAAGCTGCTTGGGGAGTTGAATGGATCAAGCAGCATCTGTGGAGGGAAATGGGTCAGGGCCTTCCAATCTGATGGAGGATCCCAACCAAATCCAAAGTCAATTAACCTACAAACCCATAGTCTTTGGAGTGTGGGAGGAAACCAGAACACCTGGAGAAATCCCACATGGTCATGGTGAGAACGTACAAACTCCATACAGACAATACCTGTGTCAGGATCGAACCTGGGTCCATGACGCTGGAAGGCAGCAATTCTACCGCTGCCCTGTGTTAAGCTAATCTTCTCTGCCTACATTCCCTGTATATTCTCCAGGGGACTTATTAAACTAAAGACCCGCCAGGGGGGGGGTTGACTTGAAAAATGATATTTCCTTGCAACAGCACAGATGGGAGAACCATTTCAGTCAGAGAGTTGTGAATCTGTGGAATTCTCTGCCTCAGAAGGTAGTGGAGGCCAATTCTCTGAATGCATTCAAGAGAGAGCTGGATAGAGCTCTTAAGGATAGCGGAGCCAGGGGGTATGGGGAGAAGGCAGGAACGGGGTACTGATTGAGAATGATCAGCCATGATCACATTGAATGGCGGTGCTGGCTCGAAGAGCCGAATGGCCTCCTCCTGCACCTATGGTCTATTATCTATTAATCATCTTTATCTTGCAAGCTCACAATTGTACCTGTGGCTCAAACTAATGGGTTGGGAGCATTAAGATAGCTCATCCAATCTGCACCCATTCCTGACTGAACTCTGCTTCCCTGGCCTCCGATGGACATGTAATACACTCCTCCTGGCAAAATATGTTTGGACTGCACTGCGTTTTCTCAGATAAGTGTCAAAAAAATTAATAGGTCTTTTTTTTTGTTTACAATCCAAATAGGAACAATGTCGTCAGAGACCAAGAATGGGACAACTGTATTGCCCGACGTTCTTAAGCTTCTTCTGACAACCACAGAAGCCCAGGGGAGGGTCGAACCGCCGACCGGAGCAGCAGACCCTTTGCCGACCATCATCGCTGTGATATCCATCTTCCTTCTCTTGGCGACGTGCGTCAGTTTTGTGGCCCTGTGCAATCCCGCTGGGCTAGACAGCACCCGCTACGGCCCCTATGAGTGCATGCCCTACCACGCCGAGGATGCCAGCGAGCCCCGGCTAAAACTGTGGAAACGTTTGGGCTCCTTGAGGCACTCGTTAAACAGCTTCAGGCGAAATCGACCCCTCGTTCAACCTCAAGCAACTCCTGCAACTCAGTGCCAAGTGGAGCAGAATGACTCAGACTTTGCAGAGTCGACAAAAATGTAAAGGTTCAGCAGCTATAAAACTCGTGCACAGACTTGTTCAGTGATAAGAACCAGGGATTAAAAGTCGTAAAAGATTAACCACAGCTGTAATCAATATCAGCGGGGGAAAAATGTCATCGTTCATTAGCCTTTGGAGAGTGCATTAGGTGATACTGAGCATCTTTCATGCTGTGCTGTAAACAATATCATCTAAAGAACAACACGTCAGCCACACTGCGATCATCTATAACCATAGATTTCACACTTGAACACAGTGAGCGGGAGAATGTAAAGACACCAGACAGTGTTCACTATCGGACGTAATTCATTGCCTCTCAGCTACGGTTTAATTGGATGAATACATCATATAAACACAGCAAAAAGCAGACAGAGGCCAATGGGCCCCTCAGGCCCAGTGCATCCTGCAACATGATCATCCACTCAGTCCCTTGTTGCCATATTTATCCCACGCCACTTGATCACCGCCGCATTAAAGAGATCAACCTCCTTCTTTAATATATATGTAATGACTAGGCACCCACTGCTTCTGTGGGATGTAATTCCACAGGTTGACCAGGTAGATACGCAAATGCTGGAGTAACTCAGCGGGTCAGGCAGCATCTCAGGAGAGAAGGAATGGGTGACATTTCGGGTCGAGACCCTTCTTCAGACCCAAGGTTTCCCACAGATTTACCATGTTCTGGGGGAAGAGGAGGGAGAGAGGGGGGGGGGGGTGTCAGTGGGTGAGGGGGATCCAGAGATATGGGAGTGGGTTCCAGAGATGGAGGGACCCAAAGATGGAGGTCCCAGAGATGGAGGGTCCCAGAGATGGAGGGTCCCAGAGATGGAGGGTCCCAGAGATGGAGGGTTTCAGAGATGGAGGGTCCCAGAGGTGGGGGGTTCCAGAGGTGGGGGGGGGGGAGTTCCAGAGGTGGGGGGGGGGGCTTCCAGAGGTGGGGGGGGGATTCCAGAGGTGGGGGGGTTCCAGAGACATGGGAGTGGGTTCCTAAGATGGAGGGTCCCAGAGATAGAGGGTCCCAGAGGTGGGGGAGGGGGATCCCAGAGGTGGGGGGAGGGGGGTCCCAGAGGTGGGTCCAGAGGTGGGGGGTCCAGAGGTGGGGGAGGAGGTTCTAGTGGTGGTTGAGGGGGGTCCCAGAGATGGGGGAGGAGGTTCCAGAGATGGAGGGCCCCAGAGGTGGGAAGGGGGGGTCCCAGAGGTGGGGGAGGAGGTTCTAGAGGTGGGGAAGGGGGTCTCAGAGGTGGGGGGGGGGGGAGGTACCAGAGGTGGGGGCGGGGCGGGGGCGGGAGGAGTTGATCCTTTAGATGGGGAGAGGGGGAAAGAGGAGAAGGGTGGAGAGGAAAGGCTTCAATCACTGAACCAAAACCCACAGAACCAACGCTGGTTGCCCTTAAGTACCCTTTTCCCTAGAAAATGTAAAAGTTAAGATGTCCCAGGAATTTCCCCAGCACGCAGTGTAGGAACACATGAGCTGGATCCATTAATGAGGATAAACCGGAGGATTGCACAAAATCAAAAATAACATTGCAGGCGTGTTTCAAATGGATGGACAATGACAGAAAAAAAAGGTCTTTCTTCTCCACGCCAGTCCTGCAAAATCCACACTTTGTGAAGATAATAAGCACTATTATCCTAAGTCCTAAACGAGAGGCTGACAGTGGCTGTAAAGACCGCGCATAATTTACCCATCATTTAGTTTAACTTACTCAACCAAGACAACCATCCCCCTCAGCGACAGGTAACGGTTCAATTCTCTTGGATACTAATCCCTTTTTACAAACCACACTTCTGAAATCCAATTAGTTGGCCATCATAAATGACTGAACCATAATCCCAGAAACAGAATCACGCGAGCACGCGGGGAGAAATTGAATATTCTCTTTGTTGATGCGAGGAGGTGAAATTTCAACTGTCCCTTTGAGCTGTGTGTGGTGGGCTTATATACCTGGTACAAATTCCACACTGATACTTCAATAACTATTTGCTTTGGAATACCACTGTCAGTCCAGTAAAATAAGATTTAGTTTCGATTAGTTTAGCTTAGAGATGCAGCGCGGAAACAGGCCCTTCGGCCCACCGGGTCCGCGCCGACCAGCGATCCCCGCATATTAACACTATCCTACACAACCTAGGGACAATTTTTAAAACATTTTACCAAGCCAACTAACCTACATACCTGTATGTCTTTGGAGTGTGTGAGATAACCGAAGACCTCGGAGAAAACCTATGCAGGTCACGGGGAGAACGTACAAACTCCGTACAGTCAGGGATCAAACCCGGGTCTCCGGCGCTGCATTCGCTGTCAGGCAGCAACTCTACCGCTGCACCACTTCATCCACGCTGATTGTCATGCCTATCTACATTAATCCCACTTGCCCACTGTAAGTCTACATTCCTCTGAATGCAAAAGATAGACACAAAAAGCTGGAGTAACTCAGCGGGACAGGCAGCATCTCTGGAGAGAAGGAATGGGTGACGTTTCGGGTCGATACCCTTCCTCAGAATACAGTCTGAAGAAGGGTCCCGATCTGAAATGTCACCTATCCATTTGTTCCAGAGATGTCGTCTGACCCGGTGAGTTATTCCAGCATTTTGTGTCTTATCTTTGGCATAAACCAGCATCTGCTGTTCTTTCTCATTCCCTCAATGCCTTTCCTGTCCAAGTACTTGTCTAAACAATGTTTAAATGGAGTAATTTTATCCTTTTCTCTGCCGGCTCATTCCCAATATTTACCAGCCTCAGTGTGAATAAACGTACCCATCAGATCTCCTTTAAATTTATCTCCTCTCACATTAGACCTGCGCCCTTTAATTCTGCCCCGTGAAAAACATTCCGACACTCATTTCAGAGGAAGGGGAAAAGATTTAATAGGAATCTGAGGGGTAACTATTTCACACAAAGGTTGGTGGGTGTATGGAACAAGCTGCCAGAAGAGGTAGTTGAGGCGGGGACTATTGTAATGTTTAGACAGGTACATGGATAGGACAGGTTTAGAGGGATATGGGCCAAACACAGGCAGGTGGGATGGGTAGGGAGGAACTGCAGATGCTGGTTTAAACTGAAGACGGACACAAAAGGCTGGGGTAACTCAGCGGATCAGGCAGCATCGCTGGAGAAAAGGAATAGGTGACATTTCGGGCCTGAAGAAGGGTCTTGACCCGAAAAGCATCACATAGAAAATAGGTGCAGGAGTAGGCATCTACTCATTTTGGCCCTTCGAGCCTGCACCGCCATTCAATATGATCATGGCTGATCATCCAACTCAGTATCCTGTACCTGCCTTCTCTCCATACCCCCTGATCCCTTTAGCCACAAGGGCCACATCTAATTCCCTCTTAAATATAGCCAATGAACTGGCCTCAACTACCTTCTGTGGCAGAGAATTCGACAGATTCACCACCTATTCCTTTTCTCGAGAGATGCTGCCTGATCCGCTGAGTTACTCCAAGCTTTTGTGTCTGCAGGCAGGTGGGACTTGTGTAGATGGGGCATGTTGGTTGGCGTGGGCAAGTTGGGCCGAAGGGCCTGCTTCTGCACTGTATGACTCCATGACCCAATCCTATCGTTGTGCACGTTTGTGTGGGAAGAGGGGTGGCTGTAGGTGGATGGGGTAAGATCTTGCTATGGGCCTTGAAGATGGGGGGGGAGGTAAAGTGTGGAGGTGGGTGTAGAGTGTGTGTGTGTGTGTATGCGTGCATGTGTATGTGTGTGCGCGCGTGCGTGTGCGTGATAGGGGCAGTGCAGAGGGTGAGCAGTGATGCAGCACCTTGTGACCGGGGAGTAAGTATTGCCGAGGGAAACGCAAGGGGGAGATTATTCAGCAGCTGAATTCCAGCCACGCGCTGCATTTTAACTTGAATTGAAATGAGATCGTCCTGAAGGTCGGATTTGAGGGAGAAATAAGAATGAAAGCATATAATCTCAACTGACAGCCAACAAAAGGTACCTGGAGCAATTTGAAATGGCAGTGAAAATTGCTTGCACTCAAAATCAAAATAGCAATGGGAATGTGATTATCGATAGCTGTTCATGCAAAGTAGATACAAGTCAAACCAAGTCACTCTCTAAAGCCATCTGGACACATATCTGGGCAATAACTGGGCAGCGAGTCCATTTATAGATATTGTAAGAAAATAACTGCAGATGCTGGTACAAATCGAAGGTATTTATTTCACAAAATGCTGGAGTAACTCAGCGAGGTCAGGCAGCATCTCAGGAGAGAAGGAATGGGTGACGTTTCGGGTGGAGATCCATCTTCAGACTGATGTATAGATAGTTTTTCAGACCAATTATAGGTATTTACATTTGTCACTTTTAGGCGCTTCTTCAGAATTGACGCGCTAACAAATCATACAACAGGACAGCACGGAGACAGACCCTTCAGCCCACAATTTATGTACTGAACATGATGCAAAGTTAAACTAATCTCCTCTGCCTACCGTAGTCCATATACCTCCACTCCCTGTATATCCATGTGCCGGTCTAAAAGCCTTTCAAATGCCACAGAAGGTAGACACAAAAAGCTGGAGTAACTCAGCGGGTCAGGCAGCATCTCTGGTGATAAGGAATAGGTGACGTTTTGGGTCGAGACTCTTCTTCATTCCTCTTAAGCGCCACTATCATTTCCACCTCCACCACCTCTGACAGCGCGTTCCAGGCACGCACTACTCTTTGTGTAAAAAGGGGACCAATTTCACTATCAGCAGCTGTTTCACACATGCCACTGGGCACCTGCCTGTCAGCGTGGAAACAGGCCCTTTGGCCCAACTTGCCCACACCGGCCAACATGTCCCAGCTACACTAGTCCTATCTGCTGGAGTTTAGTCGATACCCCTCCAAACCTGCCTTTTCAGGATAGACACAAAAAGCTGGGGTAACTCAGCGTGACAGGCAGCATCTCTGGAGAGAAGGGATGGGTCATGCTTCCGGTCGAGACCCTACTTCAAATCCTTCTCGACCCAAAACATCACCTATTCCTTCTCTCCAGAGATGCTGCCTGTCCCGCTGAGTTACTCCAGCTTTTTAATGTCTATCTTCGGTTTAAACCAGCATCTGCAGTTCCTCCTTACACACTGTCCTATCCAGGTACCTGCCAAACTGTTTCTTAAATGTTGGATAGTCCCTGCCTCAATTACCTCCTCGAGCAGCTTGTTCCATACACCCACTGCCCTTTGTGTGAAAAAGTTACCCCTCACATTCCTATAAAATCTTTTCTCCTTCAATTTGCTGATTTTCATCTCTCCTCATTTTTACTTCCATTGACATTCACAGGAAGAGATGCAAAGTGTGGCTATCACCTCAAGACGTGCTGCATTACATTATAACACAAATTCAGGGTATACACCGATTCTATTCTACAGACGAGGGACAATTTACAGCAGCCAATTAACCTACAAGCTTTCATGCCTTTGGAATGTGGGAGGAAACCGGAGCAGCTGGAGAATACCCAGGGAGAACGTACAGACTCTGTACAGACAGCACAAGTCGGAGTCAGGATCGAACTCGGGACTGTGGGGCAGCAACTCTACCGCTGCTCCACTGTGCTGCCCATGAATACTGAATTGGTTTTAAGGAAGGTAGCGTGGCTGAGCCGATCAACCAGTTTCATCTCATTCACAAAATGCTGGAGTAACTCAGCAGGTCAGGCAACATCTCGGGAGAGAAGGAATGGGTGACGTTTCGGGTCGAGACCCTTCTTCAGACTGATGTCAGGGGGGCGGGACAAAGGAAGGATATAGGTGGAGACAGGAAGATAGAGGGAGATCTGGGAAGGCGGAGGGGAAGAGAGGGACAGAGGAACTATCTAAAGTTGGAGAAGTCGATGTTCATGCCACTGGGCTGCAAGCTGCCCAGGCGAAATATGAGGTGCTGTTCCTCCAATTTCCGGTGGGCCTCACTATGGCACTGGAGGAGGCCCATGACAGAAAAGTCAGACTGGGAATGGGAGGGGGAGTTGAAGTGCTCGGCCACCGGGAGATCAGGTTGGTTAACGCGGACCGAGCGCAGGTGTTGAACGAAGCGATCGACGAGCCTGCGCTTAGTTTCGCCGATGTAAATAAGTTGACATCTAGAGCAGCGGATGCAATAGATGAGGTTGGAGGAGGTGCAGGTGAACCTTTGGCGAAACCAAGCGCAGGCTCGGCGATCGCTTCGCTCAACACCTGCGCTCGGTCCGCATTGACCAAACTGATCTCCCCGTGGCCGAGCACTTCAACTCCCCCTCCCATTCCCAGTCATGGGCCTCCTCCAGTGCCGTAGTGAGGCCCACTGGAAATTGGAGGAACAGCACCTCATATTTCGCCTGGGCAGCTTGCAGCCCAGTGGTATGAACATCGACTTCTCCAACTTTAGATAGTCCCTCTGTCCCTCTCTTCCCCTCCTCCTTCCCAGATCTCCCTCTATCTTCCTGTCTTTACCTATATCCTTCCTTCGTCCCACCCCCCTGACATCAGTCTGAACAAGGGTCTCGACCCGAAACATCACCCATTCCTTCTCTCCTGAGATGCTGCCTGACCTGCTGAGTTACTCCTGCATTTTGTGACTAAATACCTTCGATTTGTACCAGCATCTGCAGTTATTTTCTTATACAACCAGTTTCATCTTCAATGTGCAGTAAGTGGCCTCACTCCACTCCTGGGCAGCCATGCCTTGCTTCTGGTGCAGTGTCAACAAGAGGCTCCGTTTACAAATGTGCGGGTGGTTCTGATCAATCTGCAGGTCCAAAGCACTGGACCTTGGCAAGTTTACAGATAAACAGTTCCCGATTGAAAACCTGAGGGATGACATTTGCTGCACTGCCCCTTAAACTCCGGGTCGGTAAGTGAAATGTCATCCTGTGCCGTAGCACAGGCAAGGGTTGAATGAATGGCACGCAGGTTAATAGAAATAGTTTGTAAAACTCCAACCTAATTGGGCAGCAAAAGACAAATAATCTCCAAGATTCTGTTGAGCAAAGTCAGGGTCACTATGCAGTTTGCAGATAACGCACTGCTCTCTCATCCAAGTATCATTTCAGAAAGGGTGACCTTTCCAATGATGCTTGAGAGGAGAAGTTTCTAAGACACTCTAGTCACAAGACTGTTGCATGAAGCATAGACCACAGATCAGCACAGCACAGTAACAGGTCCTCAGGCCCACAATGTCTCTGGCGAGCATGATGCCAAGATAAACTAATCTCATCTGCCTGCACGTGATTCATATCCCTCCATTCTCTGCATATCAACGTGCTTACCGACAAGAATTTTGAACACCACTTTAAATCCTCGACATTATTTGACCAAAACGTGAAGTGGTGGAGAATCCCGCCCTCGCATGGCTAAAGGATGCTTGCTAAAATTCACTGTTGCATTTAGTTCCGATAATTATATGAAGAGTTTGGGTCTTTCCCCACATTGGATAGATGTTTCCCAGGTTTACCTTATTGACCGCCTTTATAATTGGAGCAGACTCCAACAACATTATCTTATCCAGGGACAAGAATCTAACTTGTTCACCATAAAAGGGGGGGCACGGTGGCGCAGCGGTAGAGTTGCTGCCTTACAGCGAATGCAGCACCGGAGACCCGGGTTCGATCCCGACTACGGGTGCAGTCTGTACGGAGTTTGAACGTTCTCCCCGTGACCTGCGTGAGTTTTCCCCGGGACTTTTGGTTTCCTCCCACACTCCAAAGACGTGCAGGTTGTAGGTTAATTGGCTTGGTAAATGTAAAAATTGTCCCCTAGTGGGTATAGGATAGTGTTAATGTGCGGGGATTGCTGGTCAGAGCGGACCCGGTGGGCCGAAAGGGCCTGTTTCCGCATTGTATCTCTAAAAACAGCAGTTTGGGGCAAAGGACACTGAATTGAGACTGGAGAATTGCAAATGGCAGACGAGGGGGTCTTTAATGTTTGACAAGATGAGTGTTTGTTTCAGGAGCACCTGTGTTTGCTCACCTTCTATAGGGAGGCATGCACTTGTGATAGAAAGAGTTCTGGGAATGGTTAGGTGTATTAAGAAACTGCAGATGCTGGTTTATACCGAAGACAGACGCAAAATGCTAGAGTAACTCAGCTGGACAGGCAGCATCTCTGGAGAGAAGGAATCGTGATGTTTCGGATTGAGACCCTTCTTCAGACTTCAGATTCTGGGAAAGGTATTGGTTCACTACTTTCACATGTATGGAGGGAGATACAGTGATAAACTTTGTTTTGTTTGCCATCCACGCAAATCATACCATACATGAGTACAGCAGGTAGCGCAAAAGAGAAGATGAACAGAGTGCAGAATATGATGTTACAGCTACAGAGAAACTGCAGATTAAAAAAATTCAAGGGCCACGAGAAGGTAGAATGGAAGATCAGAATTCATCCCCAGCATATGATAGGTCTGTTTGTGCACCTGATATCAGCGGCGAAGATGCCGATCTTGAATCTGGAGGTACGTGCTTTCAAACCTTTGTATTTTTTACCTAATGGGAGATGGGAGAGGGAATGACTTGGGTGTGAGTGGTCCTGGATGAGGTGTGTTTGCTTTACGGGTGATGATATGGGACCTAGCAATAGACAATAGGTGCAGGAGTAGGCCATTCGGCCCTTCGAGCTAGCACCACCATTCAATGTGATCATGGCTGATCATTCTCAATCAGTACCCCGTTCCTGCCTTCTCCCCATACCCCCTGACTCCGCTATCCGTAAGAGCTCCATCTAGCTCTCTCTTGAATGCATTATGCTTGAATGCTAGCGTTTAAAAGGGGAGGAGATCTTGTTGAACCAAATCCTTCCAGGGCCTGACAGGCTAGATGCAGGGAGGATGCTTGCCCTGAGTGAGGAGCCAGGGACCTGAAGGCACAACGATGAAGAACGAGATGCAGAGACATTTCCTCACTGGAGGGATGCTGAATCTTTGGGATTACTTGAAGGGCTTGATTCAAGATATTGATCCATACAGCAGACATTAAGGAGATCAAGGGATATGGAGGAGATGGTATTGGGAAGTGGTGTTGAGGTAGAACATCAGCCATGACTTACGGAGCGGGCTAAAACGACAGTATGGAGTACTCCTCCATATGTTCTTAGGAGTGTTGAGGTTCCACCTACATGCCTGGAAAATAGTGACCCCCACATGGAAATTAGGATGCCTGTGCTAAGCATGGTAAGGAATAGGAGCAGGAGGAAGCCTTCAGCTCTTGAGCAGCTCACCGTTCACTAAGATCACGGTTGATCTTCCACTTCAGCATTATTTCAATAGTGCTTCATTGTCACGTGTGTGAAGTGCAGGTCCAACAAGGCAGCATCATTCAGGACAAACAGTCTGCCTTACTGAAATGCCATCTTCCCTCAGTGCAACAGTGTGTGCCATCTAAATAAAGCGACCTGCCTAGGCTTCTACAACAGCATCTCCCAACCCTTGCCTCCAGCACAACGGGCTGCAGGTCTATGGAAGCACCATCACATGCAAGCTCCCCTCCACATTGAATATCATCCCGACTTTGAAGTCAAACCACTGCTCCTTCATTGACGCTGGGCCAGAATCTTAGAGCTCTCTGACTTAGATCTCATTCAGCAGAAGAATTGCAATGGTTTAAGAGGATTACTCACATCGTTGTCTCTTAAAGTTTGCCAACAAACACTGGCCGGTCTTGCCAGTGACGGTCACATCTTGTGCATCAGTTTAGTTTAGTTTAGAGCTACCGCGCGGGAAACAGGCCCTTCGGCCCACTGTGTCCACACTGACCAGCGATCCCCGCGCATTAACATTACCTTGCACGCACCAGGGACAAGTTCTTTTTTACATTTACACCTAGCCAATTAACCTACAAACCTGTACGTCTTTGGAGTGTGGGAGGAAACCAAAGATCTCTCACAGGTCACAGGGAGAATGTACAAGCTCCGTACAAACAGCACCCGTAGTCAGGATCGAACCCAGGTCCGTGTCAGTAGCTCTACCGCTGCGCCACCGTTGCAGCAGCGTTTATTATATAAATCACAAATATTTTGGACAGGGTCTGTGGAGGTTTTGCTAAAACAAGATGTGGCACTTCCAGCAACTTATGATCCTGTTTCTCTTTTTCGTCCCGGGGTGTTGTTAAGCTGAGGAAACGCCACAGTGCCTATCATCAGAAACAGCACTGCCGTGAATTAGGTGGAACAAAATATTCCAAAGAAAGAATTAACAAAACTAGCAGAGGACCGAGTCAGTACCTCCGGGGAATAAGTGCAAGATGATTATTTCAATCACATTTTGAGTATACTAATCCAGAATCATGACCGTGTCTTAAAAATGTAAATGATCGTGATTTCTGGTAACGGTAGGTTGCAGAGTGCCAGAACATTTGAAACAACATTGGAGTCAGGATAGGGTAACACCAGTAATCATTTAACTGTGTCGAATTGAACATGATTCTACTGCTGGAAGTCTGTCAACATTACGATGCACAAATAAAGGGTGCATGACAGAAAGTAGTAAGTGACTGAAAGACTTGCACTCCAGGCATTTGGACTCAAGATTTACATTGCTGGAAGAATCCTCACTGAAATCTTAAAGGACGACACAAAATGCTGGAGTAACTCAGCGGATCAGGCAGCATCTCTGGATAGAAGGAATGGGTGACGTTTCGGGACGAGACCCTTCTTCAGACGGAGAGTCAGGGGAGAGGGAGACACAGAGGTAAGGAAGGGTAAGGTGTGAAAACGAGACATCAAAGGGGACAAAAATCAAGGAAAACGTAGAATAGATCATCGCTAGCTTGTGGAAGATCGACAACAAAGCACACAGAGATAAAATGAAAACAAGGAACAGTCAGACTGGTCGGAAAACTGGGAAGAGGGAGAACAAAAGGCATACTTGGGAAATATGCGCATGCACGTACATATTTTCTCACTATGGTAACTATCACATGAACAATAGTCTACTCCAGTTCATTTAGGAAAAGAGCAAAACATTTTTACTTCCATTGCAATTCATCTCCTGGTCTCAAGAGTCTCAAAGCACTTTGCATAAATGTAATTACTTTGAAGTCTTACAGGGACCATTAAGTAGATCAATGTCATTAAGCTGAACATTTTGTACACAGTAAAGGCTTAAAGTCAAATGAATGACCAATTAGAATGTTTAAGGCAAGTTTGTTAAGCAAAGTATAGTGGGCACAGGACCAAGGACTTCAGCTCTTTTTTAACCAGTTCTATGGAAGTCTTCACTTATTTTACTGAAGATGGTGACAGACCCCCTGATCTTCACAGTGCCTCTGACATTGCAACGCTCCCTCAGCACTGCACTGCAATCACTCAGCCTGGCCAACTGAGAGGGTGCTACAGCGGCAGAGACCCGGGTTCGATCCCGACTACGGGTGCTGTCTGTACGGAGTTTGTACGTTCCCCCAGTGGGTTTTCTCCCGAGTGCTCCGGTTTCCTCCCACACTCCAAAGACGTACAGGCTTGTAGGTTAATTGGCTTGGTATAATGGTAAATTGTCCCTAGTGTGTTAGTGTGCAGGGATCATGGTCAGTGTGGACCTGGTGGGATGAAGGGCCTGTTTCCATGCTGTATCACTAAACTAAATTAATCACCTCTTGAAGCCCCATTGTTGGGTCTGAAACAATAACACTTCAACCATATTAATTGGAAGAGGTTTGTAAGTTAATTTGCGTGGTAAAACGTGAAAATTGTCCCTAGTGGGTGTAGGATAGTGTTAATGTGTGGGGATCGCTGGTCGGTGTGGACCCGGTGGGCCGAAGGGCCTGTTTCTGCGCTGTATCTCTAAACTAAACTAAACTAAGAACATTAGTTAGGCCACAACTACTGGGCTCCAAGAGGGAGGTGCAAGGATATTAGTTAGGAAAAGGGGACGTACAACGTGATCTGGGTGCCTTAGTGCATCAGTCACTGAAAGGAAGCATGCAGGTACAGCAGGCAGTGAAGAAAGCCAATGGAATGTTGGCCTTCATAACAAGAGGAGTTGAGTATAGGAGCAAAGAGGTCCTTCTGCAGTTGTACAGGGCCCTAGTGAGACCGCACCTGGAGTACTGTGTGCAGTTTTGGTCTCCAAATTTGAGGAAGGATATTCTTGCTATTGAGGGCGTGCAGCGTAGGTTTACTAGGTTAATTCCCGGAATGGCGGGACTGTCATATGTTGAAAGACTGGAGCGACTAGGTTTGTATACACTGGAATTTAGAAGGATGAGAGGGGATCTTATCGAAACGTATAAAATTATTAAGGGGTTGGACACGTTAGAGGCAGGAAACATGTTCCCAATGTTGGGGGAGTCCAGAACCAGGGGCCACAGTTTAAGAATAAGGGGTAGGCCATTTAGAACAGAGATGAGGAAAAACTTTTTTAGTCAGAGAGTTGTGAATCTGTGGAATTCTCTGCCTCAGAGGGCAGTGGAGGCCAATTCTCTGAATACATTCAAGAGAGAGCTAGATAGAGCTCTTAAGGATAGCAGAGTCAGGGGGTATGGGGAGAAGGCAGGAACGGGGTACTGATTGAGAATGATCAGCCATGATCACATTGAATGGCGGTGCTGGCTCGAAGGGCCAAATGGCCTCCTCCTGCACCTATTGTCTATTGTCTATATTACCAGAGTTGGAGAATGACAGTTAAAGGGAAGACAGACACAGAAAGCTTGATTAACTCAACGGGTCAGGCAGCACTTCTGGAGAAAAGGAATAGGTGACGTTTCGGGTCGAGACTCTTCTTCAGACTCGACCCGAAACGTCACGTATTCTTTTTCTCCAGAGATGCTGCCTGTCCCGCTGAGTTACTCCAGGATTATGTGTCTATCTTCTGTGTACACCAGCATCTGCAGTTCCTTCCTGCTCATAGACTGAGTGTCTGCAGTTCCTTGTGTGTATATTTTCCACTCAAGGTCTTGCCCGCTGGGTTATCTCTTTCCTCCAATCCAGATTTTGCTGCCTTTCTGCAGGTGTTAGGAGTTAGATGTGCAGGGCACAATCTTATTTGCTTGGCTGATCCTGGTCTTGACTGACCGGACACTAAATCCTGTCTGCTTAAACATTAGAACAGGCAGCCATTGAGCTGTGGCCAGCTCTAGCATGCGGAGCAAACATTTCACAAGTTAGCAGAAATCAATCTCGTACTACAGACCAACTGAATTTGGTAAAGGATCAATGCATTTGTTTGGCCTACACTGAATTCCCAATGATTGACATTGTATGGAAAAATAACATACTAAATCCAACAAAATGGAATAGTAAAAATCTGAAAGTGGACTGTTGGAGATTGGAGAAGGTTATTCTGCTCCAGACGGGAAGTGGTTATTGTAGATTGTGCATGCTAGTTCACCTTCACTATATATATATAGCATCACATTCACTATGCATGCTGCACATTCCACACACGATCCAGTTCGGATCTTCACTCCCACCTTGACTATGTACGCTGCCGGTCGCTGCCTTCCAGGCAGACCGCGACCAGACTGTGCAGACGATAGCACTTATTGTTACCTCCGCTTAAGTACAAATAAAACTATGAGTTGCAACACTTGTGTATTGGCATGAATACACAACATGGTGTCAGAAGTGGGATTGTCGGGTAGCTATCGGTAGGAGGTAGCAGTCGAGAGTGGGAGTGTTAGGACTTGCGGATGTCAGTAGTTTGAGGGTGGGTGTGGAAATCTACTAACTCCTCATTCATACAACACAGAACAGTACAGGACACAAAGCGCTGGAATAACTCATTTATGTGACAGTCTTGTTCGGGACAGACTGGTCTGTGGCATCCTTGATGACAAGGTGCGTGATGAACTACTACGTGATGCTGACCTCACCCTAGAGGTGGCTGAGTATCGTTGTCGAGTTGCTGAGCTAACTGCCTCACACACTAAATCCTTGGGGCCGGGACCCCACTCTGCGTTTGATGTGGAATGTGCAGCATGCATAGTGAATGTGATGCTATATATATATAGTGAAGGTGAACTAGCATGCACAATCTACAGTTATACGACCATTATTCAATGCTCTGAAGTGTTAATTATTTTGCAAAGGAATTTACCAATGTTTTTGCAAGGCTGCATCAACAACTCAACCTGCTGAGGGAGTGGGTGTCTCGATAAGACCATTTCACAACTTCACGATGAAGCATCAACAAGGGGAAAGAAAGAGACCAGTCCCATCTATCAATGATTGCGATCACCACTGAAGCCTCAATCTCTTTCTGTTTTGTTTTGATTGATAATTCCGGCCTAATCTGTACATTTCTTCAGCACTTATCACAATGTCAATGCTTCTCAAAGCGCTCTGCAATCTTTTCAGACTTTAGAGATACAGCGCGGAAACAGGCCCTTCGGCCCACCGAGTCCGTGCCGACCAGCGATCACCCTGTAAGCCAGTGCTAACCTACACACTAGGGATAATTTCATCATTTTACCGAAGCCAATTAATCTACAAACCTGGATGTCTTTGGGGTGTGGTTGGAAACTGGAGCACCCGGAGAAAACCCACGCGGTCGCAGGGAGCACGTAAAAACTCCGCACAGACCGCACCTGCAGTCAGGATTGAACCCGGGTCTCTGGCGCTGTAGGGCAACAACTCTACCACTGCACCACTGTGTCGCACTGTGCGGTCAACAAAGCTACTGATAGAATGTAGAATACATGGCAGCAAATTTATGCAGAGCAAAGTTTCCACAAACACGAAGGCGATGCTGGTTCAAAGTAACGATCTGATTAAGGGATAGATATTGTTAAGAACTTTGCGGATGACTGGCCTAGAACACATGACTGCCCATCAGCCCAACGTGTCCGCACCGACCATGATGCCTATCACACACACAAACGTCTCGCTCGTTTACGATCTTTATTTCATCTCCGATGGTGCAGGTAATAGGCTCCAGTGTAACTCACCCGCAGCACGCTGGTGGACTCGGTGATGTTCTCGGGAACACTGGCCTCGTACGTGTTCTGCAGGAAGATGGGGCGGTTGTCATTGACATCATTCACCGTGACATACACAGTAGCCGTCCCTGTCTGTCTGCCTCCAGCGGGACCGTTATCTGTATGAAGATTGGCAATGGCATTGGTTTTATTACTGTCACCTGTACAACAAATAACTTTAAAGGAAAAACACTGCAGATGCTGGTCTAAATCGAAGGTAGACATAAAATGCTGGAGTAACTCAGCGGGTCGGGCAGCATCTTGGGAGAGAAGGTGCCTGACCCGCTGAGTTACTCCAGCATTTTGTGTCTACCAATGAATAACTTCGTTTAACACACTATCCAGTAAAATCTTACCATACGCGAGTACAATCAAACCATAACACATGTACAACAACAGGTAGGGGAGAAAGTGCACATAAAAATACGTGCAAGGGTTCAACAAGGTAGGTTGGAAGAACGGGACTACACTCTTAGATTGTGAGAGTCTGTTCAGTAGTACAATAACAATGGGGAAGAAGTTGTCCCTGAGTCTGATGGTACATACTCTATTTCCAGGTGGGTGGAAGTGGTCCTTGATTATTTTGGCTGCTTTCCCATGGCAGCGTGATGTATAGATGGGGATGATGGGGTGAGGGGGTGGTGAAGGCCAGATCATGTGGTGGGCATGATCCACAACCCTGCAATTACTACTGTCATGGGCGGAGAAGATTAAGAGACTTCTCACACATTTTCACCAACTAAAATTGTGCTTTTCTCTCCCCTAACTCTTTAAGAAACAAAGAAACATAGAAAATAGGAGGAGGCCATTTGGCCCTTCGAGCCAGCACCACCATTCATTGTGATCATGGCTGATCATCCACAATCAGTAACCCGTGCCTGCCTTCTCCCCATACCCCTTGATTCCACTAGCCCCTCGAGCTCTATCTAACTCTCTTTTAAATCCATCCAGTGAATTGGCCTCCACTGTCTTCTGCGGCAGAGAATTCCACAAATTCACAACTCTCTGGGTGAAAAAGTTTCTTCTCACCTCAGTTTTAAATGGCCTCCCCTTTATTCTTAGACTGTGTGGCCCCTGGTTCTCGACTCCCCCAACACTGAGAACATTTTTCCTGCATCTAACTTGTCCAGTCCTTTTATAATTTTATACGTCTCTTTCCATTGTACGTTTCTAAATGATCTCTTCACAAATGTATCTCCAATTGTTCCTTAAATTTTCCTTAAATTTTCCATAAATCTCCAATGGCTCCATAAACTCACCCCCCTATCCAACCCTACCCTACCCTACCCAATAAAAAGCATTATTCAGAATAGTGGTTTGCACAACCCACTGAGGAAGATAATGACACAATAAAATTCAAAACAGGAACAATTAATCGCACATTTATTCAAAATCCAATTACTACTTTTTACTTTAATTAATTTAACAAAATTAATGAACTTCATCCCATGATACCAGCTTTCCTGATACTGATACTCATTTAGCTAGAGTCTTAGATACTGCATGGTGGCACAGCAGTAGGGTTGCTGCCTTACAACGCCAGAGTCCCAGGTTCAATCCTGATTACGGGTGCTTATCTGAACGGAGTTTGTACGTTCTCCCCATGACCTGCGTGGGTACTCTCCGGCAGCTCCGGTTTCCTCCCACACTTCAAAGACGTACAGGTTTGTAGGTTAATTGGCTTGGTATAATTGTAAATTGTCCCGAGTGTGTGTAGGATGGTGTTAGTGCACGGGGATCGCTGGTCGGCACAGAGTCGGTGGGCCGAAGGGCCTGTTTTCGCGCTGTATCTCTAAACTCTAAACACATTCAGTAACTACCTCACTGTTCCGTCAATTCGCAATGCGATGGATGGGCTTGATGATGTGTTACCAGCTTCTCAACTTTGAAAAGTTTCATGAAATACCATTGAGCAAAAGAGTGCGCGTGTTTAGAGAGGTCAGTGGAGTGCTCGTGTTTAGAGAGGTCAGTGGAGTGCACGGCAGAACAATCAAGTGCGTAATGACCTCCCTTGCCCAGTGACTGGCCCACCTCTTACGCTACCCTCTTCATAAATCCATGGGTCATAGGTGCAGAAATAGGCCATTCGGCCCATCAAGTCAACTCCGCCATTCAATCATGGCTGATTTATATTTCCCGCTCAACCCCATTCTCCTGCCTTCTCCTGACACCCGTACTGATCAAGAATCAGTCACTCTCCGACAAGAAAATACCCAATAACTTAACCTCGCCAACTGTCTGTGGCAATGAATTCCACAGATTCACCACCCTCTGACTAAAGAAATTCCTCTTCATCTTTCTAAAGATACACTATTTTATTCTGAGGCTACAGCCTCTGGTTTGAGACTCTCCCACTAGTGGAAACATCCTCTTGCCTCTACATGCCCTTCCCCCCCAGGTAATCCCACAGCCCTCTTTAGGAACCACTGTTCCAGAGGGAACTACTGCAAGAATTAACAATGAACAGAAGTGGATCCATTCTAAATTAATTCAGTCACCGCAGCAGCAACAACACCAAACAACAATGATTTAATTACAAAAAGAAACCGCACCTAAAATGTCCTGAAGAACTCACTGAGTGTGAATGCAATGAGTAATTATTTGCTAAATTATGGCAGAGGCAGAAACCTTGTCAAAATAAATGTTGCTCAAGAAATGAACATTGAATCGTGTGGAGAGGTGTGAAGGAATGGCTATCAAAGCATGGAGATAGATACTGCTGATAGACACAAAATACTGGAGTAACTCAGCGGGACAGGCAGCATCTCTGGATAGGGTGAGGTTTCGGGTCGAGATAGAAGCCGCTGACGATTTGATAGGCTGAATCCCCTATTTTAGACACTGAAAAGCCTCCAATTCATTTCTCACTGCTTCAGGCTTTTGAGGATCTACGCAGCAATGAGTTCTTGAGGAAAATGAATGCTGTCACAAACAAACACAGCATTTCAAGATAGTTGTACTGCTGGCAATGACTGGGGGTATAAACTTCTATTATTTCAAGTCGATTTACTATCTGTTAATTCTGAATATCTCTCTTCAAAGAGTTACGTGAAGAGATGTTTTTGTTTTTGTAAATCGCACCAGGAAGAGTGAGTGTGTATGTTATATGATCTATTTCTCCTATAGCAACCCGGAATAGCAAAGATAGACATAAAGTCTTGGAGTAACTCAGCGGGACAGGCAGCATCTCTGGAAAAAAAAGGATAGGTGACATCTTAGGTCTAAATGCGTAGGAACTGTAGATGCTGATTTAAATCGAAGATAGACACAAAATGCTGGAGTAACTCAGCGGGACAGGCAGCATCTCTGGAGAGAAGGAACGGGTAACTTTTCGGAACGAGACCATTCTTCAGACTGGAAGTAGGGGCATTTTGTGTCTATCTTTGGTATAAACCAGCATCGGCAGTTCTTTGATTCCACACCTCAACCCAGAATGCCCCCATCTCAGTCTGTAACTACTTCTTATACACTTCCAGCTGAGTTGGGATTTAATTCCAGCCCCCACCCCTGACCCCCAAGGAATCTGTTGCCATGCTGCAGGGCAACCTCCTGAACTTACTGGCTTGAACCCCCAAACCCAAACCCATGTGGCACGGATTAATTTCGAACAGTTAAGGGTTTTGCTTCATTTACGTCTTTTTACAAGGAGTATTCAAAGGTCAGGAAGAATGTCAGCGATCACGAAGGGTCTAATTTATACTTGTCTGTCCTCATAAATCTTCCCTGTGCAGTCTGCCTGTTCCAATCCCTTCAACATGTACCCATGACCAGGATTAAACAAAGCACAAAGGGGGGGGGTAAGAGAGGTTCCAACTGTGCAACCGGGAAGAAGCCTTGTCCAAGATTTGGCTGATTATTACCAAGCCAGCCCACTATTGATCAGACATGTAGGCAAAATCAAACTTAACTTGTGCAAGACACAAACTTTAAAAAAATAATTTCCTTGCTAAAAACGATTCTGTTCCCCGATGGGTCATTATGACAACACTGATTTTTATTAATAATAAACGTCAAAGATAATAATAGAAAATATAAATCTGACATAATTTGGAAGGATGAAAGCACTCAGTGGAAGAGAATTGATGTCAGATCAGATCAGCCCTGGGTTTGATAATGTAAGGCTGTCATCAACTCAAATAACCTTCCTCGCTTGGATTCCCGACTTCAGACAATGCTGAATAAAGTTAGACTCATTCGTACTTAAAGCCTTGAATGAAAGAAAATGAGTCACTGTATTCTCAAGTATTTCCTGAAAGGCTGAGGTGTCGGTTCTCAATCTTTAATTGACCTTTCTGCCTGATGCATTCTCACCTTTTGAGTCACAAGGTGGTGGGTTCAAATTCCGCACCAGATCTTTACAAGGTTAACTGTCTCAATGCTGACCCTGCAGAGTGCTGCATGGCTGGAGGAGCTATCACTCAGTTCGGAAATAAAAACAAGGTTCTGCCTGCCGACAGATCGCAAGGAATCATTTTGAAGAAGAGCTGGAAGTTGATAGTACAACTAAATATCAACGTAGAGCCTGAAGAAGGGTCTCGACCCGAAACGTCACCCATTCCTTCTCTCCAGAGATGTTGCCTGACCCGCTGAGTTACTCCAGCATTTTGTGTCCACCTTCGATTTAAACCAGCATCTGCAGTTTTCTCTCCAGTACAACTATATTTATCTGTCTAAACATGTTGGCACGGTGGCGCAGCGGTAGAGTTGCTGCCTTACTGTGCCAGAGATCTGGGTTTGATCCTGACTGCGGGTGCTGCCTGAATGGAGTTTGTACGTTCTCCCCGTGACCACATGGGTTTTCTCCGGGTGCTCCGGTTTTCCTCCCACACTCCAAAGACGTACTGGTTGGCAGGCTAATCGGCTTGGTAAAATTGTAAATTGTCCCTAGTGTGTGTATGATAATGTTAGTGTGCAGTGATCGCTGGTCGGCACGGACTCGGTGGGACTGTTTCCATGATGTATCTCTAAACTAAAACTAAATTAAAGTCACCAAGAGAGATTTGCTAGTCATTATTACATTGTGCTTCTGGGACCTTCATGTGCTACATTACCACAGCGATGTAAAGTGGTTCATTGGGACTCTTTAAAGGGGCATGAAAGGTGCTACAGAAATTCATTTCTTTGCAGTGGCTACAACTTCAAACGTGCTGTAGATGGACACAAAGTGCTGGAGTAACTCAGCGGGTCAGGCAGAATCTCTGGAGAACATGGATAAGTGACGTTTCGGGTCGAGACCATTCTTCAGATAGAAATGTCCCAACCCGAAACATTACCTGTCCATTTTCTCCAGATATTCTGCGTGACCCACTGAGTTACTCCAGCATTTTATGTCTATCTTTGCTATGAACAAGCCTCTCCAGTTCCTTTATATTACATTTCAAAATCGCTGCGTTGGTTGTGAAACACTTCATGGCATGTGCAGCACAACAGGGCACCCGGTTACCACCAAGTCTTCCGGAGAGATGTGTTACATTGGCCTGCAGTGTTGACAATAGACAATAGGTGCAGGAGTAGGCCATTCGAGCCAGCACCACCATTCAATGTGATCATGGCTGATCATTCTCAATCAGTACCCTGTTCCTGCCTTCTCTCAATACCCCCTGACTCTGCTATCCTTAAGAGCTCTATCTAACTCTCTCTTGAATGCATTCAGAGAATTGACCTCCACTACCTTCTGAGGCAGTGAATTCCACAGATTTACAGTTCTCTCTTGAGCTATCCAGTTAACTAACCTTCCTCCACCTTAACTCTAATATTTTCTCCGGAGTGCACATGTAGACGTCTGCTTGAGTCTAAATGTCGGGTCTTACCCAGACATGACTCTGCTCGAGCTAATCTGAGTCCAAGTGTTGGTGGATTTTCCTACCTTCACCTTGACCTGGCTACAAGTCTCAGATGTGTAACTGACACATGGTGATGCTGGGTGGGGTGGGTTGGCCTGAATTGGGCAGGGTGGTGGACTGGGCAGGCATGAGCCAACTCCAATGTTTTGTCCTGTTCCCAACTACTGTGGTTGGACACTGTGGGGCTGGACCGGCCAGCCAAGCCTCAAGGCCAACATCAGGCATGCATTCAATGTTATTCTGAACTCTGTTCTAAAGTAACTCTGTGCGCCCGCAAGACACGGCTTCTCGTTAACCACTTTGCCTTTCAGCACCACCATAATTTATTTAGAATGGGAAGATGGTCACAAAATGCTGGAGTAACTCAGCGGGACAAGCAGCGTCTCAGGAGAGAGGGAATGGGTGACGTTTTGGGTTGAGATTATTCTTCAGACTGAGAATCAGGAGAGAGGGAGACATAGAGGTAAGGAAGGGTAAGGAGTGAAAACACAGATCAAAGGGGGCGACGTTCAAGGAAATGTAGAATGGGACACTGGGGAGGAACAGAATTGTCACGACAAGCAAGGGAATTGATGTTGAAGTATTAAGCTCAAGGGAACACCTGAGAACAGGTATTAGTGCTCTCTCTGAATGTTGATCAAAGGTTCCGAAACCCTAAAAAAATAATTGCCAGTGGCAATCAGGGTAAATGAAAAAGCCAGAAGTGAACCATGTCCTCTGTAGGTTCTAGTTGTCACAAATGTTTTGAGTTGGGCCACTGTTACAGCAGCAAAGAGGAAGCTACCGCAAACAGCAATAAATGACCTGCTAATTTGCTTGAGGAGAAACAGGTATTGATCAGAAACATAGAAACAGAGAAAATAGGTGCAGGAGTAGGCCATTCGGCCCTTCGAGCCTGCACCGCCATTCAATATGATTATGGCTGATCATCCAGCTCAGTAACCTGTACCTGCCTTCTCTCCATACCCCCTGATCCCTTTAGCCACAAGGGCCACATCTAACTTCCTCTTAAATATAGCCAATGAACTGGCCTCAACTACCTTCTGTGGCAGAGAATTCCACAGACTCACCACTCTCTGTGTGAAGAAATGTTTTCTCATCTCGGTCCTAAAAGACTTCCCCCTTATCCTTAAGCTGTGACCCCTGGTTCCGGACTTCCCCAACATCGGGAACAATCTTCCCGCATCTAGCCTCTCCAACCCGTCAGAACAGTCAGAAGAGCTTATGCAGTCCAATGGAATCTTTTAATTTTTAAGTAGTAATAAGTCTCAGAAGCGTTTGCATAATTAAATCACTCACAGTGACCAAACTGTTAGGATTTGAGGGTTGTTTTAATGGGGTAGTGAGAGGTGAAGAGAGAGAGGTTTATGAAGGGAATGCCAGGCAAAAGGCCTTGACAGCAGAAGGTCCCATCACCACTGGCACAGCAATTACAACCAAGAACAATCAAATGGCGAAAACTGGAGAAAGACTGACGAAAGAGATTTTGGGCTCTTAAACAACCGAAATACGTCCATTTGTAATGGCTTAGCTTAGCTCCTCACCGATAGCTTCCAAAATCAGCGTGTAAGAAACTTGGGTCTCTCTGTCCAGGTTCACCACAGTTCTGATAATTCCATCTCGAAAGCCAACGCTGAATTTTCCATCATTGTTTCCACCTGAAAGATCAATTTGCATTATTTTTTTTGAGATGGATGTGTTATCTTGAGGCCACAAATTTGAGAGATTAAACAGGACAGGTCTCATTTCCTGCGCTGTTATGGAAGAGATGGGGAGCTGAGGCCATTTGCTTCACGTGTAAGGCTATGAGAACACTCAGAGCATTTGTACGCAGTCTCCCGTTGTAGCTCGAGTTAAATCCAATGCGGACATTAAAATGAGCGTCAAATCATCATACAATAATACAGCAGGGAGGCAATCAACTCTTCATTTATTTGGGATGTTGAATGTGTCCACACAGCAACCACTGTGCGCTAATAGTGGAAGGAATGAATGATTAGCATGGTGGATAAAGAAGGTAGACACAAAATGCTGGAGTAACTCAGCGGGTCAGGCAGCATCTCAGGAGAGAAGTCAAGTCAAGTCAAGTCAATTTATTTGTATAGCACATTTAAAAACAACCCACGTTGACCAAAGTGCTGCACATCTGACTAGGAGGAATGGGTGACGCTTCTCCAGACTGAACAAGGGTCTCGACCAGTAACGTCACCCATTCCTTCTCTCCTGAGATGTTGCCTGACCCGCTGAGTTACTCCACCATTTTGTGTCTGCCTTCCATTTGAACCAGCATCTGCAGTTATTTTCCCACACAGCATGGTGGATAAGGTACTAATTGAGCGAGCTGCTTTGTCCTGATGGTATCAAGCTTCCCCACATTCACGCAGACGAGTGGAAGATTTTCGGAGCAGAATTAGGCCATTTGGCCCATCAAGTCTGCTCTTCCATTCAATCATGGCTGATCTATCTTCCCCTCTCAACCCCATCCGCCTGCCTTCTCCCCATAACCCCCGACACCCTTCATCATGCTCCTGACGGAGCAAAGCTCTGGAGCGTCAGGAGGTGATAACTAACTTTAGAACTGATCTAGTAGCTGTGCATTGATGTGGTTGATCTTTTCGGGTTGCTGGTCAATGGTGATCACCCAGGACGTTGATGGAGGTGGACTTGGCCAATTAGTGCCAAGGGGAGGTGGATGGACGTTGCCTGGCTTTGTGATGGGCCATGAATGCTTCTTGCCATGTGACATCCATACCCGAATGTTGTCTAGAATTGCTCCATCAGCCTGAGGAATGGGGATTATTAACAGGTGACTTCATGGCAAAGCCAGAATCTAATGTGCATTCCTGATCGCCGCAAAACAGGAAGGACGGGGAAAGGGTGCAGAGGAGGTTGACCAGAAGGCTGCATGGATTAGTGGGTATACGCTACAAGGAGAGGTGGGACTGTTTTCTCTGGAATACCGGAGGTTATGGGGAGATCTGACAGAAGTGTATAAAGTTATGAGAGGCATTAGATAGGGTAGACAGTCAGAACCTTTTCCCCAGGAAGAAAATCTCAAATACCAGAGGGCAAAGTTTAAGGTAAATGGGTAAAGGTTTGAAGGAGATGTGAGGGGCAAGTTTTTTAAATTCTTAAACAGAGGGTAATGTGGGCCTGGAATGTGTATCCAGGGATGGTGGTGGAGGCTGAGGTTCGCAGCATTTAAGAGACTTTTGGTTACGCATGTGGCTCTGCAGGGAGTGGAGGGATATGGATTATGTGAAGGCAGATACCAGTTGGTCTTGGTATCATGTTCGGCACAGACATTGTGGGCTAAAGGCCTAGTGTTGGGTTGTATTGTTCTATTATGAAAAGAGTATGTGGGGATTCAGGCCCGGATGAATCATTCATATTCAACAGTCTGAAGGAGGCAGTGTAGGTTTATACTGGTTGAGAAAGTTCATGTTATGCATGGCTTTGTAAATAAAGGCACTAATACAACAAGGAATAAATCATAATAATCCTTTCGCATTACACTTTCAGAAGAATAGAAAATTCTGGGGAGCTTTATGTAGGTGATAACAATGATGAAGAGCTTCAGTAGTGTGGAGAACCTAGAGATGCAATGATTGTAGTTGGAGAAGAGGAAGGCTGGCAGGAGAGGCATTCAAAATATTAGGCACTAGGAAGTAAGTGGAGAAACCGTTTCTTCTGCCAAATGAGACCAGGGATCACGTATTGACAAAAGCTCCAGAGGAATACATTTTCCACAGTTAATTCCACACACAATTTTCACAAAGCAATTGGATTCTTATTCAGTGACCGGGGAAAACAGTGGCATGCTGTGACATTTACGGGGCTTATTGATAGGCACATGGATATGCAGGGACTTGAAGGATAATGATCGCATGCAGGGAAATGGGATTAGTTTAGCTTGGCATTATGTTCAGCACAGACATTATGGGCCAAAGGGCCTTGTTCCTGTGCTTTATTTTTCTCTATTCTATGTCCTAAATGTTACTAATATGGCCTACAACGGTGGCGCAGTGGTAAAGTTGCTGCCTTGCAGCGCCGGAGACCCTGGTTCGATCCTGACTACGGGCGCTGTCTGTACGGAGTTTGTACGTTCTCCCCGCGACCTGCTTGGGTTTTCTCCAAGATCTTCGGTTTCCTCCCGCACTCCAAAGACGTGCAGGTTTGTCGGTTAATTGACTTGCTATAAATGTAAATTGTCCCTAGTGTGTGTAGGATAGTGTTAGTGTGCGGGGATCACTGGTCGGCGTGGACTCGATGGGCCGAAGGGCCTGTTTCTCCGCTGTATCCCTCAACTAAACTAAACTAAATCTATTGGAGTCAATCCTGCGCCACTCTATCTTTGCTAGTGCATTCTCTTTCAATGTTCGTGACCTATGCCTCTTTGTGAAGTTACATCGATGTACCACTGTGAATATACGTGTAGCATGCACCAGGATATGTTTAACGAATGATAGTAATTCAGGAAACATGCATTCAATTTTACAAAACAAAACAAAATCTTCAGCAAACACTGGATTACTTTTGAAGTGCAGTCATTTGTTTAAATTAACACCAAATGATGTTCAGAAAACTACCATAGGTGTTTATCAGTCAACAGAGTGAGTTGATGTCAGAGGTTCTGGGGAGAAGGCAGGAGAATGGGGTTAGGAGGGAGAGATAGATCAGCCATGATTGAATGGCAGAGTAGACCTGATGGGCCGAATGGCCTAATTCTACTCCTATCCCATATGGCCTTATGATGCATTATACCTGTAGCTGGCAGACCAGGCAGCAATATTGAAGAGAGGGGCAGAGCTAAGAATTCAAGTCAATAAGCTTTCAATGGTAGTAAGACTTCAAAATGAAAATCATTGTTGAAAGACTTTCAGGAACATTACCTGCTGGTCCCTTCACTCATGTACAAATAAATTATCTTCATATGTGCCTGGTTATACGATGGCCTTTAATCCAAATTTAGCTCAGCTTAGTTTTATCCCACAGTTATACAGTCATAGACTCTTACAGCGTGGAAATTGCCCACGCCAGCCAACATGTCCCATCTGCAGAAGTGTAGGTGAGCGAGAATTGGCCTTCTTTGAATTACATTCTATGACAAGAAAATGATGTCCTTCAGGTTCCTATTAAATCTCCCCCATCACCGTAAACCTATGTCCGCTGTTTCTAGATTCCACTACTCTGAGTAAAATACTGTATATTTACCCTATCGATTCCAGGTGTCACTTCTACACTAGTCCCACCTGCCTGCCTTTGGTCCATAGCCATCTAAACCTTTCCTATCAATGTACCTGTCCATGTTCATTTAAACATGTGGATTAAAACTGGTGTGCTGGCAAACAATGGTGTGGACTTGGAAGATAGGGCAAAGATGTTTTGGGCTTTGCTCTGTGGCGAAACCACAGCTTTATTGTTTTTGAGAGACACGTACCTGTGATGAAGTAACTGAGCTCAGCGTTAAGACCGGCATCTGCATCGGTACAGTTGAGGTGAACGACCACATAATCCCTGGGCACGTCCTCCAGCAGAGAGATGTGGTAAACAGCTGGGTGGAACGTCGGAGTCTCATCATTCACGTCCATCACTGAAAGAACAACCAAGACCCGTGTTCCAAAATGACAACTCAGCAGAACAAATTCACTCTTCACCAGGTGTGAATGGTTTTTTTGGAATTAGAAAGCCCCGCTTCCGAAACCTCCCCTATGAAAAGTTAGAAGCATGAGGGTGCACAGTGACAGTCTGAAGAAGGGTCTCGACCCAAAATGTCACCTATTCCTTTTCGCCAGAGATGCTGCCTGTCCCGCTGAGTTACTCCAGCATTTGGTGTCTACCTCAAAAGAAGCATCTGCAGTTCATTCCTACACATTGCCCACTCAAAGCTCTGATTGGAATACACTGGAATTTAGACGGATGAGAGGAGATCTTATCGAAACGAATATGATTATTAAGGGATTGGACACGTTAGAGGCAGGAAACATGTTCCCAATGTTGGGGGAGTCCAGAACAAGGGGCCACAGTTTAAGAATAAGGGGTAGGCCATTTAGAACTGAGATGAGGAAAAACTTTTTCAGTCAGAGTTGTGAATCTGTGGAATTCTCTGCCTCAGAGGGCAGTGGAGGCCAATTCTCTGAATGCATTCAAGAGAGAGCTGGATAGAGCTCTTAAGGATAGCGGAGTCAGGGGGTATGGGGAGAAGGCAGGAACGGGGTACTGATTGAGAATGATCAACCATGATCACATTGAATGGCGGTGCTGGCTCGAAGGGCCGAATGGCCTCCTCCTGCACCTATTGTCTATTGTCGAAGGTCAATGTGCTGAAAGCCTTCTTAACCACCCTGTCTACCTGTGATGCCACTTTCAAGGAACTAAGTACCTGCACTCCTTCCCCCCCCCCCTGCTCTACAACACTCTCCAGATGCCCTGCCATTCACTGCACAGGTCATGTGTAGGTAGTGGATAGGGTGATGGTCAAGTGGGCTGGAACGATTTGTGCTTCTTGGGTGTTGCTGGAGCTGCACTCACCCAGGCAAGCAGAGAACTTTCCTTCACATGTCCTGACCACAGCCTTGAAAGTGGAACAGAGATGTTGCAGTGTTAAGAGTCGACTCATGATTGCAGGATACCCAGCACTGTTGCTGCTTACCTCTTACAGTCAGGGTGCTGGTGGAACTCCGTGGCACTGCTCCTGCATCACTGGCCACCAACCGCAGGTAATACTCGGCAATCCTCTCGCGGTCCAGCACCACTGTGGAGGTGATCACGCCAGAGCTGGAGTTCAACACAAAGTCCAATCGGGGCATGCCCACTTGCATTGAGTACACGACCAGTCCATTCAAACCTTCGTCTGGATCCAGCACCGATACCTGAGGGCAGAGTGTTGAAGTTAACTGAACAGAAACAGAAAGTGGAAAAACCGATCAAGGTCACTGGAGCGCGTGCAAGGAGCTTTCTCACAAATGGCGAATGGGAACTAAGAATTGGGAATTGGAATGGGGATAGATCTCTCCCGCCTTGAAAGGCATCCATAAAACATCAATGTTAGAAGATGTAAAGGTGACAGAAGCTATTTCTTCCATATTGTAAGAAAATAACTGCAGAAGCTGGTACAAATCGAAGGTATTTATTTACAAAATGCTGGAGTAACTCAGCAGGTCAGGCAGCATCTCAGGAGAGAAGGAATGGGCGACGTTTCGGGTCGAGACCCTTCTTCACCCTCTCTGAATGCATTCAAGAGAGAGCTAGATAGAGCTCTTAAGGATAGCGGAGTCAGGGGGTATGGGGAGAGGCAGGAACGGGGTACTGATTGAGAATGATCAGCCATGATCACATTGAATGGCGGTGCTGGCTCGAAGGGTCGAATGGCCTCCTCCTGCACCTATTGTCTATTGTCTATTCAGACCCGAAACGCCGCCCATTCCTTCTCTCCTGAGATGCTGCCTGACCTGCTGAGTTACTCCAGCATTTTGTGAATACATTTCTTCCATATTTATTCATTCATAGATTAATTCCCAGATATGGATTTGCCTGGGATTTACTGGCCATTTCTAACTGTTCCATTGAACCAATGGGCTTGCATGGCCATTTCAAGACCAGGTAAGAATCTTCACTGAGTTTGTGAACCAGACGATTTTTCCACCCGTATGGATGACCACCAGAAGCAGCATTTAATCCTGGATAGAATTAAGTGAATTGGAGTTTGCCAGCAACTGTAGTGTGATCACTAATTCACGCATCCAAGCGGTTGATCCAGACATACGGATGTCGAGCACAGTAACATGACCACTACGTTTCCAATAAAATATTCAACTGTGGCAAGAGCAATGTGTGTCACACTAAGTATACGAGTGCTTCTAAACTAGTGCTTCATTCCTGGTCGTCAATAGATTGACATTTAATTTATTCAGAACTGGGTTTAGTGTGGTTTGACTGTGGTTTTAATCATAGATCAAGGAAAGACTTAGCCCAGTCCTCCCCAGTCACTAGAGAAATGTCTGCCCCTCTCTGAAGCAGGGGAAGAAATGCACGCTCCACGTTTTAAAGTGGAGGCGGCTTTGCACGCAGGTCTAAAACAGCTACCTGGAAAATGGACGAGGCTGTGGGTAGACCTTCACGCACTTCAGCGGTGAACGGCAAATTTTGGAAAGCCGGGTCGTTGTCATTGAGATCCAACAGGTTGACGGAAACAACGGTTCTGCTGCTGGCTTTGAGAGCTGGCCTTCCCCCTGCAATGGAAATAACACAGATAAGGGCACCATGGTTACCGGCGACAGCATTACAAACAGTCTGAGCTCACGAACGGAGGCTTGGGGCGGTGGGAACTGTAATTTGGATGAGTCCTGCTACTTTCATTGGAAATGGACCAAGA
The DNA here is from genome assembly GCF_053455715.1 of Rhinoraja longicauda. NCBI lineage: Eukaryota > Metazoa > Chordata > Chondrichthyes > Rajiformes > Arhynchobatidae > Rhinoraja > Rhinoraja longicauda. The sequence continues at coordinate 14,756,535 of NC_135987.1, read as the reverse complement.
TCGGCATATTATTGCCGGCCTGAAGAAAGGTCTCGACCCCGAAACGTCATCCATTCCTTCTCTCCAGAGATGCTGCCTGACCCTGCTGAGTCACTCCAGCACTTCGAGTCTATCTTCAACATATTATCACAAGTCTTGAACACCATCAAATGCTTTACAAAGAGCATGTTATTTTAAAACGACTGCTCTGTGCACGTAAATATCCTGCAAAGAGCCAAGGGATGCAAGGTCAGTCCGCGGCCTTCATGCAAGGCTTTTGCAGGCCTATTGAAGATCTAAATGTCTGCTTTGACCAGCGCTGATTTTGCATCTCGGTGGGGTTTGTGGGATCTTTGCGGGCAGACGAGGTGGAAACAAGGAAATGCAGATGAGCAAAGGGCTTCTGAGATGTCCTCGTTCTTCAGAAAACGGGGCTTCCCCTCCACCATTATAGATGAGGCTCTCACTAGGGTCTCTTCTACATCCCGCAGCTCCGCTCTTGCTCCCCATCCCCCCACTCGCAACAAGGACAGAATCCCCCTCGTTCTCACCTTCCACCCCACCAGCCAGCGGATCCAACATATCATCCACCAACATTTCCGTCACCTACAACGGGACCCCACCACTGGCCATATCTTCCCATCCCCTCCCCTCTCTGCGTTCCGCAGAGACCGTTCCCTCCGTAACTCCCTGGTCCACTCGTCCCTTCCTACCCAAACCACCCCAACCCCGGGCACTTTCCCCTGCAACCGCACGAAATGCAACACCTGTCCCTTTACCTCCCCCCTCAACTCCATCCAAGGACCCAAACAGTCTTTCCAGGTGAGACAAAGGTTCACCTGCACCTCCTCCAACCTCATCTATTGCATCCGCTGCTCTAGATGTCAACTTATTTACATCGGCGAAACCAAGCGCAAGCTCGCCGATCGCTTCGCTGAACACTTGCGCTCGGTCCGCATTAACAAAACTGATCTCCCGGTGGCCGAGCACTTTAACTCCCCCTCCCATTCCCAGTCTGACCTTTCTGTCATGGGCCTCCTCCAGTGCCATAGTGAGGCCCACCGGAAATTGGAGGAACAGCACCTCATATTTCGCCTGGGCAGTTTGCAGCCCGGTGGTATGAACGTCGACTTCTCCAACTTTAGATAGCTCCTCTGTCCCTCCCTTCCCCTCCTCCTTCCCAGATCTCCCTCTATCTTCCTGTCTCCATCTATATCCTTCCTTTGTCCCGCCCCCCTGACATCAGTCTGAAGAAGGGTCTCGACCCGAAACGTCACCCATTCCTTCTCTCCCGAGATGCTGCCTGACCTGCTGAGTTACTCCAGCACTTTGTGAATAAAAGGAAATGCAGATGCTGGTTTACGAAAGAAACACATAATGCTGGAATAACTCAGTGGATAATGTCTGGGGAACATGGATAGGTGATGTTTTGAAGTTGGGACCCTTCTTCACACGATTGGTAGAATAAATAAATTCAGGAATGTCATGGGCTGGGATTAACAAAATCAAAACCATTGAGGCTGTGCATAAAAACATTGGGAGAGTTTCGGTGGTGCTTGAAAGATTTAATTGGGAATTGGAAAGACATGTTGACGGGGTTGGCTGAAGGAGGATGAAAAGAACCTTCTGTCAGCGAGTATAAAAATAGCCATGGACTTGGAAGAAGTCTCGCACCTTTCTGTGGAGGGAGCTGATATAACCATGTGTATGACACCATGTGAGTCCCGATGCTCGGCACTGAGTACCGACTGAATTGCAGAAGTCATGAGATAAAAGGCAAATTTTGTTCATTGAAAATGATGTCTCGATAGTGCCCCGCTTCTGTGATTAATGCTAATAAATGCATTGTCAGCAAGCAAGGCGCATAAGAGATCAGGTTACAAACTGCGCAGAGTTGGTTCTTAGCCTCAGCTCCTTTATTTGTAGACCTTCTCTGCTGTATTTGTTTATTTTCTGCTCCGTGAGGATGATGGCTCACGGAGTGCGGTTGCCCAATTACAGGACCAGCTGCAACGCAGACCAATGCCGAGGGAGGAGAGAGGAGTCCAAACACAATGGCAAGTCAAGTTAGCGACATAACAGGTTCTCCTGTCAGAGGGACGTCAGCAGCATAACACATGCACAGTAACACTTGCAGGGAATGGCATCGACAGGCAGAAAGCCCAGAGTGGAAAGAGAATAAAAAATACACTTCTTCACCAATGCAAACAAGGAGCCTATCTTTTGCTGAGTTGTGGCAGTACTCAAATGTAGCACCTCCGGTTTTACAGCAGGCATAGAAGGAAAGGACTTTGATCAGTTGGTATAGTGGCACTGTATGCTATACTTTTCTGAATACATCAATACCTACACACTTCCCCTCCTCAGGATCTGAGTGAACCGCCATACATTTACAGAACAAGACCACACTGATAAGCAGATGGCAGCTGTCCTTCCTTGATTATAAACGTCACACTCTGCAAATGCTGAAGGGAACATCTTCTACGACACTTTCTAAGTCATGCTGTCAATGCATCTCTGCAGTAAATGCACAAGTAAATCATGCTTCCAATTTGTGCACTTCCAGGTTGCATTGTTCAAAATGATTCTGCCCAGAGAACCAGTCTTTAGAGGAGTAAATAATAAATAATTGAGGGGAAACTCCCTTGTGGCCCTTGTGGCTAAAGGGATCAGGGGGTATAGAGAGAAGGCAGGTACAGGTTACTGAGCTGGATGATCAGCCATGATCATATTGAATGGCGGTGCGTACAGGCTCGAAGGGCCAAATGGCCTACTCCTGCACCTATTTTCTATGTTTCTATGTTTCGATGACCACGTGAGGGATCTTGGTGTGAACTTTCACTTGACTGATGGACCACTGGCAATGCAGTCACCCCTGAAAGGACCGAGGAAGATCGGTCTCCGGTCTCCAAAGCCTCCTGTGTTCCAAGGGTTCCCTCGTTCAATGGAAATGTTTGAGGGATTATCGGGGAATGAATGAACTGACCACAAAGGAGTTCAAGTCTATAATGTGGATTACATTCAGGATAAGGAAGGGGCCCATGGGTATCATGCATCATGGTTCTCTTGAATACTGGAAGGGAAGGCTCAAAGACCAAAGGTTTGAAAGATCAAGGTATCACAAAACGCTGGAGTAACTCAGCAGGTCAGGCAGCATCTAGGAGAGAGGGAATGGGTGACGTTTCGGGTCGAGACCCTTCTTCAGATGACCTCTACCGGACCAAGGCCGGACGACAACTCTCAGACACCTCCTCCTACCTATCCTTGGACCATGACCCCCACCAACGAGCACCAGGCCTTAATCATCAACACTATCTAAAAATATTTTCCTACACAAAGGTTTGATACAAATTAGTTCAACTGGTCAGTCACCATACACCAGAACCCAAGGTTGGAGATAAACAGTATAAGAAAATAACTGCAGATGCTGGTACAAATCGATTTATTCACAAAATGCTGGAGTAGCTCAGCAGGTCAGGCAGCATCTCGGGAGAGAAGGAATGGGTGACGTTTCGGGTCGAGACCCTTCTTCAGATAAACAGTTCCTTTTCCAGCACAAACATTTTCACAAATATGGGATTATTATCACTACAAACCCATCAGTATTAAGAGCATGGTTTTTGAGATACAGCATGGAAACAGGTCCTTCGGTCCATCGAGTTCATGCTAACCAAAGATTGCCTGTACACTAGTTCTATCCTACACACTGGCGGGAATTTAGAGAAACCAATTAACCAATTAACCTGCAAATCTTCGGGACGTGGGATGAAACCGAAGCACCTGGAGAAAACCCACAGGGTCACAGGGAGAACGTACAAACTCTGTACAGACAGCACCCATAGTCAGTATCAAACCCGGGCCATTGGCGGTGTGAGGCAGCAGCTCGATTGCTGTTCCACGGTGTCACCCTCAGGTCTGCTCGCCGTGCTACAAGCCATGCTTCAAGTTGGACACCCCAGTTGATTTCACATCTGTGGATTTCACAATGCATTGTTTTGCAGTCCCACACAGCTATTGGTGATGACTTTCAGATTCCACATGACCTACATCTCAGATTGTCACTATCCTCCCAGCATCTTCCAGACCATATGTGTAAGAAGGAACTGCAGATGCTGGTTTAAACCGAAGATAGACACAAAAAGCTGGAGCAACTCAGCGGGACAGGCAGCATCTCTGGTGAGAAGGAATGGGTGATGTTTCGGGTCGAGAAATGATGAGAAACCTCACCCATTCTTTCTCTCCAAAGATGTTGCCTGTCCCGCTGAGTTACTCCAGCATTTTGTGTCCATTTTCCAGATAGAGCTCTTAAGGATAGCGGAGTTAGGGGGTATGGGGAGAAGGCAGGAACGGGGTACTGATTGAGAATGATCAGCCATGATCACATTGAATGGCGGTGCTGGCTCGAAGGGCCGAATGGCCTCCTCCTGCACCTATTATCTATTGTCTATTGTCTACCACATCTCCAGCCACCAACTCTCGATCTTTTGTCCCAACCACTTTCCTATTTAGAGTAAACTTGAGCTATATGTAGTGAAAAAATCTGTGCGAGTTACTCAGGGCGAGAGTTGAAACAATCAGAGGCCAATGTTGCCCGATTATCTTACACAGCTTCAACATTATATAAACCACTCTTCATGTGGCTGGGACACACATGACTGGAACACACATGCATGCTGAGTAATAGTTACCATATTATAGAGTCATAGTCCTGCAACAAGGAAACAGGTCCTTCAGCCCAACTTGCCCATACCGGCCAACATGTCACATCTGTACTGGTCCCAACTACCTCCATTTGGCCCATATATCCCCTCTAAACTTGTCCTATCCATCTACCTGTCTAAACGTTGCAATAGTAATTGGACATAAAATACTTTGACTATTGGAAGGCACATGTAGCAAAGTGCAATATGACGTCTTAATTGCTCAATGAGCTTCCTTATTACTCACGGTCCGTGGCTGAAACAACGATTTTTCTCATCCTTTCAGCATCCCTGGCATCCTTATTCTCTCGGTCCAACACTGCTCCTGAAGTTCGGATCTTCCCCGTGGTTCTGCTTATTCGATAGAATGGGTTTGGAGGGCTGATGGTGTACACCACAGAGCCGTTCTCAGCCAGGTCTGGGTCAAAGGCCGACACCTGTGGAAGAGATGCAGTGGACCTTGTTATTAATTATATGGCTCAGCAGCAGTAGATACAAGGTGGGCAACCTTTCCCCTAGGAAAATGCCCCAGAGAGATTCACAAACAAGATTTGAGAACGAGCAACACAAGACAATGAATGCTGAGGCCAATTTCCAAATGGTTGGTCAAGAAGGTGGGCTTTAAGGAGTAGTTTGAAGCAGCAAAGGCAACTTTAATTTAGTTTATTATTGTCACGTGTACTGAGGTACCATGAAAATCCTTTTGGTGCATGCTATCCAGTCAGCAAAAACACTCTACATGATTACAATCAAGCCATTCACAGCACACAGATCCAGGATAAAGGGAATAGCGTTTAGTGCAAGATAAAGTCCGATTAAAGATAATTCAAAGGTCTTCAATGAGAGAGAAGGGAGGTCGGGATCATTCTCTAGTTGGCTGTTATCAGGCAAATTGATGGTTCACTTGCCTCATAACACCTGGGAAGAAACTCTAGAATCTAGGAGTATCTGCCCCTGAATCTAGAAGTATGTGTTTTCACACTTCTGTACCTCTTGCCTGATGGGCAAGGAATTTCAGAGCTTAAGAACTTAGCTGCCAGTAGTCTAGAGTATTAGACACCTTGCAGGACTAAAGATATTTGAGGTCTGAGCAATACCTTGAGGGGATTGTAGATGATATAAAGAATGGAAAGAGATTAAAGGAATCAGAATCATGCTTAAATACCTTCTGGCCAGGAACACTTAGCCACATACGTGACACTAGATTAATGACTGGAGAGAGAGGTGAGAGGGTTTGGGAGGGAGAGAGAGAAAACTCCAGACTGAAAATTAAGTTTAATAAGGAGACAGAGAATAAAAATAGAATATATAAATTAAGGACACAGTAGAGGATAGGAACAAAATGGTAAATTAGGACAGATGGTGGATCAATAATTTAAAAAACAGCTTTTTATGAATGCACATCAGGTTCAAAGTAACTGGTTAGACTGCCAATATTCACTGGAATTTAAAGAATGCAATAAAAGCTTCATTTTTAACCTATTGTTCCTTCATGACAAAGTTGTTCAAGAGCCAAGATTCAGGATTACCACAGCACCAGGGTTTTGGAAAGATGTGGATGGGACAGGAGGTAATCAGGGAAAGAGAAAAGGGGAGCAGGAACTGTAGAGAGAAATAGACAATAGGTGCAGGAGGAGGCCATTCGGCCCTTCGAGCCAGCACCGCCATTCAATGTGATCATGGCTGATCATTCTCAATCAGTATCCCGTTCCTGCCTTCTCCCCATACCCCCTGACTCCGCTATCCTTAAGTGCTCTATCCAGCTCTCTCTTGAATGCATTCAGAGAATTGGCCTCCACTGCCTTCTGAGGCAGAGAATTCCACAGATTCACAACTCTCTGACTGAAAAAGTTTTTCCTCATCTCAGTTCTAAATGGCCTACCCCTTATTCTTAAACTGTGGCCCCTTGTTCTGGACTCCCCCAACATTGGGAACATGTTTCCTGCCTCTAATGTGTCCAACCTCTAATGTCTCCTCTAATCCTTCTAAATTCCAGTGTATACAAGCCTAGTCGCTCCAGTCTTTCAACATATGTTAGTCCCGCCATTCCGGGAATTAACCTAGTAAACCTACGCTGCATGCCCTCAATAGCCCTACGCTGCACGCCCTCAATTGAAGGCAAAAGTTAGAAATCATTAAATGTAGAATATTGCTTAATCATGAAAAACAAGAGAATCCAGTGGGGGTACAGGAGAAGCTGAGAATGCAAGTATAATAAGTGCAGGAAAAAAATCTGCAGATGCTGGTTTAAATCAAAGGTAGTCACAAAATGCTGGAGTAACTCAGCGGGTCAGGCAGCATCTCAGGAGAGAAGGAATGGCTGACGTTTCCGGCCGAGACCCTTCTTCAAACTGAAATCTGAAGAAGGGTCTCGACCCAAAACATCACCCATTCCTTCTCTCCCGAGATGCTGCCTGACCCGCTGAGTTACTCCAGCATTTTGTGTCTGCCTATAATAAGTACAGGTTGTTCTGCTATAACCTGTGTGTTTCCATTATGAGGATCAGATACAAGGCTGTTGATGTTTTAGGGACACTATTTGCTTTGTTTGGGTCATTTTGACGTACAGGTCCAAAGACGTACAGGTATGTAGGTTAATTGGCTGGGTAAATGTAAAAAAATTGTCCCTAGTGTGTGTAGGATAGTGTTAATGTACGGGGATCACTGGGCGGCACGGACTTGGAGGGCCGAAAAGGCCTGTTTCCGGCTGTATATATATGATATGATATGATATTTTGGTTACAGCACAAGTTTTGACCAAGAACTAGAAAGGTCACTTTGGCAATTGACAAGCAGTAAAAAATACTGCCTTGGGCAAAAACAAGTCTTTGTTGAGAAACAAAAACAGTTTCCAAGTAACCTCCCTGCAGTAATTAGGCACCATTGTCCCTAAAGAATACAGGCTGCATGTTTCACAGTTTAATGTGGCCATTAAAATAGACATGCAGTTGCTTTTTCTGACACTTGTGCAATTATGCTCTACCAAACAATGCAACATATAGTCTTTAGTATTTTTAGCTTGCAGTAACCAAAATAAACTTGTCCTATTAAAATATTTGTGTTTTGAATATAGTGCATGAAAAATAACATTGTTATTGCTCGTCTGAAACTCTCTTGCCCCGAACACCTTTTTTCCCCACTGACATGATTGTTTTTATAACATGATTTTGCATAATATAAGGTTTCTTCGGAAGCAACTATGTCGTAATAACAAAACTACCTTCATAGCAACGAATGGAATGGGAAAGTCATTGTACAGCGATGTAGGATGTGGTGAGACCACATCTGGAGCACTGTGTACAATCTAGAGCTCCCCATTTAATGAGGGGCATACTTGCATTGGAAGCAGTTCTGGAAAGGTTCACCAGGTTGATTTCTGGCATGAAATGGTTGTTTTTATGTGGATGTCAGAACAGCCTGGGTCAAAACTCATTGGAGTTTAAAAGGAGAGAAGATCTTATTGAAAGACACAAGATTCTGGAGAGGGGGGGGGGGGGGGGAAATTAAGGTGGTAGATGCTGAGTGAATAACTTCCTTCATGGGCGACCCCAGAAACAGGGGACAACATTTCAAGAATAAGATCATGTTCCTAAATTATAGCAACAGAATTAGGGCATTTGGCCCATCATGTCTACTCCACCATTCAATCATGGCTAATCAATCGTTACCTCTTCTCCTGACAAACCCTGACCTCCCTACTAACCAAGAACCTGTCAATCTCTACCTTAAAAATATCTATTGACTTGGCCTCCACAGCCTTCTGTGGCAATGACAGATTCACCACCCTCTGACTAAAGAAATTCCTCCTCATGGCTCCAATAAGGAGCCTTTCTTTTAAGAGATGAACAGTGATCTCTCCTCTCAAAAGGTTGTGATTCTTTGGAATTGATTTCCATGGACAGATTTGGAGGCAGAGATAAGCAGATTTTTTTCACCCTTGGGGAGCAGGCTGGTAAAAACTGTGCGGAGATCAAAAACAGATCAGCCATGATCTGTGAAGTTACCTATAATCTAGTATTCACTGGGCTTGTATTCACTGGAATTTAGAAGGATGAGAGGGGATCTTATAGAAACGTATACAATTCTTAAGGGATTGGACAGGCTAGGTGCAGCAAAAATGTTCCCCATGTTGGGGGAGTCCAGAACCAGGGGTCACAGTTTAAGAATAAGGGGTAGGCCATTTAGGACTGAGATGAGGAAAAATGTTTTCACCCAGAGAGTTGTGAATCTGTGGAATTCTCTGCCACAGAAGGCAGTGGAGACCAATTCACTGGATGTTTTCAAGAGTTAGATTTAGCTCTTAGGGCTAACGGAATCAAGGGATCTAGGGAGAAAGCAGGAACGAGACACTGACTTAGGATGATCAGCCATGATCATATTGAATGGCAGTGCTGGCTCAAAGGGCTGAATGGCCTACTCCTGCACCTATTTACAATTTTTCTAGTACAAGTATATTACAATGAGCTTTAGCCATCTTCGCTTCTTTGTGTTGCAGAAAAAAACTTTTTTGTTCAGTAGGTTTGCAATTGACAAGGACATTGGCAAGATAACGCTGATCCAGAGTGTGGACTTTGTGACAACTCGGCAGTACACTTTAACCCTGATAGCGAAAGATTGCGGGGGAAAGGAGAACATGGGCTGGGCTAACGGAATCAAGGAGTATGGGGAGAAAGCAGGGACATTTTTGCATATCTTTCATTTGTTTGTTCTATATCTCTCTATCTTGCCGCCTATATCTCTCATTTCCCTTTCCCCTGACTCTCAGTCTGAAGAAGGGTCTCGACCTGAAACGTCACCCCATTCCTTCTCTCCAGAGATGCTGCCTGTCTCGCTGAGTTACTCCAGCAATTTGGGTCCATCTTCGGTGTAAACCAGCATCTGCAGTTCCTTCCTACAGGCTTTTGAACCAGGCTGGCAACCCAAACCATAACCCTACCACTGCCCTGGACCATTACTCACATTGCACTGCCTTGGTACTGATTTTGGAAGATCAGCCATGATCATATTGAGTAGCAGTGCTGGTTCGAAGGGCCGAATGGCCTACTCCTTCGCCTACTTTCTATGTTTCTAAGGCCCCCACTGAATCCATGTGGACCATTAGCCACTGCTTTACACGATTCCAATATTCATCCCATTGTATAAGAAAATAACTGCAGATGCTGGTACAAATCGATTTATTCACAAAATGCCGGAGTAACTCAGCAGGTCAGGCAGCATCTCGGGAGAGAAGGAATGGGTGACGTTTCGGGTCGAGACCCTTCTTCAGACTGATTGTATTCTTCATCCCATTGTATTCTCTCCACATTCCCATTCATTCACCTTTTGACTCTACCAATCATTTACACGAGGAACCATTCATTTACATTGACCCTAACAGTCTCATTGTCTGTAACTCGTTTTCACCTAGCACACGGCTAACAATGGCCATTTTCCTTTATCATCAACACCTTTTTGCATATCTTTCATTCATTTGTTCCATATCTCTCTCCATCAACGTCTACATCTCTCGTTTCCCTTTCCCCCGACTCTCAGTCTGAAGAAGGGTCTCGACCCGAAACGTCGCCTGATCCTTTTTGTCCAGAGATGCTGTCTGTCCTGCTGAGTTACTCCAGCTTTTTGTGTCGGCCATTCATTTACATCAACCTACCAACCTGCACATTTGTGGGGACACTCGGGGGAGACCCATGTAGTCACAGGGAGAACATGTAAATTCTACACAAAGAGCACCAGAAGTCAGAATTGAACTTGGGGTCAATGGAGCTCCTTACTATAAACAACAACACCAAAAGAGAAATAGATGACAAGCAATTCATCTTATTCTCTCTAGGACTGATTCATTGCAAAATGGCTGCTCCATTTGTTGACATAGTTACAATTACACTTCAAACTGCATGATTAGTATTAAGACTGTCGAGACACATGATAAGGAAGAAAATAAATATGTCTGCCTTTCAGGCAAAGTAAATCACAGATAAAGCAGCTACTTAACAGCTTGCTTATCAGCATTATGAACAAAGCAACAACAAGGTAGCAACAAAAAAAATCACTCCACAACCCTGTCAAATTTAGTCACTGTGTGATTCTCTCCAAGAAACATTGCCTAGAAAATTAGCTGTCATAACTAATCCTCGCTCTCCCTCAATTATCAACTCACCGTGTTATGGGTTTATGCGCAAGGCTCTGCCAATTCTCTATTTAATTGTTTCGGCTTGAGAAGGTGAAGATTCATGGAGGTGATTCCACAGACGCCAATATGAATATAATCACAGATGCATTGTGATATTTAATTGTTCAATTATTTTTGGTCTGTACAACAAGGACACTTTTGTAGTGAGTATATCATCAAAACACAGTGTCATCCTATCATTAATTTAAATACTTGGAAGTCAGGAAGAGCATTTATATTAAACCTACCCTGCAATCACTTTAATACTCAAATGGCATTTCTAAAACATCCATCTTGCAAGCATCAAGTCTGATGAACTACTGTGCAATAAATGTTGCCAAAGCCTTTTGAAAAAGATAAGCTAAGTTAGCTCTCTATTCCACTCAAGTACTTAACACTTAATAATCAATCACCTCTCCTCATCGCTCAAAAATAAGCACATGCATTGGTTCAGTGAATGAAATGGGTGACTGCTACTCTGCAGAAAATCATGACAGGAACTTACTAGTAACGTGCTACTGTGAATGGCCTGCGTGCAGTTTTAATTCATTATTATTGAGGTGTAGAAACATGACACAGTGGGACACCATCTATTCATCGTGTCTATGATGGACAAAAAAATATCTATTTGAGTGAATCCCATCTTCCTAGCTCTCACTTTGTAGTCTTGCCGATTACAAATTTCCAAGAATCTTTCCTTGCTGTTTAGGAGTGATGAGAGTCCCTGCCTCCATTGCCCTTTCAAGCAGCAAATTCCAGACCACCATTACTCTTCAGGTGGAAACAATGTTCCTTACCTCTACTGGTTTTTATCAATAAACACCAATCAGAGAAGTCACCCATTCCTTCTCTCCAGTGACGTCTCCCATTCCTTCTCTCCAGAGATGCTTCCTGACTCACTGTTACTCCACGATTTTGTGTCTATCTTCAGTGTAAACCCGCATCTGCAGTTCCTTCCTACACATTTTATCCGATCCACTGCAAAATCTCAAGGTATGCCTACTCTGAAGACGTTCTCCTCCTCTCTCTGACGAGAGTCCTGCAGCACCCTCTTTTACTGCTCCCACTCTGTGATTCCTTCTGCTCACAGTGAGGGGATGTTTGGAGTCACTGTGATGGACGTTTGTGTTGGGGTCATGTGTCTTGTGTTCTTTTTTGTGTATGACTGCTATGTAGTTTCGTTCGGTACCTTGGTACCGAATGACAAATAAAGCTCTGTTGTTGAACTGTTGCTCTCCTACTACTTTTTTGCATATCTTTAATTTGTTTGTTCTATATCTCTATATTGCCGCCTATGTCTCTCATTTCCCTTTCCCCTGACTCTCAGTCTGAAGGAGGGTCTCGACCTGAAATGTCACCCCATTCCTTCTCTCCACAGATGCTGCCCGTCCCGCTGAGTTACTCCAGCAATTTGGGTCCATCTTCGGTGTAAACCAGCATCTGCAGTTCCTTCCTACAGGCTTTTGAACCAGGCTGGCAACCCAAACCATAACCCTACCCAACCCAAACCATAACTGCCCTGGACCATTACTCACATTGCACTGCCTTGGTACTGATTTTGGATGATCAGCCATGATCATATTGAATAGCAGTGCTGGTTCGAAGGGCCGAATGGCCTACTCCTTCACCTACTTTGAACCAGGCTGGTCAACCCAAACCATAACCCTACCACTGCCCTGGACCATTACTGACATTGCACTGCCTTGGCTCCTTGGTGTCCTTTGACTTTTTACATTATTAGGGTTTAGCTTACTTAGAATAACTCATAATTTATTGCAAAAATCATGTCGTTGTTGCGGCTAATGTGTCTGTACAGCTGCAGCAAGAATGTAATTGTTCTGGTTCATATCCAATGCATTTTATAATTAAATACTCTAGACCCATTTAGCTAGCTCCATGGAATCATCCTTCCGATTTCTGTCCTGCAACAAAAAAGTACGCCTCGACAATCTCGCCAGCTGGTTATAATATTTAAGCTTGGACATCATCATTGTAAATTTGCTCTACCCTCTGTCCAACTCTATCACATGTTTCCTGCCTGATTTCAGGTCATGTATGTAAGGCAAATCAGTTGACAAAGTATGACACTGAGATAAATGCACATGCCATCAAATACTGAACTTCAGTCATGGAGTTTGGGAGAAGGAGAGAGGGAGCTAGTGAGGGCCATGGGTGGAGGAACTCAGCGGGACAGGCAGCATCTCTGGAGAGAAGGAATGGGTGACGTTTTGGGTCGAGACCCTTCAGACCGAGTCAGGAGGTACAGAGATAAGGAAGTGTAAGGTGTGAGAATCAAACATCAAAGGTGGTGGAGTTTAAGGAAAAGATCAGTGTTAGATGGGAAAAGGTAACAACAAAGCAAACAGAGATAAAACAGATATGTATACATATATATATATAGAGAGAGAGAGAAAGAACAAGTGAAAGATCACTTCTCTCTCCACAGATCTCTTGAGTATATACAACATTTTCTGCTTTAATCTGATGTGCAGGTTCAGATATTTGTAGCAGTAATAATACAATACTTACAGTTATGACATCTGTGTCAACAGGTGACATTTCAACCACATTGACCAAGTATGGCTCATCCTTCCAAACTGGGCGATTGTCATTAATGTCAAGCAGAGTTATGTTCACCTGAAACAATGCAGAAAACGCCTTAAATGATCAAAGTATTAGCTACTGGAAGGAGGCAATTTCTTCACCATATAAAGCCTTCAGAATGAATGATGCTGCCCTCTTTTTAACTGTTAGCTGGAATTTATCAACCAGAAACCCCTTTCAAAACAATAAAATTTGCTCTTGATTTAAGCAGCCTCATTGGCCATGCTCAACACTCTTTGTTCAGAGCCTTGCATTCTCTCCTGGAATGTTCAGCAGCTTGTCTTTCCTTATCCAAGAAACGCAAGTCCTTAAAAATTGCTGTGATCATTATCCCGACAAAGGTCAAAAACATGTTTTAGTCTTTGCAAGGTAAAAATATTAATGGGCCAGGTGCTATCCACGCTGAAAATCTCTCCAGCAGAGCCACAGGACAGGAGTAAGAAACAATAGACAATAGGTGCAGGAGGAGGCCATTCGGCCCTTCGAGCCAGCACCGCCATTCAATGTGATCATGGCTGATCATTCTCAATCAATACCCCGTTCCTGCCTTCTCCCCATACCCCCTGACTCCGCTATCCTTAAGAAAAGGGCATCCATGTCGAATGAAAGGATGGACGGATCGAGTCCAAGCTCACAACCAACTGACCACGTGACAAAGTCCGGTGATTTTCTGTCCCGGCCTTCGTCCAGCGATGGAGAGGGAATGGGAAAGTTATCTTGCTCATCAGCTGAAGCAAAACAGTGTGCTGGCTGTGAACAAAAGACTGAAGGCAGACAGACTGAGGTGGGAAGCACTGCAATTGCTTTGGGTCGATGGCACAGGACTGCTGACAATTCCTTTATTAACACGGGCAAGATAAAAGCCGGGAGAGGCATTGTGGTGTTGAGCACTGAGCAGAGAATGATCAGGCAGAATAATTGACTTTGTTTTTTTCGAAAGCTAAGATGGATGGGTAATGTGACTGAACTAATCACCTTTATCCTGTACCTGTAAACTGTGGACGGCTTGATTGTAATCATGTAAAGGTCTTTTCTTTGACTGAACAGCACGCGACAAAACAGCTTTTCATTGTACCTCGACACACGTGACAATAATAATAAACTACACGTTGGCCGTGAGGATAGATGGAATAAAGTGGGGTTTGGTTGAAGAGTCAAGAGTGTTTAATTGTCATAAGTACTGGCTCCGAAACAACGACATTCTTAGTTACTGTAGCTTTACAACTACACAGATTTCGACCAACGCGTGAGATTAGGGGGCATTAGAGTGCTTTTTCCTGGAGATTCATGTATTGGACTTGACTGGACCCTGGAAGTCAATGCGATGCCTATATAAAATAAGCTCCCATTGACACCAGATACCTGCCCAATTGTAACAGTAAGGGACAGAAGGTACAAGTTATGTTTAGTTTAGAGATACAGTACAGCATGGAGACAACTCGCTGAGAGAGGTGATTTCTCATCATCTCCAAATGAAATGGATGAACCCTTATTCTGCAACAATACCCCCCCGATTATCGTAGTTTCTTATGTCTTAAAAGTACATAAGTCTAGGAGCAGAATTAGGCCATTCGCCCCATCAAGTCTACTCCGCCATTCAATCATGGCTGATCTATCTTTCCCCCTCAACCCCATTCTCCTGCCTTCTCCCCATAACCCCTGACACCCTTGGTCCCAACTAGTCAATGCCAACTCTCACACCATTCTCATCAGCCTCAATATCTAGGCAGGCACTAAAGTGAAATCATCCACCCCGGAAAACTCTCCGCATGTTTCACAAAGATCACATTTTGTTCTGATTTCCAACGAGTCGTCATCCAACCGGCTGAACATCTCTTTGCACATTGACCCACTGGATAAAAGGACTGGACAAGCTAGATGCAGGAAAAATGTTCCCAATGTTGGGGGAGTCCAGAACCAGGGGCCACAGTCTTAGAATAAAGGGGAGGCCATTTAAAACTGAGGTGAGAAGGAACTTTTTCACCCAGAGAGTTGTGAATTTGTGGAATTCTCTGCCACAAGGGGCAGTGGAGGCCAAATTACTGGATGGATTTAAGAGAGAGTTCGATGGAGCTCTAGGGGCTAGTGGAATCTAGGGATATGGGGAGAAGGCAGGCATGGGTTATTGATTGTGGACGATCAGCCATGATCACAATGAATGGCGGTGCTGGCTCGAAGGGCCGAATGGCCTCCTCCTGCACCTATGTTTCTATGTTTCTTTATAGGGCTATACTTAGGGAGACATCAATAACACCAACCAGCAACTGATCCCAGAACTGACGGGACTGTAAAAAGGATGCCTTAATAAAACTGCCTAGACTGCTTATGCAAACAAAATGCCATTGGAAAGTTTCCTTGGGAAGAACTCAAGTAAGAGATGCATCACATTCCCTGCACTTTACCTTAGAATTAAGAATGCAGCAGTATAAAAGAAGAATGCCTTTCTGAGTTAGTTCCAAGGACATATAGGTTTGTAGGTTAATTGGCTTCAGTAAAGATTGTATGTTGACCCTAGTGTGTTTGATAGTGCAAGTGTGTGAGGTGATCGCTGGTCTGTGTGGACTCGGTGGGCCAAAGGGACTGTTTCCACGGTGGCGCAGCGGTAGAGTTGCTGCCTCACAGCGAATGCAGCGCCGGAGACTCAGGTTCGATCCTGACTACGGGTGCTGTACTGTACGGAGTTTGTACGTTCTCCCCGTGACCTGCGTGGGTTTTCTCCGAGTTCTTCGGTTTCCTCCCACACTCCAAAGACGTACAGGTTTGTAGGTTAATTGGCTGGGCAAATGTAAAAATTGTCCCTAGTGGGTGTAGGATAGTGTTAATGTGCGGGGATCGCTGGGCGGCGCGGACCCGGTGGGCCGAAGGGCCTGTTTCTGCGCTGTATCTCTAAATCTAAATCTAAAAAAAAATCTAAAAAGATCTCTAAACTAAACTAAAGAAATCTAATCTGACCATGAAGGTAGATGTCAAAGTGTCCGTGACACTATTTTGAAAAACAGCAGTGGAGTTTTTCCAACATTATGACCAATATTTATCCTTCCACCTACTTCAACACAAAAATGTCTGATCATGATTGTTATCATATGTAGAGAAGTAAAGATGAGGGAGTGGGGGCCTGGAAACCGGACGTTATCGAGGGGATGGAGAGCATCTCCATTATTGTTATCATTATCAGTAGTCATTCTCGCTGTTGTTTGGGGGAGCTTTCTATGCACATTCCGGATGCCAAGTATATTGTGGCTACACTTACTGAGTGGACAGCTCTTTGAGGCATCCAGAAAGCGGAGTTTAGTTTAGTTTAGAGATACAGTGCAGAAACAGGCCCTTCGGCCAACCGAGTCCACACCAACCTGCGATCCCAGTACATTAACACTATCCTACACACCCCAGGGACAATTTACATTTATACCAAGCCAATTAATCTACACGCCAGTACGTCTTTGGACTGTGGAAGGAAACCGAAGATCTCAGACACAAACCATGCAGGTCACGGGGAGAACGTACAAACTCCGTAGAGGCGGCACCCGTAGTCAGGATTGAGCCTGGGTGTCTGGCGCTGTAAGGCAGCAACTCTACCGCTGCGTTACTGTGCCGGCCGATGTGCTATGTCCGATGTGCCGTCGGTGTGCTGTAGTCTAAACACTGGCACCTCCGGTAGGTACAAGCATTTGAGTGGAAACATGTCGGTGTGACAAAGCCCGCCCATGGCGAAGACTCGGTCAATGCCCAATCCTGACTGCTGGCCTTTGAAGTTGCTGTCAGCTAAATGAGGTTTGTCCGCCAGGAGCTGACAGTTGAACAAGTGCGGCCATTAGGTCTGCGAAGAGATGTGTGTCAGGGGAGACACCCATCACAAGACGTCTTCTGCCGGCGGGTTGCTATGGCAACATCACTCACCGTGGCTATTCCCGTCTTCTGGTTGTTTGCCACTCCGCCATCTACTGCTCGGACTATCAAGATGTACTCAAATTTGGTCTCTCTGTCCAGCAGTGAAGTCGTTGTTATTTCCCCTGCAGGAAAATGATCAGGATCGTTACAATCGTTCAATGGCAGAAATAAATCCAATGCATTAATTACAAGTAATAAGCATGTGTCTTGTCCAAAGGATATTGGAAACAGGGGAAGAGATACAGATGAGTCAAGATCTAATTGATTACAAGATCAGGCTCAAGGGACTGAATGGCCAATGCCTGACCCTTTGTTTTATATCAAGAGTATCTTACTGCAATATGCATGGTTTTGCGTTTTGTTTAATTTAGTTTAGAGATAGAGCGCAGAAACAGGCCCTTCAGCCCACCGAGTCCGCGCCGACCAGCGATCCCCGCACACTAATGCTATCCTACACACACTGGGGACAATTTACAATTATACTAAGCCAATTAGCCGACAAACCTCTACGTATTTGGAGTGTGGGAGGAAACGGGAGATTACGGAGAAAACCCACGCAGGTCATAGGGAGAACGTACAAACTCTGTACAGACAAGCACCCTTAGTCAGGATCGAACCCGGATCTCTGGCGCTGTAGGACAACCATACAGCACCAATCTTTCCTTTAAAGACCATGAAGTTTAAACGACACACACATTTATACATATATATATATATGGACAACTCAAGGCCAATTGAGGACCAACTACTCTTCCTGCCTTTAATAAATTCACACAATCACTCGAACACAAGCCCATTGGATCTCAACTGTATGCGTCAGGTTTGGGTCAATTGCAAATTCTGCAAAAAACATTTAGGGTTGGATCAAGCCAGGCCCGGTCAGGCTTGCTGGCTTGGTCCTTGGAGCATTTGTTCAGTTTCACTGCAAACATTCTTTGTTCTCGATCAATTATTAGATGTTTCATCCTCAAACAGATCAATTGTGTGCTTAATTTGTTTACCGCCTTGACTGAGACTTTTCAGGTTTGAAATGGAGAACATTTCAAGTCATTGGGCTCAGGTGATGTTTGATTTTGCACCTGAGTAGATCTCTCCTCCCCGTTGTAAAATCACAGAATAACGTGACTGCTTGACACATTCCCAACACAGCTGGACAACCCTCCCATTTAACAGCTCAAGTGGAGATGGATCAGTAATTAAATTGCCTTATTATTTATTTGGAAAAGTTATTGGAATCGAGCATGGAATCCAGGCTTTTCTTTCATAGAGTCAAAGAGCACGAGAACAAACCCTTCACCCCAAGTTGTCCATGCTAACCAAGATGCCCCATCCACACTACTCGCCCGCCTGCATTTGGCAAGTTGGGCCGCAGTGCCTGTTTCCATGCTGTATCCAGATGACAACTTCTCTACATCGGCGAGACCAAGCACAGGCTCGGCGATTTTTTTCCCTGAACACCTTCGCTCAGTCCGTCTCAACCAACCTGATCTCCCGGTGGCTCAGCACTTCAACTGCCCCTCCCATTCCCAATCTGACCTCTCTGTCCTGGGCCTCCTCCATTGTCAGAGTGAGGCCCAGAGCAAATTGGAGGAACAGCACCTCATATTTCGCTTGGGCAGTTTATACCCCAGCGGTATGAACATTGACTTCTCCCACTTCAGGTAGTCCCTGCTTCCCCTCTCTATCCCCTCCCCCTTCCCAGTTCTCCTACTAGTCTCGCTGTCTCCGACTACATCCTATCTTTGTCCCTCCCCTGACATCAGTCTGAAGAAGGGTCTCGACCCGAAACATCACCCATTCCTTCTCTCCTGAGATGCTGCCTGACCCGCTGAGATACTCCAGCATTTTGTGTCTACCTTCGATTTAAACCAGCATCTGCAGTTTTTTTTCCTACACTCCATTCTGTGTGACTCTATGCTATATTTCTTCAAACCTTTCCTATCCATGTAACTGTCCAAATAGCTTTTAAATATTGTTATAGTTTCTGCCACAACTCCCTCCTCTGGCAGCTCATTCCACATTCCCAACTCCCTCTTTCTGAAAGTTCTTGCCTTGAGAATCACCGCAATGTTTGATATTATTTTAAAATTCTTTTTTATTTTGCACCTCCACCTGCCTTCTGGCTAGGAATCCTGGAGGAAGAGTTATTCCAAGTGGAAACCCTGAGGCTAGCCTTGGGAAATGAAATGTGGCTTTAAGCAAACTACAGCAGATAAGGTGTACATTGCTCTACGACCCCCTGCATCCACAGTGCCATCTCCCAACAGCCCACTCACAGCCCATTAGTATCAAACAGTTGCTTTCTTTATGGAACATGATAATTGTATTATCGGTGCTAGGTTTGTTAGTGGTAGAATCTGTAAAATGATTAAGAGTCCTTCAATATTCAATGAAAGTGGTTTTGTGAACTCAGAAAAGAGAGGAGAAATCCTTCCAAATTGGAGGAACAGCACCTCATATTTTGCCTGGTTTACACCCCAGCGATATGAACATTGACTTCTCTAACTTCAGATAGGTCCTGCTTTCCCTCTCTAACCCCCCCCCCCTCCCAGTTCTCCCACTAGTCTTCCTGTTTCCGACCACATTCTATCTTTGTCCCGCCCCCTCCCCTGACATCAGTCTGAAGAAGGGTCTCAACCCGAAACGTCACCCATTCCTTCTCTCCCGAGATGCTGCCTGACCCACTGAGTTACTCCAGCATTTTGTGTCTACCTTCGAGAAACGGTGGCGCAGCAGTAGAGTTGCTGCCTTACAGCGAATGCAGCGCCGGAGACTCAGGTTCGATCCTGACTACGGGCGCCATCTGTGCGGAGTTTGTACGTTCTCCCCGTGACTTTTCTCCGAGATCTTCGGTTTCCTCCCACCCTCCAAAGACGTACAGGTATGTAGGTTAATTGACTGGGTAAATGTAAAAATTGTTCCTAGTGTGTGCAGGATAGTGTTAATGTGCGGGGATTGCTGGTCGGCATGGACTCGGTGGGCCGAAGGGCCTGTTTCCTCTAAATCTAAACAAAAATACATTTACATTAAGGCTCAGACTTCTCCTTCAGGTGATCCCTTGAATATTTCTTTGGTGAAATCATTAACCCTGCTTGTGAATGACTGCTCAATTAAATTGAGACAAATTGGGCAATTCCACCCAAGAGGCAAACATTCTACCTGAGCGGGTGTTGATACGAAACTGTGAGGATCCCTCTAAAGAGTAGATTATTGATTCCTGCCCGTACTCCCGAGACTGGTCCAAATCAGATGCCGTGGCAAACAATACTGTCGCTCCTGTGATAGAGAAACAAACATGGGTCACAAAAGGATAAAGGAACAAAATACAGGAAATAGACAAGAAAAAGGACCCAGAGTAATTCAGTGGGTCAGGCAGTATCTCTGGAGAACATGCTGCCTGGCCCGCTGAGTTACCCCAGCACTGTGTCTTATTTTGTAAACCAGCATCTGAATTCCTTGTGTCAATAGGAAATAGCCAAGTACTCGAGAAGTCATACCTGACACTGACGATTACTGGACTGCTGCTGTTGCATGACTTCCCTTCCCACTTACCCCCCATCCGCTTAATGACCATGGGGAGCCAAATGGAAGAAAAGGACTATGAGGAGGATCAAACATATCATATCATATCATATCATATATATACAGCCGGAAACAGGCCTTTTCGGCCCTCCAAGTCCGTGCCGCCCAGTGATCCCCGTACATTAACACTATCCTACACCCACTAGGGACAATTTTTACATTTACCCAGCCAATTAACCTACATACCTGTACGTCTTTGGAGTACATAGAGTACATAGAGTACATAGAGTAAGGAAACAAGATTGTCCATGGATCCACCAGTGAATCCTAAACTGTTACATCTGTACAATATTCAGGCAGCTCATGTAACAATCAATCGCAATCCCAATAAAACTTTATTAGCCAAGTATGTTTTGCAACATTCGAGGAGTTTCATTTGCCATACAGTCATAACAATAAAAAGCAACAGGACACACAAAATACATTTTAACATGAACATCCACCGCAGTGACTCCCCCACATTCCTCACTGTGATAGAAGGTGAAAAAAAAGTTCAATCTCTCCCTTCTTTGTCCTCCAGCCGTCGGGAGCTCCAACCTTCCGTTGACGGGACGATCTTCATCCCGCAGCCGGCGGCGAGCCTTCCTCGTCGGGGCGATCAAGCTCCTTCATCGGGGGGGGTATCTCAGCTCCCCCGCGCCGGCGATCTACCCCGGGTCAGGACCAGTCGAACCTCGTGCAGCTTTTGGAGCTCCTGACCGGTCTCAACAATAGACAATAGACAATAGGTGCAGGAGGAGGCCATTCGGCCCTCCGAGCCAGCACCGCCATTCAATGCGATCATGGCTGATCATTCTCAATCAGTACCCCGTTCCTGCCTTCTCCCCATACCCCCTCACTCCGCTATCCTTAAGAGCTCTATCCAGCTCTCTCTTGAAAACATCCAACGAACTGGCCTCCACTGCCTTCTGAGGCAGAAAATTCCACACCTTCACCACTCTCTGACTGAAAAAGTTCTTCCTCATCTCCGTTCTAAATGGCCTACCCCTTATTCTTAAACTGTGGCCCCTTGTTCTGGACTCCCCCAACATTGGGAACATGGTTCCTGCCTCTAATGTGTCCAATCCCCTAATTATCTTATGTTTCTATAAGATCCCCCCTCATCCTTCTAAATTCCAGTGTATACAAGCCTAATTGCTCCAGCCTTTCAACATACGACAGTCCCGCCATTCCGGGAATTAACCTAGTGACTGCGAGCTCCTGATGTTAAAGTCCGCAGGCTGCATTGGAGGGATCGCAGGCTCAGATGATAAGTCCACGCCCCCGCGGGGACTCAAGGTCAGTCCCAGGCAAGACCTCCAGCTCCGTGACGTTAGGCCGCAGAGCGACCAGACATACCATCCGGAAAACAATCGCATCTCCGGCAAGGTAAGAGATTGAAAAAAAGTTTCCCCCGACCCCCTCTCCCACCCCCCACATAAAACAAACCAGAGAACATTTACACAGACTTTTAGAACTTACCAAAAATAACAAAAAGAGTTTGAAAAGGACAGACTGTAGGCGAGGCAGCCATCGTACGGCGCCCCCTGGTGGACCAGCATCACTTGACCTCACCAAACCGAAGATACGTTGCCCATGTCCTTCGAGATCAACAATACATGGCTCCCAGGTCAACGATATTCTCCATGGAATGGATGGGTGCTCCCAGCTAATGGGGCAAAACCAGGGCTGCAGATGCTGGTTTACAGAACAAATACCCACTATGCTGGAGTAACAGCGGGTCAGGCAGCATCCCTGGAGAACACGGATAGGGGACGTTTCGGGTCAAGACCCTTCCACGGACTGAAGCAGAATTGCTGATAGTTCACCAGTCTCACCTGCGATGATGTTTTCAGAGACGGCCATAACATAGGAGGGTTGGCTAAATGTTGGAGAATTGTCATTTTCATCCTAAGAAAGAGCAGAGTTAGGAATATATTAGTTCATAAGGTCACAAGTGATAGGAGCAGAATTAGGCCATTCGGCCCATCAAGTCTACTCCTCCATTTAATCATGGCTAATCTATCTCTCCCTCCTAACCCCATTTTCCTGCCATCTCCCCACAACCCTTGACACCCGTACTAATCAAGAAATTATCTATCTCTGCCTTAAAAATATCCATTGACTTGGCCTTCACTGCCTTCTGTGGCAACGAATTCCAAAGATTCATCACCCTCTGACTAAAGAAATCCCTGCTCATCTCCTTCCTTAAGGAATGTCCTTCCATTCTGAGGCTATGATGTCTGGCCCTAGACTCTCCCACTAGTGGAACCATCCTCTCCACATCCAAGCTATCCCGGCCTGAAGTCTGAAGAAGGGTCTCGACCCGAAAGATTACCCATTCCTTCTCTCCAGAGATGCTGCCTGACCCGCTGAGTTCCTCTAGCATTTTGTGTCCACCGGCCTTTCAACTATTTGATAAGTTCCAATGTGGTCCAGCTTTCAGTAACAGCTTTCACCTTCACCTGAAGTTGGTTCTGCAGAGTTGTCAGACACAACATGGGGCAGAGACAACCAAAGAAAATAACTGCAGATGCTGGTACAAATCGAAGGTATTTATTCACAAAATGCTGGAGTAACTCAGCAGGTCAGGCAGCATCTCAGGAGAGAAGGAATGGGTGACGTTTCGGGTCGAGACCCTTCTTCAGACTGATGTCAGGGGGGCGGGACAAAGGAAGGATATAGGTGGAGACAGGAAGATAGAGGGAGATCTGGGAAGGAGGAGGGGAAGAGAGGGACAGAGGAACTATCTAATGTTGGAGAAGTCGATGTTCATACCACTGGGCTGCAAGCTGCCCAGGCGAAATATGAGGTGCTGTTCCTCCAATTTCCGGTGGGCCTCACTATGGCACTGGAGGAGGCCCATGACAGAAAGGTCAGACTGGGAATGGGAGGGGGAGTTGAAGTGCTCGGCCACCGGGAGGTCAGGTTGGTCAATGCGGACCGAGCGCAGGTGTTGAGCGAAGTGATCGCCGAGGATGCGCTTGGTTTCGCCGATGTAAATAAGTTGACATCCATGATTGATCCTTCCACAAACTTAGACACAGATTTCAGGCGGTGCTACAAACAGGGTAATGCTTTGAGGGTTAACCAGCACCAATCACCTAACAAGGCTTCTGGAAGCTGTCTATAAATTTGTTTAAAAGGTTGGGGTGTCGAAAATTACGGGGACAAGCAGCCGAGAGACAAACACCTCAGCAGTAAATCTCACATTATTTAGCGGCTGATTGGGTTTGTTAACTAGCTTACTTGATGTGAACAGATGAATTAATTTATTTCCCTGACATACACAATTCAGTCACAACTTGGTGGCACAGTAGTGCAGCTGTTGCCTCGAAGCACGAGCGAGCTGGGTTCAATCCTGACCTCGGGTGGTGTCTGCATGGAGTTTGCACGTTCTCCCAGTGGAGGTGTGAATTTCCTCCAGGTGCTCTGGTTTCCTCCAACACCCCAAAGACGTGCAGGTTGTAGATTAATTGGCCTCTGCAAATTGCCCTTAGTGTCGGGTGTGGAATGGGAAAGAGGGATAACAGAGATCTAGTGTGAAAGGGTGATCGATGGTCAGCACGGACTCAGTGGGCTGAAGGGCCTGTTTTCGTGCTGTATCTCCAAACTGAACTAAACTCCTGGATCTCCAGTTCCCTCCCACACTCTAAAGACATACAGGCTTGTAGGTTAATTGGCTCGGTATAATTGTAAATTGTCCCTAGTGTGTGTAGGATAGTGTTAGTGTGTGGGGATCGCTGGTCGGCACGGATTCAGTGGGCTGAAGGGCCTGTTTTATCACGCTGTATCTCTAAACTAAACTAAATCAAAGAATTTTCCTCTTTTTAGATCATGGATGGAACATTTGGATTCTTAAAGCAAACAACAAGAAACATAAATGATGAGAAAAATTATCAAGTGGGTCACACCTATCACTAATTCATAGATAGACACAAGATGCTGGAGTAACTCAGCTGGACAGGCAGCATCCCTGGAGAAAAGGAATGGGTGACGCTTCGGGTCGAGACCCTTCTTCAGACTGAAGGGTCTCGACCCAAAACAACACCCATTCCTTCTGGTAGTATAAGAAGATAACTGCAGATGCTGGTACAAATCGAAGGTATTTATTCACAAAATGCTGGAGTAACTCAGCGGGTCAGGCAGCATCTCGGGAGAGAAGGAATGGGTGACGTTTCGGGTCGAGACCCTTCTTCAGACTCTCCAGAGATGCTGCCTGTCCCCCTGAGTTACTCCAGCATATTGTGTCTATCCTCAATTTAAACCGGCATCTGCAGTTCCGTCCTATCACTAATTCATGTTAGTTTTTCCCAAGGCTTTGCTTCTCACTGTTGAACTCACTCCAAGTCTCGTTCACCTCTCATCCCAAAGCTCATTAACACTGGCTCCCAGTTCTGATGACATCTTGAATTCAAACATTATCATCCTTACCTTCAGGTTGTGCAAGATCCAGGGGCATGTTTGCACACAACAGTCTGTGCCACTTTATATCATTAGTCCTTTCATCTTTTGCAAAATGTCGCATTTGGCATTTATTTCACTTGCTGCATTTTCTCACTTCCAATAAACTTTGACAGGAGTGCTCTGAGATGGTGTTATCCCATCCATCTATACCCAGGGGGCAGGTACATCAGGAGAGCTAAAGCTATTTACACACTTTCTCGGCCGACAAGATTTTGATCACTTGGTCTGAAAGCTGCTAACAATCACAGCAAGGCATCCCCATCACAATCTGCTATTTCGCCAGCTGCTGTAGGTTGGGAGTGGTGGCTCCAGAATTCATCAGTGCCAAATAACGGAGCATTAAACTTGTAAAGGCTGTATTTGTAAGATACCATGCAGAGGATGAAAGGTGCCCACAGTGGAAGATTTTGTAATAAATAGGTAGTCCTTTTCTCATAACCAAGTTTATTACTTTGTTAAACATAACCGGAGAGGAAATTCTT
This sequence comes from Rhinoraja longicauda, assembly GCF_053455715.1. Taxonomy (NCBI): domain Eukaryota; kingdom Metazoa; phylum Chordata; class Chondrichthyes; order Rajiformes; family Arhynchobatidae; genus Rhinoraja; species Rhinoraja longicauda. Next base: position 14,730,688 of record NC_135987.1, on the reverse strand, counting down.
TCCAGTTCTCTCTAACGCCATAAATAATACACTATTTAAAATCTTACATATGTGTTTAATTTCAGTAGGGCTAATACCTGCGGCCATAATTAGAATGGGACAAGCATTAAGTTCCAATTTTCTGAATCCAAGGACCCAAACAGTCTTTCCAGGTGAGGCAGAGGTTCACCTGCACCTCCTCCAACCTCATCTATTGTATCCGCTGTTCTAGATGTCAACTTCTCTACATCGGCGAGACCAAACGCAGGCTCGGCGACCGTTTCGCTCAACACCTTCGCTCAGTCCGCCTTAGCCAACCTGATCTCCCAGTGGCTCAGCACTTCAACTCCCCCTCCCACTCCCAGTCTGACCTTTCTGTCAAGGGCCTCCTCCATTGTCATAGTGAGGCCCACCGCAAATTGGAGGAACAGCACCTCATATTTCGCTTGGGCAGCTTACACCCCAGCGGTATGAACATTGACTTCTCTAACTTTAGATAACTCCTCAATCCCTCTTTCCCCTCCCTCATCCCAGTTCTCCCACTGTCTGCCTGTCTCGAACTACATCCTTTCTTTGTCCAGCCCCCTCCCCTGACATCAGTCTGAAGATGGGTCTCGACCGGAAATGTCACCTATTCCTTCTCTCCTGAGATGTTACCTGACCCGCTGAGTTACTGCAGCTTTTTGTGATACCTTCGATTTGTACCAGCATCTGCAGTTATTTTCCTACACAAGTTCCAATTTTAATGTCGGGTTATCATCATCATCATCATCATCATATATATACAGCCGGAAACAGGCCTTTTCGGCCCTCCAAGTCCGTGCCGCCCAGCGATCCCCGTACATTAACACTATCCTATACCCACTAGGGACAATTTTTACATTTACCCAGCCAATTAACCTACATACCTGTACGTCTTTGGAGTGTGGGAGGAAACCGAAGATCTCGGAGAAAACCCACGCAGGTCACGGGGAGGACGTACAAACTCCTTACAGTGCAGCACCCGTAGTCAGGATCGAACCTGAGTCTCCGGCGCTGCATTCGCTGTAAAGCAGCAACTCTACCGCTGCGCTACCGTGCCGCCCTGCACATAAATTTATAGCTGCATATAAATGAAGATAATACTCCAAGTGCATCCTAGCCAAGAATTCCTCAAGCTACAATATGAGTACTCTATTTCACTACCCTATTTACCTGTATCCCACTCTCAGGGAGCTATGGACTTCGACCCCTCTGGGCATCGTTCTCTCCACACACAAAACAAGGAGACAACTCCAGAAATCGAGGAGTTATAAAATTACAACAAACATATATAAATATTTTTCTTATACAAACATCTGCATCTCTCTATTACCCGGGTCACGAGTCAAATTAATCATCCATACTTTTCTATTTTTTAAATGCAATTGTATTTCCAGTACAGTGGTTTTGCTTTCAGTCTATGTATTATATTTTCAACAACATTTGGTAAATTTTATTTAAAACTTGTGGCAGTCAATTCCATTTAATGTAAATATATTTAAAAAGGTGAAACAAAAGTCAGTACAGGGCTGCTTCTCTCTGAAACAGATCACTGGGACTATTAGTCTCTCGTGCGATTCCACACAGTCTGCCCACTGTGACAGCCTTGTCAAGACTTGTTGAAATGCAAAGGCAGGTAAAGCAACAATAACATAGGATGAGCATTTGACAACACTGGGCTTCTGCTCGCTGGAGTTTAGAAGGATGAGGGGGGGAGACCTCATTGAAACTCACCGAATAGTGAAAGGCCTGGACAGAGTGGATAAGGAGAGGATGTTTCCACCAGTGGGAGAGTCAAGGATCAGAGGCCACAGCCTCAGAATTAAAGGACGTTCCTTTGGGAAGGAGATGAGGAGGAATTTCATTAGTCAGAGGGTGGTGAACCTGTGGAATTCTTTGCCGCAGAAGGCTGAGGAGGCCGAGTCAATAGATATTTATAAGGCAGAGAGAGATAGTTTCTTGATTAGTACAGGTGTCAGGGGTTATGGGGAGAAGGCAGGTGAATGGGGCTAGGAGGGAGAGATAGATCAGCCATGAATGAATGGTGGAGTAGACTTGAAGGGCCGAATGGCCTAATTTTGCTCCTATCACTTATGACCTTATGACTTATGAATCCCGTGCTCATTTTGGACGTGGGCTATCATTTGGTTCAGCTTAGTACATCTGGGAGGGTGGCCATATGAAAAATGTGAGTAATCCTGACGCCAGCTAAACTAGTTGGTTCAGCAACAAAAGCTTCTCACTGTACCTCACTCAGTACACGTAACATTAAACTCAAACTCAGTGTGGTGTCTTGCAGTATCATGTATCAAATCCTTGACGTCTGCCAGGGATAAGTCTTATCATTGATTGGCACTGAGCGCGAGACTTCCAGGAAGTGTGAAGCTTAACTTTGAAATGTCGGGAGGAACTGCAGATGCTGGTTTATACCAAAGATAGAGACAAAATGCTGGAGTAACTCAGCGGGTCAAGCAGCATCTCTGGAGAAAAGAACAGGTGACATTTCAGGTCAGAACCTTTCCTTTAGTTTAGTTTGGAGATACAAGGCAGAAACAGACCCCTTGGTCCACCAAGTCTGCACCAACCAGCAATCCTGATACAATAGCGCTATCCTACACACGAGGGACAATTTGCAATCTTTATCGAAACCAACTAACTGACAAACCAGCTTTTTGTGTTTATCTTTGAATTCTATTTGCCTCTATGCAGTAAGACAAACGCTGGATTGCTACCTTTACGACAGTCAAGGCTGTAGAAGCTGAGCCTATATTGGGCCTTGGATACAAACTGATTCAGCAATAAAGATCCAGGAACACCAACACAAACACAGATTTCCAAAGTCGCTTGATAGACACAATAAACTGGAGGCCACTCCACTCACTAACATACTCTTCCCTCTCCCTCCAATACTAGTGCATGTCTTCACCTACACCACACAACAGCGCAGTTGCTACCTCACTGCTGCAGTGACATGGGTTCAATCCTAACACTGTGTGACGTCTGGCAACACTTTGCATAATCTCCCTGTGGGTATTGTCTCGGTGCTTGAGTTTCGTCCCACATCCCAAAAATGTACCAGTAGGATAACTGCCCACTGCAAATTGCCTGAGTGTGGGTGGGTGCAAGGAGAATTGGTGCAGTGACAGGGTCACACAGCACCTATAACAGGCTCTTGGCGCTGACTTGTCCATGTTGACCAAGATGCTTTTTCTAAGCTAGTCCCATTTGTCTACACATGGCCCATATCCCGTTAAACCTCGGGCACAAGAGCCAAAGGGCTTGCAAGGAAATAAGTGGTGGAAAGGGATTGATCTATGACCTGGACAGGTCAAATGGGTTTCTTCCAGGTCGTGAGAGAAATACAGAAAAAAATGTTAATCTACAAAATGCAATTACAGTTACAAATGTTACAGCTACACCAACGGCACCTCCCAGACTTGTGGGTTTCCATGAAAGAGAAGGGCAAGAAGCACGGGTGAATGTGAGTACCATTACTTATAGATCCTGACATATATAACAGAGCTTTATTTGTCGTTCGGTACCGAAGTACCGAACGAAACTACATAGCAGTCATAGAAAGAAAAAGAACACAAGACACATAGCCCCAACACAAACGTCCATCACAGTGACTCCAAACACCCCCTCACTGTGATGGAGGCAACAAAACTTCCCCTCTCTTCCCCACGCCCACGGACAGACAGCTCGTCCCCGACCGACCCGCACAGTCCCCGCACCGGGCGCTGAAACGTCTCGCGGCCGAACCGGGCGATGAAAGGCCCGCGACCAAGCCTTGCGCAGCTAAGTCCCGCAGCCGAGCCGCACCAGCGGTGAAAAGTCCCGCAGCCGAGCCGCACCGGGCGGTGTTAGGCCCCGCAGCCGAGTTGCACCGGGCGGTGTTAAGTCCCACAGCCGAGTTGCACCGGGCGGTGTTAAGTCCTGCAGCCGAGTTGCACCGGGCGGTGTTAAGTCCCGCAGCCGAGCTGCACCGGGCGGTGTTAAGCCCCGCAGCCGAGCTGCACCAGGCGGTGTTAAGTCCCGCAGCCGAGTTGCACCGGGCGGTGTTAAGCCCCGCAGCCGAGCTGCACCGGGCGGTGTTAAGCCCCGCAGCCGAGTTGCACCGGGCGGTGTTAAGCCCCGCAGCCGAGCTGCACCGGGCGATGTAAGTCCAGCGGCCAAGCCGCACCGGGATGTAAAGTCCAGCGGCCGAGCCGCACCGGGGGATGTTAGGCCCCGCAGCCGAGCCGCACCGGGGGATGTTAGGCCCCGCAGCCGAGCCGCACCCCGCTCCGTGAGGAAGAGAAAAGTTCCCCACACCCACCCACCCACACCCACCCCCCACACACCACCACCCCCTCCCACACATACACAACCAAAAAAATATATATAAAAATCATCCCAACACCGACACTCAACAAAAAAAAGACGGACAGACTGCTAGTCAGCCGCTGCCGTTAGGCGCCGCCACGTGATAACATGTATGATCCTCCACCATATAAGAAAATATAGATCAACCTAATGCATTAGCCAGAATATGAGGCTGGGACACGCTGTAGGGAGAATTCACTTTGCAAATGACGCATTAAGCCACAAAGGCTATTGAAAGAGACGTTTCAAATGAATTTGCTTCCATCCTAAGGTACAGCAGGCAGTGAAGAAAGCCAATGGAATGTTGGCCTTCATAACAAGAGGAGTTGAGTATAGGAGCAAAGAGGTCCTTCTGCAGTTGTACAGGGCCCTAGTGAGACCGCACCTGGAGTACTGTGTCTCCAAATTTGAGGAAGGATATTCTTGCTATTGAGGGCGTGCAGCGTAGGTTTACTAGGTTAATTCCCGGAATGGCGGGACTGTCATATGTTGAAAGACTGGAGCGACTAGGCTTGTATACACTGGAATTTAGAAGGATGAGAGGAGATCTTATCGAAACGTATAAGATTATTAAGGGGTTGGACACGTTAGAGGCAGGAAACATGTTCCCAATGTTGGGGGAGTCCAGAACAAGGGGCCACAGTTTAAGAATTAGGGGTAGGCCATTTAGAACTGAGATGAGGAAAAACCTTTTCAGTCAGAGAATTGTGAATCTGTGGAATTCTCTGCCTCAGAAGGCAGTGGAGGCAAATTCTCTGAATGCATTCAAGAGAGAGCTAGATAGAGCTCTTAAGGATAGCGGAGTCAGGGGGTATGGGGAGAAGGCAGGAACGGGGTACTGATTGAGAATGATCAGCCATGATCACATTGAATGGCGGTGCTGGCTCGAAGGGCCGAATGGCCTCCTCCTGCACCTATTGTCTATTGTCTACTTCCACTTGGATGACATGGTAGTTGGTAGAAAAGCTTCCTCATTCCTGGTTCAATCCTGACCTCCAGTGTTGGCAGTGTGGAGGTTGTACATTCTCCGTAACCACATGGATGCCTTTCCAACTACCAAAGGCATGCAGGTTGATAAATTAATTGGCTGTTAAACGTGCCCCCAGCATTGGTGAGTGAAAGGATGAGGGGAGCTAAGAATGATATTGGAATAACGTAGGGTTAATGGGAATGGGTGCACGATAGTTGACACATACACTTTAAACTTTTAGGCTTTAGTGTCACGGCGTGGAAACAGGCCCTTTGGCCCACCGAGTCTGTGCCGACCCCGTACACTAGAACTACACTGGGGCCAAATTACACTTTTTACAGAAGTCAATTAACCTACAAACTCTTTGGAGTGCGGGTGGAAACCAGAGCACCCGGAGAAAACTCACCCGGTGGCACATTGAACGTACAAATTCCATACATACAGCACCAGTAGTCAGGATCGAACCCGGGTCTCTGGCGCTGTAAGGCAGCAACTCTACCGCTGTGCCACCATGCTGCCCTGCCTGGCGACTATACATTTTAGAACAGAAATCTCCCCACCCATGGACTCCATGGGCCGAAGGATGTTTCCCATGCTGTGCGAATCTATGAGATAGCAGAGCCACTTAGAAAAGACGTAATTTCCCCGAATAAATGAATGTTCCAGTCACTGCACGCAGTGTCAAATGGACAGCTGACATTTCCTTTTGCCAGCTGCCAGTGCCTGGTTTAATCTCAAGCAATCATCTCACGCATATTTTCTTTTGAAAACATACTTTCAAATTAAGAACCAATAAAGCAGCAAGTTGCTGTAAACAGGTAATTATGCAAAGTCGTTATGATTACCCAGCTGTGCCATCTCACAACGAAAACCAGCTCCAGCATCCAGTGTAGTCACCAGTAAGGAGCAGGGCTTGGAGAGGGTGGATGGGGCTTGTGACAGAAGATCATCACACATTGGGGACGACAGAAGAATTGATTGAAGACGAGCCTTTGGTCTGAAATGTTAACTTTGTTTTTCTTATTTAGTATAAAATGGCACAAAATAAATACAAAAAATGTTGGAAATAGCCAGCAGATCAGAAAGGACGTGACAAGAGAAACAAGAGAAGATAATCAGCCCAGTGGTATGAACATTGACTTCTCCAACTTTAGATAGTTCCTCTGTCCCTCTCTTCCCCTCATTGACTTCTCCAACTTTAGATAGTTCCTCTGTCCCTCTCTTCCCCTCATTGACTTCTCCAACTTTAGATAGTTCCTCTGTCCCTCTCTTCCCCTCATTGACTTCTCCAACTTTAGATAGTTCCTCTGTCCCTCTCTTCCCCTCATTGACTTCTCCAACTTTAGATAGTTCCTCTGTCCCTCTCTTCCCCTCCCCAGTTCTCCCTCTACCTTCCTGTCTCCACCTATATCCTTCCTTTGTCCCGCCCCCTGACATCAGTCTGAAGAAGGGTCTCGACCCGAAAAGTCACCCATTCCTTCTCTCCTGAGATGCTGCCTGACCTGCTGAGTTACTCCAGCATTTTGTGAATAAAGAGAAGATAATCATGTAGATAAACACAAAAAGCTGGAGTAACTCAGCGGGACAGGCAGCATTTCTGGAGAAAAGGAACAGGTGACATTTCGGGTCGAGACCCTTCTTCAGACTGGATGTTTCGGGTCGCGACCCTTCTTCAGATAATCACGTATTGTCTTTTCGCACGCAACAAAAGCTTTTCACTGTACCTCGGTACACGTGACAATAAACTAAACTGTTGAAAAGGTATTCAGATCTTCATCAGAAGCCCAACTGCCTGACCTGTTGAATGTTTCCCACGGTTTTTTTTTGCTTTTGTTTCAGATTTCCAGCATCAGCAGATTATTAAAAAAAAAATCAATAATTGATAAACCAAACATAAGATTTTAAAGTTAGAATTTCGCTTTGGTGATAGGCCAAGTCGCAACAAAAGCCCATGGACTTTCTAAGTTTACGAGTCAGATCCCAGTTGCATGACTGAATGGCACCTTCAGTGCATCTTCTATGACAAGGTGAAGTCATTATGAACAATGCGACCAGGTGCTTAAATTACAAATGCCACACGCTCTATTCAAACAAGTGTGCAACATCCCCTTATTAAATGATAATTGGAAAATCTACAAAGCTTCGTTCCTGCTTTGTTTACAAACAGTTTTTTGTTCACTAGGGACAAGCCATTGCTCTGGGACATCGCTGTGTAGGAGTCGAGAAGGCAGATCTCCTCAGGAATAAATGAGCTCATTCCTGACTTGCCCGAGGCTGTTAACCACTGTGATCTGTGAATGAGGCTCTCTTCACAGTCCGGGGAGATTTAAACTTGCCTCAGAGCCAGAGGTTTGGGAGTTCAAGACCACTGGCAGGTGTTTGGACTTAGTCGAACATTCCCCAAACTGTCAGACTTGTCAAGTTCTGACAACTAAGTATTTGCTCTAGTTTTTATTATAAAGCTGATCCTCCAACATCACAGCCAACTAGAACCAGAGCTCCAGGAGAATGCTGGGAATTTCACATATCACAAGGTGAGCAGGGTGAATGCCTCCATCTTCACGCCAACTCCCCATCCTCAACCAACAGTTCTTTGAATAAAAACCCATTCAACTTGCACTCTATGATGTGAACTTGCTGTTTGTTGAGCGGGGCCCCAACAACATGAGGGGGCAGCGCAGCGGTAGAGTTGCTGCCTTACAGCGCCATAGACTGGGGTTCAATCCTGACCACAGGCGCTGTCTGAACGGAGTTTGTACGTTCTCCCCGTGACCTGCATGGGTTTTCTCCGGGTGCTCCGGTGTTCTCCCTCACTCCATAGATGTACTGGTTTGCAGGCTAATTGGCTCGATAAAATTGTAAATTGTCCCAAAGGAGGAGTTGGCTTAACATCGCCAGCGCGGCACGTTTCGGTGCCCGGTGCGGCTCGGCCGCGGGACGTTTCAGTGCCCGGTGCGGCTCGGCCGCGGGACGTTTCAGTGCCCGGTGCGGCTCGGCCGCGGGACGTTTCGGTGCCCGGTGCGGCTCGGCCGCGGGACGTTTCAGTGCCCGGTGCGGCTCGGCCGCGGGACGTTTCGGTGCCCGGTGCGGCTCGGCCGCTGGACTTAACATCGCCCGGTGCGGCCGCGGGACGTTTCGGTGCCCAGGGCGGCTCGGCCGCGGAGCCTTCCATCCCCTTGCGGGGGCTGTGCGTGTCGTTTGCCTCGGTAGGGGTCGAGCTGCCTGTCCGTGGGTGCGGGGGAAGAGAGGGGAAGTTTTGTTGCCTCCATCACAGTGAGGGGGTGTTTGGAGTCACTGTGATGAATGTTTGTGTTGGGGTCGGGTGTCCTGTGTTCTTTTCTTTTTTGCTGTGTTTTGTGTGACTGCTGAAATTTCGTTCGGTGTAAAAAGCCGAGTGACAATAAAGTGTTGTTATGTTATGTTATGTTATGTTATGTAGTGTGTGTAGGATTGTGTGAGTGTACAGGGATCACTGGTCGGTGCAGACTCATTTGGCTGACGGGACTGTTTCTGCACTGTATCTCGAAACTAAACTAATAAACTAACTTGTCAACCTTCACAAAGTATTAATTTGAGATACTTTAAAGGCTGCACCAGTGAGACTGTAAATGGTCACTGTGTTTCAATTGGTGATACTACGCTAATCTCAAATTTGCACTCAGTTGGTATGAAAGATCACTATTTTGAAAAAGAGCAGGCCTATGTTTTAGATTTAGATTTAGAGATACAGCGCGGAAACAGGCCCTTCGGCCCACCGAGTCCGCGCCGCCCAGCGACCCCCGCACATCAACACTATCCTACACACACTAGGGACAATTTTTACATTTGCCCAGTCAATTAACCTACATACCTGTACGTCTTTGGAGTGTGGGAGGAAACCGAAGATCTCGGAGAAAACCCACGCAGGTCACGGGGAGAACGTACAAACTCCGTACAGACGGCGCCAGTAGTCAGGATCGAACCTGAGTCTCCGGCGCTGCATTCGCTGTAAGGCAGCAACTCTACCGCTGCGCCACCGTGCCGCCCCTGTTCACTCCTCAAACCATGTTCACTCCTCAAACAACTTAGTCGGATTATCTTAATGCTTCTGGGATCTTGGGTATCCAAATGACTGCAGCCATTCTGACATTCAATACTAATTACACTTCATGTCTTTCATTAGCTAAAATTAGTTTTTAAATATTCTGAAGCACCATTTATCTTAACACCTCATTGTGTTTGTCAGTGACTGAAAAATGAAGGAGTAGAAATTCCTTTCAACTAAATGTTGGACTAATGGCTGTCAATGACAACGTCTCGCTTCTTGGCAGCCGTTGGACCAACCACCAGACCGTCAACAACCTTGAGATTGTATTCAACCCTGCAATGAGGTATTGACGACATATCCACCTCCTGTCCTGCCTCAGCTCACCTTTGACCATAGGTAGGAAAATAACTGCAGATGCTGGTTCAAATCGAAGGTAGACCTAAAATGTTGGAGTAACTCAGCGGGTCAGGCAGCATCTCAGGAGAGAAGGAATGGATGACGTTTTGGGGGGCGAGACCCTTCTTCAGACTGAACGTTTCGGGTTGACACCCTTCTTCAGTTTGAAGAAGGGTCTCGACCCAAAACGTCACACATTCCTTCTCTCCTGAGATGCTGCCTGACCCGCTGAGTTACTCCAGCATTTTGTGTCTACCTTCGCCTTTGACCATGGTATTTCAACACTCCTCATATCCTCCCTCGTTCTATTCTCCTAAACTTCAAATCATTCAAAACCCAGCTGCATGTGCTCCAAACCACACCGGGTCCTGTTCACCCATACTAGCTGACCCACTCGCATCCAATTAAGCATTACTTCAATTCTTAAAAGCATTTTTCCTTCCTTTCCTTGGTCTCAGCCCTCCTTATCTCTTGCCTCCTCCAATTCCATGACACTGTGTGCCAATACCTCTGGTCCACTGACCATCCTCAGATTGAATTGCTCCACCACCAAAAACCCCTACCTTCAGCTGCCAACATCCAAAACATCCAACGTCACCTACCCCTTATAAGATGCTCTCCGAAAAACACATCACTTTGACCACACTTTTGGACACTAGACCCAATTCTTTGACTATAGTTTTTGATTGCCAACTCTCCCGATAAGTGGTTTGGATGCTTTCCTATGTTGGTGCTTTACGACATTCTTAAAAATGCAGATTCTGGAAATCTGTAATAAAAGCAGAAAATGTTGGAAACATTCAGCAGGTCAGGCAGCATCCGAGGAAAGGGAAACTCTTCCAGGTATGAGGCCCTTTCTCAGAACTTGCAGTTGTCCCTGAACCTTGGTACATGTGACAATAATAAACCAAACCAATGCCGATGAATCATCTCAGACCTGAACTTTAAACTCCGTTAATCTTTCCACAGATGTTGCCTGAACTGTTGAATGCTCCCAGTATTTTCTGTTTATATTTTATAACACTTTACTGGATTTGTGCAACATGCTACATGAAGGGAAATCTCGTTTTCCCCATCTGATATTGGCACTAAGATCCCACGGTAGATTCGTTCATGATAGCAAGGCCAACACAGAACCCTCCCACTTCCCAGAACAAACCTGCGTTGCCACAAGTGACAGAAGCAGTAACAATGTGGACTGGTGCATACTTACAAAGACTTCGACAATCACGGGTACTGTACTATGGAGAGGTGGGTTCCCAGCATCCTTGGCCATGACAATCAGGTAGATGAACCCTCCTGGTACCTGCTCAAAGTCAATGGGCCTGGTGACGATCACAACTGGAAGACAGAAAGGCATTGGGGAAGATTATTGCTGGTCTCTACTTGAGAAAGATGATCAGGCCTGAAATCTAACACAACAGTAGATTGAGCAAAACCCAGAGTCTTGGAGGTACTCAGCAGGTCAGGCAGCGTATGTGAAGGGAATGGAGAGGTGATGTTTCAGGTCAGGACCCTTCTTCAGACAGGAGATTACAACAGTAGCGTTATTTTTTCAAGTTTTCGATTTATCCTCATCAGCTACAGATAATTTAAACTTTTTTGACTCTGTAAAAGTTAATTGTCTGCTTCACTATTAAATACATCTCCAGAGACAGAACCATTGATTTTTGAACATTTTTAATTAAAATTATAGGAGAGTACTATCATAAGGGCACATTAAGCACTTGCCCACGACAGGCACTGATAATAATTTCTTGGTTGTAATTAACAGCATCAATTCAAGAGGACAATCAAATGTCATCTGCAGCTGATCCATAAACAGAACATTCTAGACAGTCAACCGGAAGATTTCTACATGTGTAGTTTAAAGTTACAGCATGGAAACAGGCCCTTCGGCCCACCGGGTCCATGCCAACCAGCGATCCCCGCAGATTAACACCATCCTACACCCACTAGGGACAATTTTTACATTTTACCAAGCCAATTAACCTACAAACCTGTACATCTTTGGAGTTTGGGAGGAAACCGAAGATCTCGGAGAAAACCCATGCAGGTCACGGGGAGAACGTAAAAACTCTGTACAGACAGCACCCATAGTCGGGATGGAACCCGGGTCTCGGGCGCTGCATTCGCTGTAGGGCAGCAAATCTACCGCTGCGCCACCGTGACCGCCTGTTGGTAGATGCGAAACAGGAACCGTGAAAGGCTGGAAATGTGTCCCTCATATGCTGAGGGTAGATATTCCTCTCTCTGTCCCGATCTCACTAGCACTCGCTGTCAAAAGGATTAATGCAATTCCTGGGTGACTGCCAAAATTCAATCCTATGAGCCTGATGTTTGCAAATGAAGGAATTACAAGGCTTAAGACTTTCTTTAAAACAAACAGCCACCTCTGCCAAAAGCATTTACATTTGATAAGAAAACAAGGAGGAGAAGAAGGATTTGAACCTGTTCCATCGCAAGATCACAGTTGATCAACTTCACTTTCCCGTCGAATCCCCAAATCCCTTAAAGCCCTTTGTTCAAACGTCTATCAGTCTCAGCTATGAGTACACTTGAAAATTAAGTACCCACCAGCCATTGGATAAGACACTATCGAGCGCCACAGTGCTCCAATGGAAGGGATTTCTTCTCATCCAAGTCCCTAAATGTCCAACTCCTACACCCAGTACTACCTGGTTCCAGACTCGGTCTCCAGGCAGCTTCCCCATCAATCGCTCTCCAACTCTTATTGGAATCAAGATCATCTCTCAATGAGAACAGACCCAGCCAACAATTCTAGAATTCATCCAGTGTATCTCTGCTGCACTGACCCCATTGTGCATGTCCTTCTTCATGTGTGAAGAACAAATTGTACACAGATGTTGTCTCGTTTAAAGTCCGATACGATCAAGCAATATTTCTCTGGCAATGCAAAAAGGCTACGAAATCATTCACATTCCTAACTGTCTGCAGTATCAGCATAGCCCGGTGGCCGAGCACTTCAACTCCCCCTCCCATTCCCAGTCTGACCTTTCTGTCATGGGCCTCCTCCAGTGCCATAGTGAGGCCCACCAGAAATTGGAGGATCAGCACCTCATATTTCGCCTGGGCAGCTTGCAGCCCAGCAGTATGAACATCGACTTCTCCAACTTTAGATAGTTCCTCTGTCCCTCCCGTCCCCTCCTCCTTCCCAGATCTCCCTCTATCTTCCTGTCTCCATCTATATCCTTCCTTTGTCCCGCCCCCCTGACATCAGTCTGAAGAAGGGTCTCGACCCAAAACGTCACCCATTCCTTCTCTCCTGAGATGCTGCCTGACCTGCTGAGTTACTCCAGCATTTTGTGAATAAGAACTCTACTTTAGATGGTACCCAGCAGTTCTGTCACCTGAACATTCTTGGTCTTCGCTCTATCGCAAATCTTCTGTCCGTTTTCTCCTCCCACACCCATACTGTAATCCTTCCTCTCACCTTTCCTATTCTGACGGGAAGTCATTGACCTGAAAGGTTAACTCTGTTTCCCTCTCCACAGATGCTGCCTGACCTGCTGAGCCTCCCCGACATTTTCTGCTGTTACGTTTGAAAACCTTTCATTGGCATAAAAGTACCTTGCATCTTCTGAGATGACACCTGGCGCTATAATAAGGCAAATCATTCGTTGCACTGTCCTTTGTGGCCAGTTTCAGAACAGATTTGCACAGAACTGGGACCAGATCTCTTCTTGCTCACTGGTTGTATCTCGGAGATCATAGAAACATAGAAACATAAAACTCCCTCTTAAATATAGCCAATGAACTGGGCTCAACTACCTTCTGTGGCAGAGAATTCCACAGACTCACCACTCTCTGTGTGAAGAAATGTTTTCTCATCTCGGTCCTAAAAGACTTTCCCCTTATCCTTAAGCTGTGACCCCTGGTTCTGGACTCCCCCAACATCGGGAACAATCTTCCCGCATCTAGCCTCTCCAACCCCTTAAGAATTTTATATGTTTCTATAAGATCCCCCCTCAGTCTTCTAAATTCCAGCGAGTACAAGCCCAGTCTATCCAGTCTTTCCTCATATGAAAGTCCCGCCATCCCAGAGATCAATCTGGTGAACCTTCTCTGTACTCCCTCTAAGGCAAGAACGTCTTTCCTCAGGTTAGGAGACCAAAACTGCACACAATACTCCAGGTGCGGTCTCACCAAGGCCCTGTACAACTGCAGCAGAACCTCCCTGCTCCTAAACTCAAATCCTCTTGCTATGAATGCCAACATACATAGCACTTTCTTCACTGCCTGCTGCACCTGCATGCTTCTCTCCCGAGATGCTGCACGTCACCCATTCCTTCTCTCCCGAGATGCTGCCTGACCTGCATTTACTCCAGCATTTTGTGAATAAATCGATTTGTACCAGCATCTGCAGTTATTTTCTTATACTACTGGTTGCTCCACTGCGATTTCTCTTCGAGGTATGTCCACTTTGAAGAAGTTCTCCTCCTCTCTTATCCTTCCTTTGTCCCGCCCCCCTGACATCAGTCTGAAGAAGGGTCTCGACCCGAAACGTCACCCATTGCTTCTCTCCCGAGATGCTGCCTGACCTGCTGAGTTACTCCAGCATTTTGTGAATAAATGCTTGCTTTCAATGACTGGTGCACCATGACACCCAGGTCACGTTGCATCTCCCCTTCTCCCAATCGGTCACCATTCAGGTAATACTCTGCTTTCCTGTTCTTGCCGCCAAAGTGGATAACCTCACATTTATCCACATTATATTGCATCTGCCATGCATTTGCCCACTCGCCTAATCTATCCAAGTCACTCTGCAGCCTCCTAGCATCCTCCTCGTAGCTAACACTGCCACCCAGCTTCGTGTCATCCGCAAACTTAGAGATGTTGCATTCAATTCCCTCGTCCAAATCATTAATATACACTGTAAATAACTGGGGTCCCAGCACTGAGACTTGCGGTACCCCACTAGTCACTGCCTGCCATTCCGAAAAGGACCCGTTTATTCCTACTCTTTGCTTCCTGTCCGCCAACCAATTTTCTATCCACCTCAACACTGAACCCTCAATACCGTGTGCTTTAAGTTTGTACACCAATCTCCTATGTGGGACCTTGTCGAAGGCCTTCTGAAAGTCCAGATATATCACATCGACTGGTTCTCCCTTATCCACTCTACTAGTTACATACTCGAAAAATTCTATAAGATTCGTCAGACATGATTTGCCTTTGGTAAATCCATGCTGACTTTGTCCGATGATTTCACCACTTTCCAAATGTGATGCTATCACATCTTTAATAACTGACTCTAGCATTTTCCCCACTACCGATGTTAGGCTAACTGGTCTATAATTCCCCGTTTTCTCTCTCCCTCCCTTTTAAAAAGTGGGGTTACATTAGCTACCCTCCAGTCCTCAGGAACTACTCCAGAATCTAAAGAGTTTTGAAAAATTATCACTAATGCATCCACTATTTCTGAAGTAACAAAAAGCACAGTCGTTCTTCACAACAACAAAAATGACTGGAGAGAATTTTTTTGTAAGAAGCCACTTATTTCAGAGCAGAGCTGTCGTAGAGGTGAGGGATTAAATGAAATCCCATTCGTTGAGCTTCACTCAAAGTATTTTGTAGAACGGCGAGATTTTTCAACATCTCACTGCAAGTCATGCTTTTGTGATTACACTATAAGCATGCAGTTTGTGGTTTTAACAACACAACAGGGAGCTATTTTTAATCATTGCATGTAATTACATTGTGACGAAGGTGTAAGAATAATGACCCTTCTGTTTCATTGTGTTGTGTATTTATGGTAATACTTGTGAAAACCGTTCTGAGAGTTATTTCCTTTCTTTAGGCATATTATTTTTGCGTGGCAGACGCACAGCTGGAGGCAAACATCTGCCTCCTTCTGTCCCACCTGCATTCAGTGAGGGGGAAAAGAGTCCCAACCCCTTGCAAATCCAACTGAATCAGAGGCACAGATATCACAGTTCAAGGTTGGAGATGTTGTTGCAGGAAGGAACCAGATGCTGGTTTAAACCAAAGATAGACACAAAAACTCAGCGGGACAGGCAGCATCTCTGGAGATAAGGAATCGGGACAGGCAGCATCTCTGGAGATAAGGAATCGGTGACGTTTCGGGTTGAGACCCTTCTTTAGTCTGACGAAGGGTCTCGACCCGAAACGTCACCCATTCCTTCCCTACAGAGAAGCTGCCTGTCCCGCTGAGTTACACCAGCATTTTGTGTCTACCTTCGGTTTATACCAGCATCTGCAGTTCCTTCCTACACGTGTATTCCTTGCAGGCTGGTCTAGAAAAAACCCCCAAAGTGATGGAGTAACTCAGTGAGTCGGTGCTCACCGGCGCATTTCAGAATGTCCTACGCTCACTCTGAGACAACTTTGAACTTGGCAACACAGGGAAGAAGCACACACGGGGACACTGGCCTCGTACGTGTTCTGCAGGACGATGGGGACGGTTGTCATTGACATCATTCACCGTGACATACACAGTGGCCATCCCCATCCTGCCTCCAGTGGGACCATTATCCATGTGAAGATTGGTAATGGCATTGGTTTTATTATTGTCACCTGTACAACGAATAACTTTGTATGAAAAAAACTGCAGATGCTGGTCTAAATCGAAGGTAGACACAAAATGCTGGAGTAACTCAGCGGGTCAGGCGGCATCTCGGGAGAGAAGGAACAGGTGACGTTTCGGGTCTCCTGTTCCTTCTCTCCCGAGATGCTGCCTGACCCGCTGAGTTACTCCAGCATTTTGTGTCCACCATCCTGGAGTCTTGTTTGCAGCCACAGAAATGTCCATCTCTGCAGAGTAGGCTTTCACTATTGCTGGTACTGTGATTGCCCTACCCTGCCTTCCAGCAGAGCCCGACATAGTGCCAGCCACTGTGCTGTGAGACAGATGATGAACTAGGCATCCCTGTGTGGTACCTCAGCTGCACGGAGGCAGAGAGGAAATCTCTTCAGCGGGTAGTCCATAGAGCTCAGAAGACTATCGGAACACAGCTACCAGCCTTGGAGGGCATCTAAAACACATGATGCCTTAGAAAAGCCACCAGCATCCACAAAGACTCTTCACACCCCTGCAATAGTCTGTTCGAACTTCTACCATCGGGCAGACGCTACAAGGCCTTTTACGCCCGCACCTTCAGAGTCAGAAACAGCTTCATCCCCAGGGCCATAGCTGCTATGAACCGGTCCTGCTGAGCCGGATGGTCACATCGCACAGTGAACCGGCACAGATCTACTTGCACTTTATTCTGTTTTAAAACTGTTCTAATTTGTTTCATTGGGTTGTTTAAATTAATACTGATTAGCTAATTGATTTATTGCATCATATGGGAGGCGCATTCCCAATCTTGTTGTACCACTGTACAATGACAATAAAGATATATTGTATTGCATTGTATTGTATTGTAGAGCCATAATGAAAGGTGGGGCAGTTTCAAAGGGCTAACTTTTGGTTCCGTTTTCTATTTCAATGTTAAAACTATTGAAGTTTAGTCTAGAGTTACAGCGCGGAAACGGGCCCTTCAGCCCACTGAGTCCGCGCCAACCAGTGATCCCCGCACACTAACACTATCCTACACACACCAGAGACAATTTACAATTATACCAAGCCAATTAGCCAACAAACCTGCATGTCTTTGGAGTGTGGGAGGAAACTGGAGATCCCAGAGAAAATGCACGCAGGTCACGAAGAGAATGTACAAACTCTGTACAGACAGCACCCGTAGTTAGGATCAAACCCGGGTCTCTGGTGCTGTAAGGCAGCAACTCCACCGCTGTGCAGCCCAAAATGATCAAGTTTAAAACTTGTAACATTCCTGATTTTAAATGATGGCCTTTCTCATCCTGACATCAACCCATGGGGAACATGCTCCAGCGTGTGCCTCTCAATTACAACAGTTCAGGACAGATCTGTTCATCTACTGCGCCTTTCACATCCGCAGAGTCTGAGTCAAGGTGGGGCTCACACTCATAGGGTCGACACCCATCAGCACATTAAACCAATTGTGAATGGGTTCAGCACAATGATGGCACATTGGTGCATCTGGTAGAGCTGCAGCCTCACTGCCCCAGAGACTCCGGTTCGATTCTGGCCTCGGGTGCTGTCCCGGTGGCTGCCCTTGGCAAGGGTTGCTGCCTTGGTACCCGAGACCAGGGTTGGATCCTGACTACGGGAGGGCTGTCTATGTGGAGTTTGCACGTTCTTCCTGTGACTGTATGGGTTTCCTCCAGATGCTCTGGTTTCCTCCCCACACTCCAAAGACGTGCAGGTTTGTAGGTTGAGATGTGTATGGAGTGGATGAGAAAGTGGGAAAAAAATAGAACAAAGGGGCTTTTCCATGCAGGATCTCTAAACTAAAAGCAGTGTTGGTTTGGAGTTCAATGCTGGCCAAGACCAGCATTGAACTCCAATGAATGAATCAAAGAAAAGAACTGAAAGAACTCCAATGAATTAATCAAAGAAAAGAACTGAAAGAACTGAAAGATGGGATGGTTGGAGGGAGAGCAATGGGTGGGGTTGGGAAGTGAATGATGTGAATGATGACTGCATTCCAATCTTTACATCTAATTTCCCAATGGGATCCTTTGCCACACAAAGCTTCCAAGATTTAAAGCTTTGCATCGTACCCAGAAGCTTCAAGTTTTTCTTATCCTCAATGTTGACAGCTCTCCAAACTGAGAAAGTGCACAGACAAGGGAAGTTCTAACAAGTTGTGACAACGGATCCGGCAAGCAGTGTCACGGAGCAGCAGCAGGCAAGGGAACGCTGAAGAGCAGACAGACTTGATTTCTATTATGTCCCTTACATTTCTTTCATGGCATTTCCAAAGGATTCTACAGCTAATGACTCACTTCTGGAGTGTAGTCACAGCTGTAATGTCAGAAATACTGTTAATAGATAGTGCTTGGAACATAGTTCCCATAAACAGCTACAGATATCAATGTTGACGGAGGGAACATTATGGCCTGTGTTATAGGAGTTAGCCAAAATACTGGTAGAGTTGCTGCCTTACAGCGCCAGGGACCCGGGTTTGATCCTGACTACAGGTGTCTTCTGTACGCAGTTTGTATGTTCTCTCAGTGACCAGTGTGTGTTTTCTCCGGGAGCTCTGGTTTCCTCCCAAACTCCAAAGACGTACAGATTTGGAGGCTAATTGGCTTGTTATAATTGTAAATTGGCGCTAGTGTGTTACTGTGCGGGGACTGCTGGTCGGCGCAAACTTGGCGGGCCGAAGGGCCTGCTTCCGCGCTGTATCTCTAAAACTGAAACTGAATCTCTATCTGTCGAAGGGAGAGGGCAGAGGGAACCACACCGGACACCTCACCTGATCTAAGAGGTGCAAAACTCCTGCAGTACGTTACAATCAGTTTCAGCTTAGAGCAGGGTGCTCAAGACTCCAGAGTGGATCTTGAACCCACAACCTCCTGAATGAGTGGTGAAAGCACCAGCCACCAAGAGGCTACTGCTGATACATTTACCCTCATTGCAAGTATATGTAACTGAATCAAAGCAATACTTGGTGGAAGAGTCAAGGCATCTAGATTCCCATTCCAACACATTACACGAGGAAACCTTTTTATCATCATTAACTTACAGCAAAGATACAATGAAATGATTGGCTTCTGATCATTCCTATAACCCCCATAGTTAGTTCTGGGCTACCCCCCCCCAACACACACATCCATTAACATTATCACAACCTCTTACATTGCTTAACCAGTGCCTGAGGTTTTATCATATCATATATATACAGCCGGAAACAGGCCTTTTCGGCCCTCCAAGTCCGTGCCGCCCAGCGATCCCCGTACATTAACACTATCCTACACCCACTAGGGACAATTTTTACATTTGCCCAGCCAATTAACCTACATACCTGTACGTCTTTGGAGTGTGGGAGGAAACCGAAGATCTCGGAGAAAACCCACGCAGGTCACGGGGAGAACGTACAAACTCCTTACAGTGCAGCACCCGTAGTCAGGATCGAACCTGAGTCTCCGGTGCTGCATTCGCTGTAAAGCAGCAACTCTACCGCTGCGTTACCGTTTTGAGTCATAGGCAAGACATCTTACCCCCATAGCCTTCCGACACCCCGATATCAAAGGAGCTGCTGAGAATGGAGGCGTTGAAAATGCTGTAGGTGATCTGGTTATTCGGTGGAGAGTCATCATCGATCACCTGCGGGATAAGGGAAAGAAAAACACATGGGCCATTAGATAACATGGGGCGGCGGAAGTGAAAACACTGGCACATTTCCGAGGTTGAAGCAGACATTGACAATGTGGCCTCCTACATTGCTCCAAAGAAGTCCAACACCAGCTCACGGAGCAACACCACCTCTTCCAATGGCCATCTGTGCATGACAGCCGTTGGCAATTTGGGGCGGCACGGTGGCGCAGCGGTAGAGTTGCTGCCTCACAGCGAATGCAGCGCCGGAGTCTCAGGTTCGATCCTGACTACGGGTGCTGTACTGTACGGAGTTTGTACATTCTCCCCGTGACCTGCGTGGGTTTTCTCCGAGATCTTCGGTTTCCTCCCACACTCCAAAGACGTAGGTTAATTGGCTGGGCAAATGTTTTTAAAAGAATTGTCCCTAGTGGGTGTAGGATAGTGTTAATGTGCGAGGATCGCTGGGCGGCGCGGACCCGGTGGGCCGAAGGGCCTGTTTCTGCGCTGTATCTCTAAATCTAAATCTAAAAATCTCAACACCAGATTCAACAACCAAATGGAGTTGGCAGCCAGGTCTGGGGACAATTGGGCCTGAGCTTCATAGATGAAGAAGGATCTCGACCCGAAACGTCACCCGTTCCTTCTCTCCAGAGATGTAGCCTGTCCCGCTGAGTTACTCCGGCATTTTGTGTCTGTCTTTTGTGTAAACCAGCATCTACAGTTCCTTCCTACACATTGATCCAGAGGCTTGGGTTCAAATCCACAATGGTAGCAAGGTAATGGTAGCAAGTTCAAGTAATTTAAATCAATCTGGAAGAAACCAGCAGATTTTCATTGGAAACCCCATCTGATTGAATAATGCCCTTGGTGAAGGGAAATACACCATCCTGGCCTGCTCTGGCCGATATATGCGTCAGAATCACCACATAGTTGGCACTTCCTCAGGTCAGGAACAATTAGGGATGGACAATAAATACTGATGTATCCAGCAACAACCATGAGTGAGCAAGTGAACTCAAGGGAAAGGAAGCATGCAACAGAAGGATGTTAGATGATTCAGCTACTGACGGGGAAAAGGGCAGGCTGGGATGACAACTTACAAGTTGAATCTTTTGCAAACCAAAAAAAATTAATAAATTGGTAGATAGACACAAAGTGCTGGAGTAACTCAGCGGGTCAGGCAGCATCTCTGGAGAAAAAGGATGGGTGACGTTTCGGGTTGGGACCGGGGTCTGAAGAAGGGTCCGGTGCCGTGGAACTCTCTGCCTCAGAAGGCAGTGGAGGCCAATTCTCTGAATGCATTCAAGAGAGAGCTAGATAGAGCTCTTAAGGATAGCGGAGTCAGGGGGTATGGGGAGAAGGCCGGAACGGGGTACTGATTGAAAATGATCAGCCATGATCACATTGAATGGCGGTGCTGGCTCGAAGGGCCGAATGGCCTCCTCCTGCACCTATTGTCTATTGTCTACTGAAACGTCACCCATCCTTTCTTGATGAAATTGAGGGAAAGGAATTTCCCTATTTCCCTATTGATTTATTTTTTGTGTTAAAAAAATATTATATTCTGTTTTGTAGTTTTAGCACAATCCGCAGGTGTTGCCACTTTCATTTCACTGCACGTCTTGTATATGTATGTGACAAATAAAGTTGACTTGACTTGACTTAAAAACACAGCCTGGAAGCAGGCCATTGATCACCCATTCACACTAGTTCTACGATATCCCACTTTTGCATTAGCACAAGGGACAATTTAAAGAGGCCAATTAACCTACAGGCCCGCACATTTTTGGAATGTGGGTGGAAACCGGAGCACCCGGAGCCAACGTGGGAGAATGTGCAAACTCCAGACCAACCAGCACTCGAGGTTCCCTGGCACAGTGTGGAAGCAGTTCCATCAGCTGTGCCACTCTGCTGCCCTTCTTGATAAGAAAGGGTCGACAGGTTACAGGAGGTAGGCAAGAATGCGCAGTTGAGGGTACAATCAGACCAGCTGTGATCTTAATTAATTATGGAATGGGAGAGAAGGGCCGAATGGCCTGCCCCAATGCTTAATTCACATGTCGATGTTGGCTCGATCAACCCTTTCGTCCGAGCAAGTATTTATTGACAAGACCCTCATACAGGCTAATATTTAATGCACATGTTGGTTCATTTATTCACAAAATGCTGGAGTAACTCAGCGGGTCAGGCAGCATCTCAGGAGAGAAGGAATGGGTGACGTTTCGGGTCGAGACCCTTCTTCAGACTGATTGGTTCATTTGATATAACTGGAGGGAACAAAGTCGATGGGCTGAATGGCCTCCTCCTGTTCAACAGCCTGCAATATTTCCAGTGGCATTGTAATCTGCAACAGCAGGACTCAAGAGGTCAGGGCATGTGCGAAGATGTGAAAGCAGAGGTTCGGGGAACAATATCCACGAGAGACAATGACCCTCTCAGGTGACATCCCCTCTCCTGGATTTCCCATCAGTTTCACAGGTCACATCTTATATTTAACAAGTACTTTTGAAGTAACACAGAATGCTTTCACCTGCTTTCCTCCTTGCCTCCAATAAATTAAACTGCCACACAATCAACACACTGTCAGATCCATTAGCAATCACAATCACATCTTAATCAAACTCAATGACCGAAATGACAGCAGATTTGGAGAACCTGACAGTGCAGTAAATAGCTTTTCTTTAAAAAAAAATACAAGTAATTAAGGACCAGTCAGTCTTGCTTTATCGTAGAGAATGCGCAGATAAAGGTGGAGGCTTGTAATTAAAGGGCTCCAATCTTAGTGTCGGCAACCAGAGATGTAGAACTTACTACCTTTTATCAAACAGACAGCTGGAGCTAAAAGTCTAGACACAAGTCCAGACAGTGCTGGAAGCGACTTGTTTTATTTTCTCTGCCAGGGGGTGCAAGACACAGTCAGTGTGGGGAGGGCATTACATATCTGTTGCCACACATTGTTAACCCAACAAAGGGACCGAGCGAGGCTAGTCACAAAAAGCTGGAGTAACTCAGCGGGTCAGACAGCATCTCCGGAGAAAAGGGGTAGGTGACGCTTCGGGTCAAGGCCCTTCCTCAGACCGAGAGTCAGGGGAAAGGGAAAGGAGAGATGTGGACGGTGAGATAGGGAGATGTAGAACAAATGAATGAAATGTATGCAAAAAAAGTAACGATGATAAAAGAAGCAGGCCATTGTTAGCTGTGAACTAGGTGACAAAGAGTACAGATAATGAGACTCAACAAGACGACTTTAGATTTAGATTTAGAGATACAGCGCGGAAACAGGCCCTTCGGCCCACCGAGTCCCAGCGATCCCCGCACATTAACACTATCCTACACACACTAGGGACAATTTTTACATTTACCCAGTCAATTAACCTACATACCTGTACGTCTTTGGAGTGTGGGAGGAAACCGAAGATCTCGGAGAAAACCCTCGCAGGTCACGGGGAGAACGTACAAACTCCGTACAGACGGCGCCCGTAGTCAGGATCGAACCTGAGTCTCCGGCGCTGCATTCGTTGTAAGGCAGCAACTCAACCGCTGCGCCACCGTGCCGACTTTGAAGCTAGTATGACTTGGGTGGGGGAGGGATGGAGAGAGGGGGGGATGCAAGGGGTCATTGGAGTTTGGGTTTGGCTGCATAGACCACACTCAAGCATTCACATTGAGACTCACACTAACCACATGCAGAGGCACTCTGACTGTGCGCGTGCACGCACGCACGTATCTGTCACACCCACTTTTTCACCAATGTCCTGACCTTCCATCTCCCCTTCTCCTCGTGCCCTTCGGGTGTTGGGGGAGGAAGGGAAGGGACTGAAGCCCGATCGAGGGGGCAAACCCAGAGCCACCGGGAAACAAGTTTAGTTCAGAGAGACACCGTGGAAACAGGACCCTCGGCCCACCAAGTCCTCGCCGACCAATGATCACCAGTACACTATCCAACACACTCGGGGCAATTTACAGAAGCCAATTAACCTATAAATCTGCACGTCTTTGGCAGGAAACCGGAGCACCCATATCACAAGATCACAGGGAGACATAAACTCTGTACAGACAGCACCCGTAGCCAAAATCGAACCAAGGTCTCTACAGCTGGTCCACCCCTAATATTCACAACCTTTCCTAGGAGCAGAAATGTGGAATTTAAAAAAACCATTATTTGTTCACTGAAAAGTGGGCATCACTAGAAACAGCGGCCTTTATTGCCCATCATTGATTGCCCCTGGAGGCAGGAGGAAGGTAAGAGGCAATCAAGATTCAAGATTCAAGATTCAAGATATCTTTATTTGTCATCCAAAAAACAAGTTTTTTGGACGAAATTCCGTCACCCACAGTCCAACAATAAGAGCAATAAAATAAGCAAATTACACAACCCCAACCAACACAAAACCCCCCAAAAAGAAACATCCATCACAGTGAGTCTCCTCCAGTCCCCTCCTCACTGTGATGGAAGGCCAGAATGTCTTTTTCTCTTCCCCTGCCGTCTTCTCCTGCGGTCAGGCTGTTGTCGTTGCCATGTTCCAGGCTGCGCCGGACGGTGAAATGTCCGCAACGGGCCGACCCAAGCCCCGCTGTAAGTCGGGGCGGTCGGGGCTCCCGACATTGAAGCCCCCGCCGATCAGAGAAAATTCCGTGGCCTATTTCAGGCCGCGCCGGACGGTGAAATATCCGCGGCGGGCCGACCCAAGCCCCGCAATCCGGGGCGGGCGAACACGCTGCCGCTGCCGGAGCTCCCGATGTCGGCATCCACGCGGCCCGAGCCTAAGGCGAGTCGCAGCCGCTCCCGCAGCCTCCGAGAACGGCCGGCTCCGGTGATGGTAAGTCCGGTCCGCGGGCTCTGCGAACCAGAGCCCTGGAGGCCGCCAGCTCCAGGAGTTGGGCCGATGGTAGGCTGCAGCAGGAACGGAGACACGGCCCAGAACACAAAGGTCGGGTCTCCGTTCGGAAGGGACACCTATTTACAATGTTACAGTTCCCCCCCCTCCCCCCCACATACACACATAGTACACAAACACAAAAACACCACATCACAACTACAATTAAGACAACAAAAACAACAAAACACAAAGACAAATGGACTGCAGGTAAGCCGCAGCTGCTAGGGCAGCGCCGCCTTATTGCAAACTGATGACATTGGAGGCCAGCCTGGGTAAGGGTGTTGGAGGGATGTCAGAGAACCAGATGGAACTTAATAACAATCCAGGAGCGTTATGACTAGGACACCAGGAACTGCAGATGCAGGAATCTTTAGCAAACACAAATTCCAGGAGGAACTCAGGTCAGGCAGCATCTGCGGAGGGGATGGACAGATGAGGCCCTTCTTCAGACCGATTTTCAAGAAGGGTGCCAACTTGAAACATAACCTGCCCATTCCTTCCCAAGATGCTGCCTGACCCACTGACTTCCTCCAGCTCTTTGTGCATTGTAAACAAACAGTTACTGTCACAGTTTAGTTTATTGTCACGTGTACTGAGGTACAGTGAAAAGGTTTTGTTGCGCGATATCCAGTCAGCGGAAAGACAATACATGATTACAATCGAGCGATTTACAGTGTATAAGGGAATAAACTTTAGTGTTGAGGTAAAGCCAGCAAAGTCCGATCAAGGATAGACTGAGGGTCACCAATTAGGTGGATAATAGTTCAGGTGACCCTCGGACTATGTGATGTTGATGTTTGAAACATGGTGATGTTTGTTGGTGACTGTAATTTTACCAGTTGCCATTCCCTCTGCAGCGACTCTGAACGGAGTCAATTGCACCACGCCTCTGAATCAGGGAAATACACTCATAGAACCATAGAAAATCGGTGCAGGAGTAGGCCATTTGGCCCTTCGAGGCAGCACCGCCATTCAGTATGATCATGGCTGATCATCCAAAATCAGTACCCTGTTCCTGCTTTCTCCCCATATCCCTTGATTCCGTTAACCCCACGAGCTAAATCTAACTCTCTCTTGAAAATATCCAGTGAATTGGCCTCCACTGCCCTCTGCGGCAGAGAATTCCACAGATTCACAACTCTCTGGGTGAAGAAGTTTTTCCTCACGTCACGTAATGCCATCAGTGGCCATTGCTCCAGCAACAAAGCGAAGGAACTCATCCAATCAAGCTGTACTAACATTGGCAAGGTGATGAATATAATCACCCAGTGCAAATGAAATGTATCTGGTAATCATCACCATTTTTCTTCAGGGACAAGGGCGATACAATTAAGCACTATCAAGGCACAATGGGTTTAATTATAACACACATGGGAGAATAAGTAGTTATAGATATTTAAAAGAACATCTCTTCACAAAACATTACCAGATCTTGGATGACTTAACATTTTAAAAATGATGATTTATTTTGTCATAAATGTTTGAATAAAAGCAGTGAAGTTTAAAACTGTAGAGCAGGCCTCTCAACATGGGCAGAGAGATGATTATCGCTGACATTAATAGGAAGATGCACGATTCCCCTGGCTCACTAAGTGAGGCATTAACTGATTCAATAAAACACAAATTAAAGTAATTGCCAAAAGACATGTGAAACGTGACCCCTTTGACCACTACTGTAGGCAGTGGGTAACACAGAGTTCTCCTCATTATGCACATTTAAAAAAAAATACTTGTCTTTTGGAAAGAGAGCACTATTCTTCACCCCATCGTCTGAAGAAGGGTCTCGACCCGAAACGTCACCCATTCCTTCTCTAGGGCGGCACGGCGGCGCAGCGGTAGAGTTGCTGCCTTACAGCGAATGCAGCGCCGGAGACTCAGGTTCGATCCTGACTACGGGCGCCGTCTGTACGGAGTTTGTACGTTCTCCCCGTGACCTGCGTGGGTTTTCTCCGAGATCTTCGGTTTCCTCCCACACTCCAAAGACGTACAGGTATGTAGGTTAATTGACTGGGTAAATGTAAAAAATTATCCCTAGTGTGTGTAGGATAGTGTTAATGTGCGGGGATCGCTGGGCGGCGCGGACCCGGTGGGCCGAAGGGCCTGTTTCCGCGCTGTATCTCTAAATCTAAAGAAAATCAAAAATCCTGAGATGCTGCCTGACCTGCTGAGTTACTCCGGCATTTTGTGAAATAAATACCTTCGATTTGTACCAGCAACTGCAGTTATTTTCTTACACTATTCTTCAAGAGGCATTAATAGGCCATCCATTACGGTGTCAGGGTACGAATCTTCAGGAGAAACAGCTCCCTCAGAAGTTACACCACTCCCTCTTGTAAGCGGCAGAGTGGCACAACAGTAGAGTTGCTGCCTTACAGCGGCAGAGACCAGGGTTTGATCCTGAATATGGGTGCTGTCTGTTCAGAGTTTGTACGTTCTCCCTGTGACCACGTGGGTTTTCTCCGGGGGCTCAGATTTCCTCCCACATTCGAAGGGAGTACAGGTTTGTTGGCTATTTGGCTTCAGTAAATTGTTTCTAGTGCGTAGTGTAGAACTAATGTATGGGAGATTGCCGGACGGTGTGGACTCAAGTGGGCTGAGAGGCACGTTTCCACGCTGTATCTCAAAACTAAACTCACAAGGCACAATATCTGTATTAACTTTACAACGTAACACCAATCCGGAAGATTTTCAAAATAATTATTACAAAGCAAAAGGGTTGCATGGGATATCTCGAGCTTGGCTCTCTGTCCAGAAAGGGGGCTATTAATGACCGAGGACCTCCACTTCAATCAGTGCTCCTGGATGAGAAGATTTGTCCCGGTTCTTGGCCAGAGCCTGGTTCAACTGACCTTCAGTGCAACACAAACACTGGCTGCCGTAGGGACCCCTTGTAATCTCCATTGTATCTCGAGAGCTGCTCACAAATTCAGTGGACACCCATTAAAAAAAGAGCAAGTTGGAGGGTAGATTGAAAAGGGAGATACTATTCTTTCACAAGCGTCAGTAACACAAATCCTGGTGAACTAAGTCATATTCCAGCAGGGATGGGCTCTATCAAACAATGGATCTTATGTTAGAGACTTTATTGTGAAGCTGGGCGGAATATTACAGAAATGAACAACGGTTTCATTCCATGGATGGGTCTAATCTCCTGATAGGAACATTAACCCATGTGTTCAGTACATGAACTGAGGCTGGGGAAGGTATTGCACAGATGCAGTGGTATCTAACGTGGGTTTGCTCAAACTGTGGCAATTCTTGGTCGCTCCCATGGCGAGCATGGAAACCGTTTCTTTCAGTGTTGGGGAGAAGGCAGGGGAATGAGGTTAGGAGGGAGAGATAGATCAGCCTCGAAGGGCATATTTCCATGATATATCACTCTATGACAATTTGAATTGA
Organism: Rhinoraja longicauda; assembly: GCF_053455715.1. Taxonomy (NCBI): domain Eukaryota; kingdom Metazoa; phylum Chordata; class Chondrichthyes; order Rajiformes; family Arhynchobatidae; genus Rhinoraja; species Rhinoraja longicauda. Next base: position 14,702,483 of record NC_135987.1, on the reverse strand, counting down.
TTTATGGACCTGTATTTTTCGTAAAGACAGAAGGAATAGTTGCCATTTTGGGTCGAGACCCTTCCTCAGATTCAAAGGTCCCTTCCTCAGGAGTCAGGTTAGAAGCATGACAATGGCACAGTGACAATCTGAAAAAGGGTCTCAAGCCAAAATGTCACCCATTCCTTCTCTCCAGAGATGCTGCCTGACCCGCTGAGTTACTCCAGCATTTTGTGTCTATCTTCGGTGTGAACCAGCATCTGCAGTTCCTTCCTAGGCTGTGTTTTTTTTCCTTGTTTGTTGACAGTGATTTGGAAGGTGGGGGAAGGGGTTGGTATTTGGAACTTGGAAGAGGTGGGAAGGGGATTTTTGCATTGCACGCCTGAGCCGTAGCAAATGACCACGATACAGATGCTCCCCGGCTTACGATGCTTCGACTTACGATATTTTGACTTTGCGATGGTGCAAACGGCCGTGACCCGTAGCGAGCAGTAGCCACGTGATCAGGTGCATTAAATGCATTTCGACTTTAAAATATTTTCGGTTTCCGATGGGTTTCTCGGAACGTAACCCCATCGTAAGTTGAGGAGCGCCTGCACGCGGAAGCCCAACGTCAAAGCCATATTTCATATTTTTTTCATATTTCAGATACAGCGCGGAAACAGGCCTTTTCGGCCCACCAAGTCCGTGCCGCCCAGCGATCCCCGCACATTAACACTATCCTACACCCACTAGGGACAATTTTTACCTTTTACCCAGCCAATTAACCTACATACCTGTACGTCTTTGGAGTGTGGGAGGAAACCGAAGATCTCGGAGAAAACCCACGCAGGTCACGGGGAGAACGTACAAACTCCGTACAGACGGCACCCGTAGTCAGGATCGAACCTGAGTCTCCCACTGCCTGGGAGGGTCGGGGCCGAGCTCCTTGGACACGTGCTGGCAGCAGGGCGTGAAGGGCTGTGTGAAGTCAGTGTGGCCACCATAACTCAGTCCAACACAACCCAGCGTACTCACCCGCACACGGACCACCTGCACCGGGGCCGCCTCGTTCTCCCGGATCGTTCCCAGGTAGGTCTCCTTCTGGAAAGTGGGGACGTTGTCGTTGACATCCAACACGTTGACGCGCAGCCGGCCCGTGCTCTCCTCTCCCCCGCCATCCTTCGCTATCAGGGTTAAAGTGTACCGCCGCGTTGTCTCAAAGTCCAGACCCCGGATCAGCGTTATCTTGCCAGTGTCCTTGTCGATTGCAAACCTGCCGAGCAAAGAAAGTTTCACTGCAACAGGGCGCAAAACAAAGAAGCGAAGATGGCTAAAGTTCACAGTCATAAACTTGTACTAGAAACATAGACAACAGGTGCAGGAGTAGGCCATTCGGCCCTTCCAGCCAGCACCGCCATTCAATATGATCATGGCTGATCATCCCGAGTCAGCACACCGTTCCTGCTTTCTCTCCATATTCCTTGATTCCGTTAGCCCTAAGAGCGATATCTAACTCTCTCTTGAAAACATCCAGTGAATTGGCCTCCATTGCCTTCTGTGGCAGAGAATCCGTGTCTGGGTTCATGTTAATGCTTAAGTGTAACATAAATATATCTATGTGATAGAAAATAACTGCAGATGCTGGTACAAATCAAAGGTATTTATTCATAAGATGCTGGAGTAACTCAGCAGGTCAGGCAGCATCTCAGGAGAGAAGGAATGGGTGACGTTTATCTGTGATGACTATCAGTCTGAAGAAGGGTCTCAACCCGAAACATCACCCATTCCTTCTCTCCAAAGATGCTGCCTGTCCCGCTGAGTTACTCCAGCATTTTGTGTCTACCTCAGAGAATAGATGTGCAAGGAAGTCATGATGAACATTTATAAAACAATGGTCCAGCCAGAGAGAAGAGAAGTGATGAGGGCCCTTAGTTTATTTGGGAAGGGAGGAAAATGCAATAAATACGTAAAATCATGTGTAGGAAGGAACTGCAGATGCTGGTTTAAACCGAAGATAGACACAAAAAGCTGGAGTAACTCAGCGGGTCAGGCAGCATCTCTGGAGAGAAGGAATGGGTGGCGTTTCGGGTCGAGACCCTTCTTCTACTGAAAATCATGAAGGATATAGGAATAGAAACTGTTCCCATTGATGGTGTGGCCAGGGATTGGGGGTCAAGGAATAAAGTTAATTGGAATGAAAAGCAACACAAGACCAAATTTTGGTCTTTTGGCTGAGCTGCTGGTGTGGTGAAAGCCTGGACACAAACTGCAGCACTTCAAAGGAAGCTGTCTTGCTATTGAAAAGAAATAAGTCGTTACTGGTAGACACAAAATGCTGGAGTACCTCAGCCGGTCTGGCAGCATCTCGGAGAGAAGGAATGGGTGACGTTTCGGGCGAGACCCTTCTTCAGACTGATGGACATTACTCTTGTTATTGGTATTAGTTTATTATTGTTATGTGCTCTGGGATACAATAATAAACTTTGTTTGCTTGCTATCCAGTCAAATGATACCAAACACGAGTACAATCAAGCTTCACACAATTACAAAGAGAAAATTCCAGAATATAGTGCAGCAGTATTATAACATTACAGTTACGGAGAAAATGCAGATTTTAAAAAAAACTACAAGGTCTCTCATAAGGTAGATTGGGAAACCGGGACCAAGCTTATGGGAGGACCGTTCAGTAGACCCGTAACTGAGGGGATGAAGCAACTCTTGAATCTGGAAGTACGTGCTTTCAAGCTTTTATATCTTTACCTGATGGGAGAGGGGAGAAGAGGGAATGACCAGGGGGAAATTGCCCAGCTTTGGGGAGGAAAGCCAACGGGACTAGATGAACCAATTCTAACATGGAGCTGGTACAGACTTTGATGGGCCAAATAGCCTCCTTCCCACACACTGGCTCTTTTGAGATTACCCTGTGCAGGTAAGCAAAAAAATATCTGGGTGCCTTTGGAATGAGCTGTTTTGCTAGCCATTTAATATACATGTGTCAACATCACTGTTCAAACAGAGGAGAAAGTAATTTCAAGCAAATGCACGAGGTGTTAATGCTTTACTCAAGCCTCAGGCAATGTATTCATAGAAAAATGGGTGATGAACAAATTCTACAGATTCTATCTCCACTGAAACATATATTTTTTATGGGTTTTGTGGAGGAAAGAACTGCAGATGCTGGTTTAAATCGAAGATATTCACAAAATGCTGGAGTAACTCAGCGGGACGGGCAGCATCTCTGGAGAAAAGGAATGGGTGACGTTTTGGGTCGAGACCCTTCTTCAGACTCAGGGTCTCGACCCAAAATGTCACGCATTCCTTCTCACCAGAGATGCTGCCTGTCCCGCTGAGTTACTCCAGCATTTTGTGTCTACCTTTCTTAAGGGTTTGATAGGGTGGCTATTGTAGTACTGCTTCGTCTGTCCATAGAGACCATTACAAGGTTCGACTGTAATCATGTATAGTCTTTCCGCTGACTGGATAGCAAGCACCAAAAAAGCTTTTTACTGTACCTCGATACACATGACAATAAACTAAATCAAGGTGCAAGAGTCTAAGGTAAAGGTGTAGGAAGGAACTGCAGATGCTGTTTTAAATCGAAGATGGACACAAAATGCTGGAGTCTGAAGAAGGGTTTTGACCCGAAACATCAACCATTCCTTCTCTCCAGAGATATTGCCTGTCCCACCGAATTACTCCAGCATTTTTTGCCTATCATCCCCAGAGATGTTGCCTGACCCACTGAGTTACTCCCAGCACTTTGTGTTTTTGTCTGAGTCGGCTTGGTTTACAATCTCTTTAACTTCAGTACCACTTCATAGCCTATACGCTGTCGCTGGTCAGAACTTCTGAAATAAGACTCAAGCTGATAAATAATCACTTCCAGGGTGAAAGATGTCCCAACCCACCGGAAATTCTGCAAAGCTAATACAGCAGAATGTACAGTAGATGGACGGAAAGTGGTGGAGAGTAATGAAACACAGAAACAGGCCCACCATGTCCATGACACACATCAAGTACCGACATGAACTAATCCCATTACCTGCACTCGGAGAAGTTTAGAAATATTTGTTATATTCACTATGATTAATTATTATGGGTACTGTGCTTAAGGATTGAAATAATTAGTAGATCAATTCATCGGTACTCAATCATCCTGAGGTCCTGGTTTGGAAATTTATGGACTGTGATTTTTGCGGATTGTGCGGAGTTTGACAGAAAGGTTAAAGAGTCATTCGGCATGATAGGCTGAGATTCCTGTTTTAACTAATTAATACTCTGGGTTAATTAACAACAGGGAAGTTTGCAGTGATTTCAAAGACAGTCTGCATTTCCATTAATTCAAGAAAGACAGCCAATCGTTAACAGCTGATTAATCTTTCTTGTGATCAGACCATATTAATGACATTAAAATACGATTTACATATTTGCATTATGCAAATTAAAGCGCGCGGGGAAAATGTGACAACAGAACCAACACAATGAACGTTCTCGAGCCTGTCACGGAAGTAATGGATGAGTTCCTCTCCAGAAATATTAACGGCCACCAAACCAATATTGAACCAAACAATATGCATAAAAGGAAAAATTATGAGTTTGTAATGACCCTTGATAATTGCTCCAAATGCTATTAAATAAACCCTTGGCATTCCATGGAAACCATTCCTCATCTCTGTTGGATACTAACTATTTTTTACAAAGTTAATCCCCGAGGCTAGTCCAACGAGAGATCTGAATTACCATTATTGTACTCCATACTTAGCAATGAAATAAAGGAGAGAAAGGGAGATGGTCGGCAGCCTTTAGTGGGAAATATTGCTGCCCACTATCTCATACGATGCCATAAAAACAAAGCCTGAGCAGTTTACGACCATCATGATTCTGCAGAATTGAATTATCGCCTCAAACACACTGCCAGACTCCTTTTACACTCGATTTAAAACGCTATGCTGATCTTGTAACTGTTACATCAGGGGATGCTTGTTACAATGGAAGTAGCATGTCAGGTAGATCAACGGAGACCTAATAAAAACTATCTGGTGGGAAGACGGATGGTGTGAATGACTCCTGACTTCTTGTGGAAACGTTAATTCCATTTTGTTTTGAAGGAGGTGCTAATCAGAGACCGGTGTCCAGTCTCCAAGGTGGATATTGATGATCCAAAAGGCACTATGATGAAGACACAAGGGTGGTATTCCATGGAGTTGCCCCTGACCCCTCAAATGATGGCATCTCTCCTAATACAGCAATCGGTACCCCAATGGAGTGATAGCTATTTATATATTCGTGTCATCACACAACTGTTTGCCAAAAGCGAGCAAATGTTAGTGCCACGTGGTTGGCCTCGGCAAGATCCTTTACAGTGCGTGTGTCATGCAGCACGTCACAGCTCAGGAGATGTTCCATAGTCTGGAGGCCCCGTCCACACTCGCAGTCTGCCGCATCTTCAGTGGATCCCCACTCCAGCACGCTCGACCTGCTCCTCCCCACGCCTGTCCACAGTCTGTCGAGACTGCGCCAGGTTATCCACGGTTGGTCGGAACCTGGTGGGAGTTTGTCAGAGGGATCGATTGCCATGTGAGAGTCTTCCGGAGAGTTCTCTAGTCTCTCTTCCCAGAGTTTGAGCCTTCTGGACGATGCAGGGGATAGATAGTGCCAGCTAATATAGAGTCATACAGCACAGAAACAGGCCCTTTGCTCCAAATCGTCCATGCCGACTAAGATGCTCTATCTAAGCTATTCCCATTTGCCTGCTTTTGGGCCATATCACTCTAAACCTTTGCTATCCAGAAACCTTTCCAAATGTCTTTTAAATGCCTGTTATCGTATCTGCCTCAACCACCTCCTTTGGCAGGTTGCTCCGTAGACCACTCTACTTTTAAATGTCTGTTATCGTATCTGCCTCAACCACCTCCTTTGGCATGTTGTTCCATAGACCACTCTACTCTGAGTGAAAGCACTGCCCCTCTCTCCCCTCCCACCTTCATCCTCTGCTCTGGTTCAAGCTCGACTGGGACATGAACTTGCTGACCCTTGACTCTCGCCACAGAGTATACTTCATGCCACTCTCCCTTAATGTGGCACAGCTTCCAATCTGCCTGCAAAAACCATATTGCCAACACAGCAGGCTCCCGTAAACAGCAACACAACCTCCATCAGATAATCAGATGTTTGTGATTCTTATTGAGGCGTAGATATTGGCTCAGACTCCAGCTGGCTTGCCACTAATTTTCTCTGAAATCGTGATGCAGGAAACGGCACCATGCGAAAGATGGCTCCAGCAACAAAGCAGCACTCTTGCAGATCCACCGCGGGATGTCAGACTAGGAAGGTACTGTCACAATGCTTAGGAAACGTGGCACAGCGGCAGAGTTGCTGCCTTACAGCACCAGAAACCCGGGTTCGATCCTGACTCTGGGTGCTGTCTGTACGGAGTTTGTACGTTCTCCCCGCGACCTGCGTGGGTTTTCCTCGGGATCTCCGGTTTCCTCCCACACTCTAAAGACGTGAATCAGCTTGGTAAATTGTAAGTTGTCCTTAGTGGGTAGGATAGTGTTAGTATTTGTGGATTGCTAGTCGGCTTGGACTCGGTGGGCCAGAGGGCCTATTTCCGGATTGTATCTCGAAACTAAACTAAACATTTGGACAGATACATGGATAGGATAAGTTTACAAGGATATGGGCCAAATGCACACAGGTGGGACTGGTGTAGATGGGGCATGTTGGTCGGAATGGGCAAGTTGTGCCAAAGGGCCTGTTTCTGCACTGTATGACTAGATCTGTGTGCTCAGACCATAGGAGTGGATCAAGGAACCCTGTCAGCCACTGCTGGTGTTAGTGTACAAACAATAAGGTACTTATTTCACAAAATGCTGGAGTAACTCAGCAGGTCAGGCAGCATCTCAGGAGAGAAGGAATGGGTGACCTTTCGGGTCGAGACCCTTCTTCAGACCCGAAACGTCACCCATTCCTTCTCTCCTGAGATGCTGCCTGACCTGCTGAGTTACTCCAGCATTTTGTGAAATAAATACCTTCGATTTGTACAGTTATTTTCTTACTCTAACAATAAGGTACTGGTCCCTGACGGGTTGCCAAGGGCAGGATGTTTTTTAGTTGTAGAGTCAAAGAGCCAGGCTCCATGCTGTATCTCTGAACCAAACCGGCCAAGGCTTCTTCACCTGCATTTCAACAGGACCTTGTTTTTGGATTGTTGTTATAACAGTGAGAGGCTGAGTTACGGTTCCAGCGTGTTGAAGCAATGGAACGATGTGATGAGATCTGGAGGGGTTTTCAGCCTCCAGAAGCAAGCAGAGGATGATGGCCCCTAGACTGAGATGCATGATTGAGATGGTGGCATCTGGTGGGCTGCTGGAATGGTCGAGAAGTGGAAGCTGACTTCTCATTTGTTTAGACAAAAAACTGGAGTAACTCAGCGGGTCAGACAGCATCTCTAGAGAAAAAGGAATAGGTGACGTTTCCTATTCCTTTTCTCCAGAGATGCTGACTGACCCACTGAGTTACTCCAGCTTTTTGTGTCTATCTTTGGTTTAAACCAGCATCTGCAGTTCCTTCCTACACACTTCTCATTTGTTTAGTTTAGTTTAGAGATACAGCGCGGAAACAGGCCCTTCGGCCCACCGAGTCTGCACCGACCAGCGATCCCCGCACACTTACACTAATTTACACACACTAGGGCTAATTTACTAAATTACGAAGTTACTAATTTATTGAAGATGGGTCTCGACCCGAAACGTCACCCATTCCTTCTCTCCAGAGATGCTGCCTGACCCGCTGAGTAACTCCAGCATTTTGTGTCCACCTGGGGCTAATTTATATTTATACCAAGCCAATTAACCTACAAACATGTACGTCTTTGAAGTGTGGGATGAAACCAAAGATCTCGGAGTAAATGCACGTGGTCACAGGGAGAACGTACAAACTCTGTACAGACAGCATCCGTAGTTGGGATCGAACCCGGGTCTCTGGCGCTGTAAGGGTTGTAATGTGGCAACTCTACCGCTGTGCCACCCGAACTTGTGCTAAATGTTAGAAGACAGCCGTGGAACAAGATCAATGGCAATACTTTATAGCACAACATATTTAAATATATGGGCACCAATCTAATGAAATGTGATGTGTGTGCAATATCCTCACAGTAAAATAAATTAACTTTGTGTTTCACAATGTGTTCTGGGCAAATGTGGATTTGAATAAAATTGTTTTTTTCATTATTTCCACATTACACTATAATTGACGTGCTTTATCACATTACTGCACCCCAGTCTATGTGAAGTGCTGAAGAAACTTGGAAGTACATTTGCACAATATTTGCTAGAAATGTATAAATAATGACACATATTACAATTTGCAAATAATGTTTTGTACAATATTTAAGAAGGAACTGTCCATTCTAATTCTATTTTATATTTTGACTTCTCATATTTTTATTTAATCGCCCATGTGTAGAGATTTCGACAACTTTATCATTGGAAATAAATTCTTGATTGTTCACAGTTACTCAATGTTTGGGTCTTGCTCCTCGCACTGTTGAATTTATCTCCCCTGGAAATGTCAGCACCTGGGGCGGGTCCTGGCCAAAGATACTAGAGGAGCAAGATGAACCACTCCGTCAAAATCGCCTATACTGAAGTGTAGTACGCAAAGGAGCACAACGTCCGCCATTTTAGTAAGCAAAATCCGCCATTCGCTCTGCCTCTCGCAGTGTAATCAGTGTTTTGGGGGAACAGTATGTGTGATGATACCATAAAAATGCAGAATATATCTCATCCATCAATTCACAGATTTTTGTTATTTTTCTTTTAAAATGTTTCTGCAAGTTTCTGCCTACTAAAATGCGCCGTGACGTACTACGGTTTTTAGGGTCGAGTGGTCTATCTTGCTCTGCTCTATTATCTTTGGTCCTGGCTGTTATTCCGTGAATGGAACCTGCTGTCAAAGGTTGGCCCTTGTGTGCACACGTCTGAAGAAGGGTCTTGACCCGAAACGCCACCCATTCCTTCTCTCCTGAGATGCTGCCTGACCCGCTGAGTTACTCCAGCATTTTGTGATACCCTCGATTTGTACCAGCATCTGCAGTTATTTTCCTACACATTTAATCAATGCTCTTCATTCATTAGAAATACATGTATTTATATGATATTTTATAACTCTCTCAGGATCTTGTAAAGCACTTTGATTATCATAGAATTACTACTCAGAATGGAATCGCTCTTGCTTACAGAAACAAACCTGGCAGCCCATTTGCATGGAGCTACAACATTGGGATGACTAATCATTTCTTGCACCAGGATAACATCTTGCTCTTCTTCCAAGAATGTACCAGCTCTTTTGTATTCTCCCCAACAGGCAATCTAGAGGCACTAATGGTACAACCGTAGGATAACATTTCTAACAATATGATCTCATTAGGACTCGCATAAACTTGCAGGTTAATTTGCCGACTGCCTTTGACGGAACAGTGAACGTTCAGAGTCTTTTTCGCAGAGTAGAGGAATTTAAAACTGGGGGCTGCGGGCTCAAGGTAAAAAGGGGTGAGATTTAAGAGGGACCTCAGCGACAACTTTTTCACTCTGAGGGCAGTCTGTACGAGCCACCAGTAGAGGCTGGAGAAGCAGATAAAATTACGACTATCAAAAGACATTTGGACTTATGTAAGGATCGGAGGGTTTGGGGGGGTGTCAAGGGTGTTTAATAAGTCATATAGACCAGCAACGGAACAATGAAAATTCTTACTTGCAGCAGTACATCAGGCCTGCAAACACAGTTCACATGGATAATATATAGTAAACAAAAATTCATTATTAATAACCACAAAAAATCACTATTAATAATCACAAACCACTATTAATAATCAATTCACTATTAATAACCACATCATTCTATTGTGGTTATTAATAGTGAATTTTTGTTTACTATATATTATCTTTATGAACTGTGTTTGCAGGCCTGATGTGCTGCTGCAAGTAAGAATTTTCATTGTTCCGTTGCTGGTCTATATGACTTATTAAACACTCTTGACACCCTCCAAACCCTCCGATCCATATATCTGTCCAAATGTCTTTTGATAGTCGTACTTTTATCTGCTTCTCCAGCCTCTACTAGTGGCTCGTACAGACTGCCCTCAGAGTGAAAACGTTGTCACTGAGGTCCCTCTTAAATCGGTCAACGTGGTTGGGTTGATGGGCCGGTTTCCATGCCGTATAGCTCTGTCGCTCAATAGCTCCATGTCTCTATGACTAAAATCATAATGACTTTGGGAGTTGAGGGAGGGACTATCGCAAAATTTAAGAAGCAATTAGACAGGTACATGGATGGGATGGGTTTAGAGGGTTGTGGGCCAAATGTAGGCAAGTGTAGCTGGGGCATGTAGGTTGGTATGGGCAAGTTGGGCCAAAGGGCCTGTTTCCGCAAGGTATGATTTTTGATGAATCTTGCCTCAATGATCTGGAGATTGAGAGCCATAGGTCTTCTCAGAAGCTCAGTAAGAATCTGATGAAAGCTGGAGAGAGGAGTTGCATGTAGGCAGGTGGCTAACCACAACATATGGGTTGGATGTTTCAAATATTCAAAAATAGGTGCAGGAGGAGGCCATTTGACCCTTCGAGCCAGCATGTCATTGTCATCATGGCTGATCATCCACAATCAGTAACCTGTGCCTGCCTTCTCCCCATGTTCCTTGATTCCGCTAGCCCCTCGAGCTCTATCTAACTCTCCAAGTCTTGACCAGGAGGGAATGAAATACCAAACTCCCGTCAATTAAATCCAATCCCAAACATGTCCTCAGCAGATGTTATAAAGCTTGGAGGGAGATTTGGGAGACTTAATGCATCATACCTTTACAGGTAAACATTCAGAAATGCTTATTACCCAGAGCTGTCCTACCTGTCAGAGTCATCACTGAAGAAATAATGGATGTCCCCATAGCTTCCAATGTCATTATCTGTTGCCTGAGGAAAAGAACATTGAAATACGACATTAATATTGATAGATCACAACAGTCCAATAGCCAACACTGGATTTTTAGGCAAACAAAGTTATTGAGCGTGGAAACACACCCTTCGGCCCAACTTGCCCACACCGGCCAACATGTCCCAGCAATACTGGTCCCACCTGCCTGCCTGCGTTTGGCCCATATCCCTCTAAACCTGTCCTATCCACCTACCAGTCTAATTGTTTCGATAGTCCCTGCCTCAACTACCTCCTCTGGCTAGGTTCCATGCACCCACCACCACAGGTCATTTAGCTCGCCTGGCTAACATTTTGCCAATGTTCACTCAGATCAAGCAAAGTTCACTCAGACAACAACGTTCCTTCCACAGTCTGCCGTCACTGAACTGGAGAAGATGGAGGAATGAAGAACGTGTGACAGCGCTCCCTGCCTTGGTTGCTGCTGTGATCGCTGTCACCAGCCGACGAGCCAGGAGAAGCCAACCCTCAGCACCACTGAGCAGAGGCTACAGCTAAATAACCAGCAGCTGCGATAACAACAGGCCCACCTGAACCTCGTCAGCCTCCTCCTTACGCACCCAGGTGTTCCAGCCAGAGAGGACAGGAAGCGATCGTGGGGCATCTCCCTTTTAGCTGTGCTTCTCCCATTGCAGGTCAGGAGGAAGATTGAGCCGCTGGGACAAACCCGAGACCCACCGGTGCCAGTGAGGTCCAAACCGAGCTGCCGGGAAAAGCCTTAGACATCCAGAGTCTCCTCTGAGGCCACAACTGAGTGCCGGGGCAAGCTATCCAGAGACGCCAGTGTCTCTCGCCTGCCCAAAGACAGCAAGGGACTGTGCCCACACACAGAGGCAAAGACTGAGCTGCCAGGATAAGCCTGTTAGCACCAGCGCAGCCTCTTCAAGACCCAGACTGAACTGCCAGGACAAGCCTAAGACCACCAGCGCCACCTCTCGGGGCAAGTGAGAACTGGAGCGAGATGCCTTCTCCTTCAGGCCCAGGACTGAGCTGCCGTGACAAGCCAGAGATACGGTAGCACAGCGGTAGAGTTGCTGCTTTACAGCGAATGCAGCGCCGGAGACTCAGGTTCGATCCTGACTACGGGTGCTGCACTGTAAGGAGTTTGTACGTTCTCCCCGTGACCTGCGTGGGTTTTCTCCGAGATCTTCGGTTTCCTCCCACACTCCAAAGACGTACAGGTATGTAGGTTAATTGGCTGGGTAAATGTAAAAAAAATTGTCCCTAGTGGGTGTAGGATAGTGTTAATGTACGGGGATCGCTGGGCGGCACGGACTTGGAGGGCCGAAAAGGCCTGTTTCCGGCTGTATATATATGATATGATATGATATGATTGCCAGTGCCTCCTCACATGCACCCTGACGACAAGGGACACCATCCCCAGGAAGACCATGACCATCTCGTCACTATAAATAAACCATGTCATGTGAATTCACCCTATTGTTATCAGTCAACTGAATCATCCGACCAACAACTAGAGAGCTGCCTTCATAAGTCATAAGTGATAAGAGTAGAATTAGGCCATTCGGCCCATCAAGTCTACTCCGCCATTCAATCATGGCTGATCTATCTCTCCCTCTTAATCCCAGTCTCCTGCTTTCTCTCCATAACCTCTGACACCCGTACTAATCAAGAATCAATCTATCTCTGCCTTAAAAATATACTTGGCTTCCACAGCCGTCTGTGGCAAAGAATTCCACATATTCACCACCCTCTGACTAAAGAAATTTCACCCCTTCCTAAAAGAACGTCCTTTTATTCTGAGGCTGTGACCTCTGGTCCTAGACTCTCCCACTAGTGGAAACATCCTCTCCACATCCAAGTAGTCCTGAACTCACTGGAGACCCTCGGATCTACCTCATTGGAGACCCTCGGACTACCTTTGATCCGACTTTACTTGCTTTATCTGGCACTAAACGTTATGCATGTTATTCCCTTTATCATGTATCAGCACACTGTGAATGGCTCAATTGTAACCATGTATTGTCTTTCCGCTGACCTGTTAGCACGTAACAAAAGCTTTTCACTGTACCTCGGTACACATGACAATAAACTGAACTCAAATTACTGTGAGTGTCAGTGTGGTCATTGTCTGACCCAGCCTCATCCCCGACACCACAAATTGCACATGTAACATGGAATCAGAGAGTGTGAACAGAGTCAGGGGAAGGAAAAGGACACATTTCCGAACTATCACACCGGGCTCGGCAAAAAGATCTTTGTTTCTTTTACTCTTCAATCGGATGTTGGAACGGATTCTCAGAAAAAAAGACAAATGGTTCAAGTCGTCCAACACTGCTGTAGGAAAGGGGACCGAGATCAGTGGAGATATCAGCTGATTGATCTGGATTGACTCCAGTCTCTCCTTGAGAATGAAGTGATCATTTATTAGAATGAATAAAATGAGGACGAAGGGAGCAATAAATTCAACATTGTGATCTGATAATAGAAGACCATTCTATCAATGTGAGAAAAAGGATTGAGAGTCAAGTAATTAGAAATGGGCTGGAAAAACCAGATGCTGGCTGATCTTACAATCTCGACAGACCTTGGATGGAACACTGCTGAGAATAACAGATGCCATAGTCTTGATGAGGAGAGGAGATGATTATTAACGGGTCACACGGTCCACAGTTCACTTCTTAAGGAAAGCGTTCAGTTTAGTTCAGTTTAGAGATACAGCAGGGAAACAGGCCCTTCGGCCCACCGGGTCCGCAACGCCCAGCGATCCCCGCACACTATCCTACACCCACCAGGGACAATTTTTACATTTACCACGCCAATTAACCTACGAACCTGTACGTCTTTGGAGTGTGGGAGCAAACCGAAGATCTCGGAGAAAACCCACGGAGGTCACGGGGAGAACGTACAAACTCCGTACGGACAGCACCCGTAGTCGGGATCGAACCTGGATGTCCGGCGCTGCATTTGCTATAAGGCAGCAACTCTACCGTGACCGCCACTGTGTGTTGCATACAGTGTTCTAGTATTCACAGTGGTCTCTGAAGTGACTGGATATTTGACACTCATAATGACCTGATCTGGGAGCTAAGATTGGGTGACGTTTGCAGTGAACAATCTAATCCTAGCCCAGTTTGGCTAACTCTATTAAAGTAAAGCATTGGAGTAACACAGCGGGTCAGGAGGCATCTCTGGAAAACATGGATCGGTGACGTTTTGATCGGTGACGAGACCTTCATCAGACTCAATGGGACCACAGTTATGCCATTACAGGATGGCTAGGATTCTGTGGTTCATAAGCCGTGATGTACATGCCCCACGAAAGCTGAAACGTGCTCTGGGAATGTCAAACAAAAACAATTAACGACAAGCTTCTTAATTATGAGGTATCAGTAACTGCATTGGGAGCTGCAGAAGAGGAAGATTCCCGGTAGTTGGAGCAAGCTGGACAACCATAAAGGGGGTCACATTATCCTGGCTAACCCCATTTATCACTCCCATTCCTCATCATGTTTTTTATGTTGTTTGTTTGTGGTTTTTGCCTCTTCCCAGCAAGGCAGAAGATTGAGAGTTCAGCCCATTCTCGGACTTGAGCATTGCTTTGCGGGCGTTTGGGTTGGGAAGGCAAACCAAGATCCCGTCTCTATCGCCAGGTCGGCAGCAGGGTCCCACATGACTTTGATGAGGAGCAGAGGAGTTCTTCCTCTGGTCTACATTCATTCCATACCCAACAACACACAGATAACCAAATAATCATCACACTGCTACTGGTGGATGCCTCCAATTGCATCGACTGGCTTGTTCACTTCAGTGGCATCAATTGAAAATTACATTAGAGATTTTAATCCTTTCTGGGAAAATGTGACAATAAGAAAGTCAAATATTTCTCTCTTTAGATTCTTTACTTGTAAATTTTCTAATTATGAAATCCACCTTTGTTTCTATCCTGATCAGAGGTAGAAAACCCCTCTAGGTAGAAAATCCAACTTTGTAACAAACAATCAAACTCTGGATAGACACAAAGCGCTGAAAAAATAGAAAATAGGTGCAGGAGTAGGCCATTCGGCCCTTCGAGTCTGCACCGCCATTCAATATGATCATGGCTGATCATCCAGCTCAATAACCTGTACCTGCCTTCTCTCCATACCCCCTGATCCCTTTAGCCACAAGGGCCACATCTAACTCCCTCTTAAATATAGCCAATGAACTGGCCTCAACTACCTTCTGTGGCAGAGAATTCCACAGACTCACCACTCTCTGTGTGAAGAAATGTTTTCTCATCTCGGTCCTAAAAGACTTCCCCCTTATCCTTAAGCTGTGACCCCTAGTTCTGGACTTCCCCAACATTGGGAACAATCTTCCCGCATCTAGCCTCTCCAACCCCTTAAGAATTTTATATGTTTCTATAAGTTTCCCCTCAGTCTTCTAAATTCCAGCGAGTATAGGCCTAGTCTATCCAGTCTTTCTTCATATGAAAGTCCTGCCATCCCAGGAATCAATCTGGTGAACCTTCTCTGTACTCCCTCTAAGGCTAGAATGTCTTTCCTCAGATTAGGAGACCAAAACTGTACACAATACTCCAGGTGGAGGAACTCAGCAGGTCAGGCAGCATCTCTGGAGATAAAGATGGGTGATAGTTTGGGTCGGAACCCTTATTCAGACTGAAAGGAGGAAAGAACTGGAGGTTGGACTTTCTTCTACTGAAAGTGGATTGGGGAGGGGGGGGGACTGTCTTTCCTACCTCCAGTTCCCTCCCCACCTCTACTTTCAGTCTGAAGAAGAGTTCAACATAGAAACATAGAAAATAGGTGCAGGAGCCAGCACCGCCATTCAATATGATCGTGGCTGATCATCCAGAATCAGTACCCTCTTCGTGCTTTCTCCCCATATCCATTGATTCCGTTAACCCTAAGAAGGTAGTTGAGGCCAGTTCATTGGCTATATTTAAGAGGGAGTTAGATGTGGCCCCTGTGGCTAAAGGGATCAGGGGGTATGGAGAGAAGGGGATACTGAGTTGGATGATCAGCCATGATCATATTGAATGGCGGTGCAGGCTCGAAGGGCTGAATGGCCTACTCCTGCACCTATTTTCTATGTCTATGTTTCTATGTTTCCTTTTTATAGTTCTCTCTATTCACAATCTTAATCGCCGTAAAGCCTGGCAAGGTCAGGTAAAGTACCGCAAACTGAATGTGAAATTATGCTCCAACTCCGCTTTGCTGAGAAGAAATTGTAACCTTAAATCTTCTGGGGGTGCTTAATATTAAATCGGTGTGACACCTCCATTTCTGATTGAGTCTATCAATTTGATTCCAATTATTGCCAAATTGCAGTCAGATTTCAGCTGTTGACATTATGTCGGCTGAACACTGTTGACTGGTCAAACTCATTTCACTTAAGACTCTTAAATCTGGCTGAGAGATAAACCTTTCATCTCGTGAGAATACGACGGATTCAGCCTCATGACTGAACTTAAAATTTCTGCGCTCCCAAATTAGATGTAACCCTCTCTAACCTTGGCAACAATTTTACTTGTATAACACACGTGTGAAATGCTTAAACTGCTGTGGCTGAAAAATCGCAAGTATTTTCATTCTTTAGGAGAAAAGTTCTTTGTGTCATCCCATGCCAGTAAAACTCCCATAAAACAACATCTGCCTACTCAGAAATCCCAGCCGCCATCATCTGGCGCAACAGCTGTTGATTCTTGCGCACCCCTTTAACACATCGGGCTGTCGTATCTGTGCTCCCTCTCATTCACCCGGGCCTCAGTAGGACCAGTCCCTTGAAGCTCACCTCCTTCAGTTTCCAACACTCTCTTGAAACTCACCTCTGCCTGGGTTTTGGACTTTAAATTGATGGGGGTGACAGGAAAATGTATTATTCTGTTCTGAATCATTTGGCCGATTGAAAAGTTATTTCAAGTGGGCGGCACGGTGGCGTAGTGGAAGAGCTTCTGCCTTACAGCGCCAGAGACCCGGGTTTGATCCTGACTACGGGTACTGTCTGTACGGAGTCTGTACGTTCTCCTCGTGACCTGCGTGGGTTTTCTCCGAGGTCTTTGGATTCCTTCCACACTCCAAAGACGTTCAGGTTTGTAGGTTAATTGGCTTGGTATAATTGTAAATTGTCCCCAGTGTGTCTAGGATAATGTTAATGTGCGGGGATCGCTGGTTGGCGTGGACTCGGTGGGCCGAAGGGTCAGTTTCCGCACTGTATCTCTAAACTAAACTAAAAAACAATGAACCATCTACATTTCCTTGATCATCGTCTGCTTTGATCTGTCATTTTCACACCTTACATTCTCCTTGTACTCTTCCATATCTCTAGTTTTCCTCTCCCCTGACTCTTAGTCTGAAGAAGGGTCTCGACCCAAAACATCACCCATTCCTTCTCTCCAAAGATGCTGCCTGTCCCGCTGAATCACTCCAGCATTTTGTGTCTATTTTAGGATAGGATAGGTTTAGTTGGGATATGGGCCAAATGCCAACAGGTGGGACTGGTGTAGATGGGACATCTCAGAGGTTGAAGCACTTCACAAGGGTGTTATATGTAAAATTGTAGCCAAGGTTAAAGAGAGATACATCCAGAAATGTTAAGGAGTTGGAGGTCTCGATCCAAACCGTCACCCATTCCTTCTCTCCAGAGATGCTACCTGTCCCACTGAGTGACTCCAGCATTTTGTGTCTACCTTCCAGAAATGGTAAGATCAGTCATGAGGCAGAATCCATCATATTCTCATGAGAAGACAGGTTTATTTCTCTGCTATGTATAAGAGTTGGTGTGGGCAAGATGGGCCGAAGGGCCCGTTTCCACGCTGTATGACCTAATGACTCTCAGAGAAAATGAATTAAAAGCATTTGAGTATTAACAGGAATAACATCCAGTATTCTGAAATATTCTGTCCAAGAAAATCTGCACCACCGATAAACAATCACGTTCAACCACAGTCCTTAAACTTTCATTCTAATTAAACACTGAAATCATAATCTTCTCTCGCTACAAAGTAATTCTGTGTTTGCACTTTACAACCTTGGTGCCATTCTTGACCTCAGGTTGAATGTCGGCTTTCATATCTAAGATCACCATTTAATCCTTTTGATCTCTTCCTTCGAAAACTCACGTCCTGTGGGAACTCAGGTTTAGAGGGATATCGGCCAAACGTGGGCAGATGAGCCTAGCACCCACCCAGTTCACCAGCTCTGTATGGGAGCTCTTGCTAACCGCTTAGGCTTATTATTGTCACATGTACCGAGCGACAGTGAAAAGCATGCTATCCAAACACATCAGATGTTTCATAGCCGAATGGCTGTATGTAAGAAGCTGTTCGTGAACCTGGACATTGTAGTTTTCAGGCTCCTGAACCTTCTTCCTGATAGCAGGGGTGAAATGAGTATGTGGCCAGGGTGGTGTGGGTCATTAGATACAGTGGGGCATTAAGTACATTAGATACAGCAAAGGGGAGGACACAGAACGCAGAATACAGTTCTCAGCATTGCAGTGCATCAGTTCCTGAGACAAAATCAAATGGTTTAGAAACCATTAAAACATTTGCTTTATTTACAAGAGGTGATATTGTATTTCAAGTCCCGAGTATCAGCATATTTAATGATAAAACGTGGGCTAAGTCAACCACAGCCTGAGCTCAATGACTTAGCATTATTTAGAGGTTGACCCTACTTAAACATGAGGCACACAGCAGGCTCCTGTCTGAAGTCAGAGGCAGGAGAGGCCGAGTAAAGACAACAGATTTCCCTCCCTGGAGGATATAACTTCACCAGATGGGTTTATATTTCATTCACTTACTTTTATGGCTACCATTACTGACACCAGCTTTTGATTCCAGATTTGTTTAATTAAAGGTTTTCAATTCTACCAGCTGCTGTGGTGAGATCTGAGAGGTCCATACTTCTTTGCTAAGTCTATGACTTTAACTACCACCTTTATGGATGGGATGGATGGTAAGAAAGAAAACAGTTACGTGGTGGGCAGTTCTGTCGAGGTCGTCGTTGATAAGGTCATAAGATCATAAGGTCATAAGTGATAGGAGCAGAATTAGGCCATTTGGCCTATTTCTCTTCATTCAACACCAAAGACTTTACGTGTAATTGTTAATTTGAGTAAGTGCATACCAAGCCAAAGGAAATGAATATCAGCTGGGGCCTACAACAGGTGGAAGATGTAAGAATGCCTCCACTGTAAAATATCATTGACCCAAAACTTCCCCTCACCAGACACCACCTGGCCTGTTCAGCAACACCAGGTCCATTTCAATTCCTCCCTCAATTGTTCCTTAGACTGGAATGGTCACAAATGACACTACTTAGTAATTTGTCGAAAAATTTGTCTGTCGTTTAGATTCACCTGAGGCCCAGCTTCGAAGCAAATGAATGCTAAATCCAACACAAGTGCCTCGGTGAAATAAAAAGATAATGCTGAGCTTGGGGTATCCTTTGACACTCCATTAACTACATCAGAAATGCTCAGCAGCCTCTGTTGCACCATTTCTTCCAATTTGTGCACAATTACATCCAGCCATTATCATCAATTGAAAATTCACTGGCGAGCTCGTCACCTTGTGCAGGACTGGAGATAAACTTATGCCTCACTCCGAGACCAGTCTTCCAGCTGAACTGTGTCCTCTTCCCCTTTAACCTAAACGCGGTAGTATTCCTTCCAAACCACAAAGAGCAGAGGAAACCATTCATTATCACTCACTTTGATAAGGCCAGAGTGACACAACCAATATAATAAAAGTTGACAGAATGCTTTTAGATAAAGAGCTTCTGCTTTTATTTAAACTACGAATAAAATTGATGGAAATCAAATTGCTTTTGCCAGAAGCTCTCTTAAAAGGAGTCATAAAGGAATCCAATTATTAAATGTCAAAAACATGTCAGAAGCTTTGATGACCTGAAGCCATCAAACACAACTGAATTCTATTACTGGTGCGCCAATCCAAGAAGAGGATTTACAGCGAAAGGTCAGAAAGGTGGACACCAATGGTCGGATTGTCTTAGTGAGTTGGCCTAAAGGTCAGGTTTGCTTTGTGGCCTGTGGATTAATGGCAATTCGCATATCAGTGCCTGATATATTCCCCTTGTAGACTTGAGAAGTCATAACTTTCCTGTACTTCATAAACAATTCATATTTCTTATGCTATTTATTGGTCCAAAGTGCAATGTCACGGTGGCCATTTTACCACCTTTAAAACCTCATCAACTGCACTGAATGCAGTATGTGCATTTATGCATCAGTTTCCACAGAGTGCCCCACTTAAGTCTTTTACCACACTGTAGATTACACCATCGATAATTTGCTTGCATGCCGCAAAGCAATGGTGAAGAGATCCATATTTAGTGATATTCACTGTAGGATTAATATTAGCTGGGGCCCCTGCATTTCTTCAAAATAATGCCTTGAGATGGTTTGCATCCAGCAGTTATGAATGTGTTTTAACCATTCCTCTTTAGGGGCAGCATGGTGGCACAGTGGTAGAGTTGCAGCCTTACAGTGCGCACAGTGCCAGAAACCCAGGTTCGATCCCGACTACGGGTGCTGTCTGTGAGGAGTTTGTACGTTCTCCCCGTGACCGCGTGGGTTTTCTCAGAGATCTTCAGTTTCCTCCCACACTCTAAAGACATACAGGTTCTTAGGTTAATTGGCTTGGTATAAATGTAAATTGTCCCTAGCGTATAGGATTGTGTTTATGTGTGAGGATCGCTGGTCGGTGCGGACTCAGTGGGCCAAAGGGTCTGTTTCCGTGCTGTATCTCCAAACTAAACTAATCTGGAAGGCACTACACTGTAGCACAGATCAACGCAGAGCTGGAATATTTCAGTAAATGATCCCTTGTTACAAGTCAAGTCAACCACATTGCTGGGTCAAAAATCATGCAAGAAAATTGGAAGATTTTCTTCCCCGAGGAGATTAAGGAACCAAGCAGACTTTTAATGATAATCTGGCAGTTTCACAAGCTCCATTACTAAAAACAGCTTTTTATCCAGATTCAATTGATTCAGTGGGTTCATGTTAAGATTCTGGGTCATTTTCCCACATCTACATCTGGATCTCTGGACATCCCTGGACACTGGACATTAGTGACATAACCACGACCCTACAGTACACTAAAGTAGTGCCTCTACTCTCCTTCCATGTTGAAACCCCTTATTCAAACCCTTAACTCTAATGGTATTTTGCTTGATATTTTGCAGTCTTTTTCTGTTCACTGTGATAGTCATAGATACAGTGTGGAAAAATTTGCCCACATTGGCCAACATGTCCCAACTACACTAGTCCCACCTGCCTGCGCTTGGTCCATATCCCTCTAAACCTGTCCTATCCATGTACCTGTCTAACTGTCTCTTAAACATTACTGTCTTGTACAACTTGTATACATGTTTTTTGGTTTATGTCTTTGTGTTTTAAATTTATGTGCTGCAAGCTAGATTTTCATTGTACCTGTACCTTACCATAGTTATGCATAAGCAATAAACTCAACTTGACTTAACTCGTCAAAACGTGGGTCGACCCAAAGGAAAGGAGCTTGTTGCAGTTTTGCCTTCATTTCTCTTCCCACCAGCTTTTTGCTCATTGTCCGAGCAAGACCATTAGTTTCCACAAGGAAAGGGAGTTGCGCAGTAACAATAATCTCTGCTGCATATGGATGAGCATTGCCAGCTGCAATAGCTGATATTTTGCATTCACATGCACGCAGAAACAAAATTGTGGCACATTATATCATTTAATTATTCAACATGCTTGATATGGAAATGATTTGAAATCAACACGACGAGAATCCAAAAAATCTTTAAACTTGTTCAGCAAAACATCCAAACGCATTTCACAGAAAGGCACGGTGGCGCTGCGGTAGAGTTGCTGCCTGACAGCGCCAGAGACCCGGGTTCGATCCTGACTATGGGTGCTTGTCTGTACGAAGTTTGTACGTTCTCACTGTGACCGCATGGGTTTTCTCCGGGTGCTCCAGTTTCCTCACATACTCCAAAGATGTACAGGTTTGTAGGTTAATTGGCTTGGGTAAAATTGCCCCTCGTGTGTGGGATAGTGCAAGTGCACGAGGTGTTCACTGGTCGACGTGGACTCGGTGGGCCGAAGGGCCTGTTTCAGCAATGCATCTCTAAAGTCAATAGAAGCATATTGGGCAAAACTTCAGAGTCAGGCAGGCAGCTTCATTAGCAGCTTCAATTACTAAGGCCCTAAGATTGGGAATTGTCCTCCTACAGTTCTTTGTTGCTAGTGGGATGTTAATCTCTGGGAATATCCTCACCAGATGGTTCAAGAAGGCAGCTTGCCACCAACTTCTCAAACCCAGTGAAAGATGGGCAATAAATACAGCGCTTGCCAACAACATCCACACAATGCAAATTAATAATTAAAGAACAGTCACCTTCCTTCCATTTATTTCTTTCAACCTCAGTTAATGTCCAAGCTTTGGTCACCCCTGTCAATAATAGATTAAAATTGACTTTGTGCAAGAGGTCAGAATTGGAATAGGTTTAGATTTAGAGATACAGCGCGGAAACAGGCCCTTCGTTCGGCCCACCGAGTCCGCACCGCCCAGCGACCCCGGACACTAACACTATCCTACACACACTAGGGACAATTTTTAAAAAAAATTTAAAACATTTACCCAGTCAATTAACCTACATACCTGTACGTCTTTGGAGTGTGGGAGGAAACCGAAGATCTCGGAGAAAACCCACGCAGGTCAAGGGGAGAACGTACAAACTCCGTACAGACGGCGCCCGTAGTCAGGATCGAACCTGAGTCTCCGGCGCTGCATTCGCTGTAAGGCAGCAACTCTACCGCTGCGCCACCGTGCCACCCGGTTATTGGAGAAGGTTACAGAGAAAGAGATAATGGGGATGGAATTTGAAAATGGCAATTCTGGACTGGGACTCAATATTTATGAGAATATCACCTGGGCTTGGGGGCCTGAGCTAAAGGAAGAAGTTGGTCACCCTGGGACTTAATTCCTTGGAGCACAAGAAGCTGAGGAATGATCTGACAGAGGGGTACAAAATCATACGAGGAATGGATATCATGAGGGCAGAGTCTTTTTTCTCTCAGAGTAGGGGAATCAAGAACTGGAGGGCACAGGTTTAAGGTGAGAGGGGAAATATTTAATAGGAACCTGAAGAGCAACCTTTTCCACACAGAGGAATATGGGCATATGGAATGAGTTTCCAGAGAAAGTAGTTGTGGGAGGTACAATCTATTATTATTACATTACTAAAAATCTCATCTTGTATATATATATATATATATATATATATATATATATATATATACATATATATAAAAATATGTATGTTCCCGAAATACAGCCAAAACGGTACATGATAGCGCCACTATTTTACGGGCACCTTACTCACCATTCGCCTGTGGTGTGCAGTATCAAGTTTCGTTCAAATTGTTGCGCTATCGTGTACCGTTTTGGCTGTGTTTCGGACAGATACCCCATAATATAAACATCGCCATTTTGATCTAATACTTCCGTGTTCAATGTTGCCATTAAACGCGTGCTTCGTTGAACGATGACTCCTGAGGTAAATGCTCAAATTTTCTTCAAGTTAAAGTTTGACCACTCAATAGTATTAAAATTGTGTGTCTTTTTTATTATCAACCACCGTCACAACGGGAACCCAACGGGTCCATGGGTCGTCTAGTGACATTTAGAAGACACTTGGACAGGTTCATGGATAGAAAAAGTTTAGAGGCACATGGGCCAAACATGGGCAAATGGGACTAGCTTAGATGACCATCTTGGTCGGCATGGACAGTTTGGACCAGTTTCCATGCTGTATGAATTAGAATCACTCTATGATGGTTCTGCCCTGTGAATGCAGCTCGCTGTTCGCAGATAGGCGAAGGAAGAACTTTAAAGTGAAGAATATGTGCTGGCCCTTGGTACAAGTGCAAGGTTATCTTTAACAAAAGAATATACGGCAAAAACATATTGCAGTAAACAATGGGTCAATGATACTGGGAACAAATCTCCTCTCTGAGGCACTCTCATTCTCCAACTTATACCGTGCTTGACACTTGATGAAAGAGGGAATTATATTTTCCATCTCCCCCATTACCTGAAGGAAGACAAAAGCTAAAAGACCTCATTAAATGGGAGAGAATCCTCACCCTGTGAACCGCGGTAAAGGTAATTACAATCCAGCCAGCTGTGTGCTGGTCATCTACACACAAACTGAGCTTCAGTCCAAAGCTGTTTCACTGAAATTCTCTAGCACTGAGATTTACCGTAATTACCCACAACTGAATCAAAGATGGGAAAGAATATTTATGTGCAATTAACAGGTACACAAACAGGGGCAAAGCATTTGATGGGATCCGCGAGCAACATAAATCAGTCTGCAAAGGTTTTTAAAAAACAAGATGAAATACAGACATGGGAAACAAGTTTGCAGATGCTGGAAATCAGATATAGAAACATAAAATGATGTAAGCTGTCAGCAGGGCAGGGAGTTCCTCACCTGGAACATCTCCTGCTTCTCCTCCCTAACCCGCTGAGTGCTTTCAGAATTGTGTTTATAATGCAGACGTATTTGGGCAATTTCAAAGCCTACATTGAAGATGCTTTGGTGGTTCACTGAACTATGTTACAGAGTCAGGAAACAGGCCCACGCCAACCAAGTCATAACATCTTTAGGAGTTTTAGTTTAGTTTAGTTTAGAGATACAGCGAGGAAGCATGCCATTCGGCCCGCCGAGTCACAAGGTCATAAGGAATAGGAGTAGAATCAGGCCATTCGACCCATCAAGTCTCCTCCGCCATTCAATCATGGCTAATCTATCTCTCCCTCCTAACCCCATTCACCCCATAACCTCCGAGACCTGCACTAATCAAGAATCTATCTATCGCAAGTCTGCACCGACCAGCGATCCCCACACACTTACACTATCCTACAACAACAAGGGCCAATTTACAATTATACCAAACCAATTAACCTGCAAACCTGTACTTCTTTGGTGCGTTGGAGGAAACCGGAGATCCCGGAAGAACCCACACAGGTCATGGGCACAACGTGCAAACTCCGTACAGACAGCTCCTGTAGTCAGGATTGAGCCTGAGTCTCTGGCGCTGTAAGGCAGCAACTCTACTACTGCACCACCACGCCACTGTCTTTTATTCCAGACACTCATGCAGTTTTGGCACCAATCGAATATTCTCTGACAACATCGTTTATGTTGAACACCTTTGTAGTTATGAAGAGCTGAATGAAGCGATCAGTTGTCCCAGCAACTCACTGTCTCTGCCTGTACTCTCCACACAATTCTCTCCCGCCCGGCTCAGTAGTACCAACCACACATCTTACAAACTGATAGTGGGAATAGATTAAGGTATTTATTCACAAAATGCTGGAGTAACTCAGCAGGTCAGGCAGCATCTCGGGAGAGAAGGAATGGGTGACGTTTCGGGTCGAGACCGTTCTTCAGACTGAAGAAGGGTCTCGACCCGAAACGTCACCCATTCCTGCCTGACCTGCTGAGTTACTCCAGCATTTTGTGAATAAATACCTTCGATTTGTACCAGCATCTGCAGTTATTTTCTTATACTACTTGTGGGAATAGATGATCTATAGAGGAAAAGCAATAGAAGACCAACAACAAAAAAACAAGACCAAAGTCAGAGTCTGTGGATGAATCCAAGTGAACAGCTTTTGGTTCGGGTCTAAGAACTGCAAGTACTTGATTTGATAAATTGCCTATTGGTCTCGAGTTGGTTACACTCAAAACCCCGGCACACATAAAGCTAGTTGAACCAGGAAGGAATTTGAGGAAGGATATCCTTGCGATTGAGGCAATGCAGCGTAGGTTCACCAGGTTAATCCCCGGGATGGCGGGACTGTCATTTGAGGAAAGATTGGAAAGACTGGGCTTGTATTCACTGGAGTTTAGAAGGATGAGAGGGGATCTTATAGAGACGTATAAAATTAAAAACCGGACAAGCTAGATGCAGGAACAATGTTCCCAATGTTGGGGGAGTCCAGAACCAGGGGCCACAGTCTAAGAATAAAGGGGAGGCCATTTAAAACTGAGGTGAGAAGATTTTTTTCACCGAGAGAGTTGTGAACTTGTGGAATTCTCTGCCACAGAAGGTAGTGGAGGCCAATTCACTGGGTGAATTTAAAAGAGAGTTAGAAAGAGCTCTAGGGGCTAGTGGAATCAAGGGATATGGGGAGAAGGCAGGCACGGATTACTGATTGTGGATGATCAGAATGAATGGCGGTGCTGGCTCGAGGAGCCAAATGGCCTCCTCCTGCACCTATTTCCTATGTTTCTAATTGCATTGGACATTATTGAACTTTTCTTTCACCCAAGTCTTGAAAACATATAGGGCAGGGCAAGGTCTCTTGTGTGTGGTATAGTCAACACGGATGATAAATTCACCAACTGGACAGCTCTGCTTTTGGAAAAATGAGATGTCAACTAAAGGAATCAAGTGGGATCAGACAAAAGGGCTAGATGAAGGTGTATTGATCTGTTGTCATGCCCACTCCACTCCACTCCACACTTGCAAAGCATGGACAGTGTACACCAGACAGCTTAACAGCCTGTCTGTGAAGAGTAATTCGCGTCAAGTGGTAAAACAGGATTGCAGACACACAGCTTACGTCCCACACAAACCTCTCCAGTGTCCACACTTTGCGGAAAGAATCACGGACCAGGTGGGCAGAATACAATGTCAGAAACAGGGCTTACGACTGAACTCAATGCTGATCAGGATGCCCGATCTAAGCTAGTCCTATTTAGGACTATCTGATCTCCCGGTGGCCGAGCACTTCAACTCCCCCTCCCATTCCCAGTGTGACCTTTCTGTCATGGGCCTCCTCCAGTGCCATAGTGAGGCCCACCGGAAATTGGAGGAACAGCACGTCATATTTCGCCTGGGCAGCTTGCAGCCCAGTGGTATGAACATCGACTTCTCCAACTTTAGATAGTTCCTCTGTCCCTCTCTTCCCCTCCCCCTTCCCAGATCTCCCTCTATCTTCCTGTCTCCACCTATATCCTTCCTTTGTCCCGCCCCCCTGACATCAGTCTGAAGAAGGGTCTCGACCCGAAACGTCACCCATTCCTTCTCTCCTGAGATGCTGCCTGACCTGCTGAGTTACTCCAGCATTTTGTGAATAAATACCTTTGATTTGTACCAGCATCTGCAGTTATTTTCTTATAGTCCTATTTAGAGTCATTGATTGATACACTGTGGAAACAGGCCCTTCGGCCCATCTCGCCCACACCGGCCAGACTATTCAATGTTATTTGATCCATGTCCCTCCAAATCTTTCCTATGCATGTACCTGCCCAAATGTCTTTTAAATGTTGTTATTATATCTGCCTCAACTACTTCCTCTGACAGCTCATTCCATAATGGCAGCTCCCTCTTCATGAAAAAGTTGCCCCTCATGATCCTATTAACTCGAGAGTTAGATATCGCTCTTTGGGCTAACAGAATCAAGGGATTTGGGGAGAAAGCAGGAACAGGGTACTGATTCTGGATGATCAGCCATGATCATATCGAATGGTAGTGCTGGCTCGAAGGGCTGAACGGGCTACTCCTGCACCTATTTTCTATGTTTCTATTAAATCTTTCTCCTCTCACCTTAACCCAATGTCCACTTTTTCTTGATTCCCTGACCCTGGGTAAAAGGCTCTCTGCATTCACCCTGTCAATTCCCCTCATAATTTTATCCTCTATAAGATCACCCCAAGCAGTAAAGATCTAACTTGCCCAACCTCTCCCTGGAGCTCAGAGTCTTGAGTCCTGGCAACATCTTTATATTTAATATATACTAGACCAAGTGGACCCGTTGGGCCCAAACCTCTCCTGCATTGGTGCAGCACACTCTCCTACCCTCCCCCCCTCCCCCCCTCCCCTCCCCACTTCCCCTTCCCCATCCCCCTCAACCCCCCCCCCCTTATCTACCTTCCTCCCTCCCTCCCCCTCCCTCCCTAGGAGATAGATTTAAACTTTAAAATGTGAATAACTTAAAAAATATAACACCGATTTCAATAAAACGACTTGCTTTGCCATTAAAGTGATGACGGTGAGTAAGGTGGGCCTAAAATTGTCAAGCTATCGTGTACCGTTTTGGCTGTAGTTCGATCACAAATAAACAAACAAACGAGAGTTTTAGTATATAGATAATGTTCTCTCCACTCTTTCCAGCTTAATGACATCCTTCTTATAGCAAGTTAACCAAAACTGGATACCCTTCACACAAAGGGTGGTGGGTGTGTGGAACAAGCTGCCAGATGAGGTAGTTACGGCTGGGACTATGCCAACGTTTAAGTCCAGGCTCAAAATCTATTTCTATTCCCTAGCGTTTGAGGACTTTGAGGGGGTGCTGTAAACTGTTTATGTATGTGTTGTTAGGTTTGTGTGCTATTGTATGTTCTTTTTTAGTACCTGCACTGATGTACAACACTTTGGTCAACGTGGGTTGTGTTTAAATGTGCTATACAAATAAAATTAACTTGGACAGGTTGTGTGAGTGGGCGGATACATGGCAGATGCAGTTTAATGTAGATAAGTGTGAGGTTATTCACTTTGGAAGTAAGAATAGAAAGGCAGATTATTATCTGAATGGTGTCAAGTTAGGAGGAGGGGGAGTTCAACGAGATCTGGGTGTCCTAGTGCATCAGTCAATGAAAGGAAGCATGCAGGTTCAGCAGGCAGTGAAGAAAGCCAATGGAATGTTGGCCTTCGTAACAAGAGGAGTTGAGTATAGGAGCAAAGAGGTCCTTCTACAGTTGTACCGGGCCCTGGTGAGACCGCACCTGGAGTACTGTGTGCAGTTTTGGTCTCCAAATTTGAGGAAGGATATTCTTGCTATGGAGGGCGTGCAGCGTAGGTTCACTAGATTAATTCCCGGAATGGCGGGACTGTCGTATGTTGAAAGGCTGGAGCGATTGGGCTTGTATACACTGGAATTTAGAAGGATGAGGGAGGATCTTATTGAAACATATAAGATAATTAGGGGATTGGACACATTAGAGGCAGATAACATGTTCCCAATGTTGGGGGAGTCCAGAACAAGGGGCCACAGTTTGAGAATAAGGGGTAGGCCATTTAGAACGGAGATGAGGAAGAACTTTTTCAGTCAGAGGGTGGTGAAGGTGTGGAATTCTCTGCCTCAGAAGGCAGTGGAGGCCAATTCGTTGGATGCTTTCAAGAGAGAGCTGGATAGAGCTCTTAAGGATAGCGGAGTGAGGGGGTATGGGGAGAAGGCAGGAACGGGGTACTGATTGATAGTGATCAGCCATGATCGCATTGAATGGCGGTGCTGGCTCGAAGGGCTGAATGGCCTACTCCTGCACCTATTGTCTATTGTCTATTGTCTATTGACTTGACTTGACTTAAGAAACAGTTAGACAGGAACATGGATAGGACAGGTTTGGAGAGATATGGACCAAGCGCAAGCAGATTGGACTAGTGTAGCTGGGACATGTTGGCCGGTGTGGGCGAGTTGGATCTGTTTCCACACTGTACCACTCTAGACAATAGACAATAGACAATAGGTGCAGGAGGAGGCCATTCGGCTCTTCGAGCCAGCACCGCTATTCAATGTGATCATGGCTGATCATTCTCAATCAGTACCCCGTTCCTGCCTTCTCCCCATACCCCCTGACTCCGCTATCCTTAAGAGCTCTATCTAGCTCTCTCTTGAATGTATTCAGAGAATTGGCCTCCACTGCCCTCTGAGGCAGAGAATTCCACAGATTCACAACTCTCTGACTGAAAAAGTTTTTCCTCATCTCTGTTCTAAATGGCCTACCCCTTATTCTTAAACTGTGGCCCCTGGTTCTGGACTTCCCCCAACATTGGGAACATGTTTCCTGCCTCTAACGTGTGCAACCCCTTAATAATCTTATACGTTTCGATAAGATCTCCTCTCATCCTTCTAAATTCCAGTGTATACAAGCCTAGTCGCTCCAGTCTTTCAACATAAGACAGTCCCGCCATTCTGGGAATTAACCTAGTAAACCTACGCTGCACGCCCTCAATAACAAGAATATCTATGGCAATGATCCAAGTATGGCCTCAGCAACATCTTGTACAACAAGTAAAGCCAATGTACCAAAAGCTACTATACCACCCTGTTGACCAATGTTCCAAGATCTTTCTGCTCCAAAACACTCTCTTGGGCTCTCCCATTCACTGTGATGGCCCTGCTCTGGTTTGACTTCCAAAATACAATACCTCACACTTACCTGCACTGAACTCCATTAGTGATTCCTCAGCCCATTTGCACAGCTGATCAAGATCTTGCTGTAATTTTTAATAACCACCCACTCTGTCCAAGATTGTATCAAATTTAGTGGCATCTGCATGCCTTGCACATTCTCATCCAAATTGTTGATACAAACCACAAATATGCAATGGGATCAGCACTGATCCCTGAGGTACACCACTAGTCACAGGCCTCCACAGGCCTCCACAGGCCTAAAAGGCAAAATCTGCCTTTTACTGTTACATTCCTCACAATTGACCTTCCAAATACCTCACACTTGCTCGGATTAACTCTATCTGCCATTTCTTTGCCCAAATTTCCAATTTATCTCCATCCTTCCATATGCTTTGACAACCTCCCTCTCCAAATCCACCGTTTTTTGTGTCACCTTCAAACTTGCTAATCTTTTCACTGACACTATTGTCAAAATCATATATTACACATACGCCGGCACCTCACATTTTATGCGGGATTTACGCATTTGAAAAGCAGCACTTAATTCCAAAAAGCCTAAATTAAACATATACAGAACTATGCTGTCAGCAGTAAATCTCAGCGCGTTATTCCAAAATTACAAGCACATAAATCAAGCCCCAGCATTAAAGGAACGAACGTATTGTTTCAAAAATGCTTAATCAAACATGTGTAAAACAGGAGGTAAAACCAGTATGTATATATACTACAAAACAGTGTCCACAGGAAGATATTAGACTGTACTATAAATTACACCAGAGTGATACATTTTCAGCAGTGTGTGAATTAAGGGATATGGGAATAATACAGGCAAGTGAAGTTAGCTGATTAAAAGGCGGATAGACACAAAAAGCTGGAGTTGGGCCGAAGACAGCATCTCTTGGAGAAATGGAACAGGCTATGTTTTGGGTTGGGACCCTTCTTTATGGTGGACCAGATTTAAAGTCCAGCCATAAGACATTCTCTTGCTCCTATTTCATAACATAGAAACATAGAAAATAGGTGCAGGAGGAGGCCATATGGCCCTTCGTGCCAGCACCGCCATTCAAAGTGATCACGGCTGATCATCCACAATCAGTACCCCGTTCCTGCCTTCTCCCCATCTCCCTTGATTCCACTAGCCCCTCGAGGCCTATCTAACTCTCTTTTGAATGCCTCCAGTGAATCGGCCTCCACTGCCTTCTGAGGCAGAGAATTCCACAAATTCACAACTCTCTGGGTGAAAATGTTTTTCCTCATCTCAGTTCTAAATAGCCTTCCCCTTATTCTTAAACTGTGCCCCCTGGTTCTGGACTTCCCCAACATCAGGAACATGTTTCCTGCATCTAGCTTGTCCAACCCCTTAATAATTTTATATGTTTCTTTAAGATCCCCTTTCATCCTTCTAAATTCCAGTGAATACAAGCCCAGTCGTTCCATTCTTTCATCATGTGACAGTCCCGCCATCCCGGGAATTAACCTTATGAACCTACGCTGCACTGCCTCAATAGCAAGGATGTCTTTCTTCAAATTGGGAGACCAAAACTGCACACAGTACTCCGGGTGTGGTCTCTCCAGGGCCCTGTACAACTGCAGAAAGACCTTTTTTCCACGAGTGGTAGTTCTACCCAATAACCAAAGTCTGGAGTCTCTTTTTTGCTCTGGTTTATTTTCACCCACATGTTTAGACCGTAATGTTGTATCCTTATTGTTTTGATGTGGTTATGCTTTATTCTTAATTGTTAACTGTATGTTTGTGTTGTCATTTGTGAGCGGAACACCAAGGCACATTCCTTGTATGTGCACATACTTGGCCAATAAACTTATTCATTCATTCATTTGCTCCTCTACTCAAATCCTCTCGTTATGAAGGCCAACATGCCATCAGCTTTCTTTACTGCCTGCCGAACCTGCAAGCTTACTTTCAGTGACTGATGCACAAGGACACCCAGGTCTCGTCGCACTTCCCCTCTTCCTAATCTGACACCATTCAAATAATAATTTTCCTTCTTGTTCTTGCCACCAAAGTGGATAACCTCACATTTATCCTCATTATACTGCATCTGCCATGCATCTGCCCACTCACCCAACCCATCCAAGTCACCCTGCATCCTCATAGCATCCTCTTCACAATTCACACTGCCACTCCGAGCCTTGCGGTACCTCACTAGTCACACCTGCCATTTTGAAAGGGACCCGTTAATTCCTACTCTTTGTTTCCTGTCTGCCAACCAATTTTCTATCCATGTCAATACCATGTGCTCTAATTTTGCCCACTAATCTCCTGTGTTGGACCTTAACAAAGGCTTTCTGAAAGTCCAGGTACACTACATCCACTGTTTCTCCCTTATCCATTTTACTTGTTGCATCTCAAAAAATGCCAGAAGATTAGTCAAGCAAGATTTCCCCTTCATAAATCCTGTTACTGCTATCCAAATGCACCACTATTGCATCTTTAATAATTGACTCAAGCATCTTTCCCACCAGGCTAACTGGTCTATAATTCCCCGCTTTCTCTCTCCCTCCTTTCTCAAAAAGTGGGATAACATTACCTATCCTCCAATCCACGGGAACTGATCCAGAATCTATAGAACATTAGAAAATGATCACCAATGCGTCCATAATTCTGAATTTACTTCCTGAATAATTTTTTATATTGAAATGGATCATTAACAGCATGTCTATAGTTCCTCAACTTAGTTTGCGTAACAAAGACAGCAAACATTGATAATAGCACTGTAGCTGTCTATCATTATTCCAATTGTTCAACATCCAAATACAGTTATAGCTCTCAGCTTGCTGCTTAATGCAACGGCAATGTGGAATGCTATTAAGACAACCTATAACCTGTGACGAGACCCAGCTCTCATTGATTTGGTGCTCAGCTGTAGGGGTACAGTTCGATTGTGAGTGGGGATATCAAGCTTTAATGAAGATTCAGAGCCATCTTTCTGATCCTAACGCTGAAAGCAGTTGCGATACATGTCATGTGTGGGAAGGAACTGCGGATGCTGGTTTAAATCGAAGATAGACATAAAAAGCTGGAATGACTCAGCGGGTCAGACAGCATCGATGGCGGTGAAACGTAAGGGGGGAGGGCGGGGAAGTCAATGGAGGATCCAGCGTTGGGGGACGCTGCGAAGAACAATGGGGACTGGGCGTGGGGGGACCGGGTGTGGGGGACGGTGGGAGAACAAAGGGGGACCGTGCGTGGGGGACGGTGGGAGAACAAAGGGGCACCCGGTGTGGGGGATGGTGGGAGAACAAAGGGGGACCGGGCGTGGGGGACGGTGGGAGAACAAAGGGGGACCGGGCGTGGGGGACGGTGGGAGAACAAAGGGGCACCCGGTGTGGGGGATGGTGGGAGAACAAAGGGGGACCGGGCGTGGGGGACGGTGGGAGAACAAAGGGGGACCGGGCGTGGGGGACGGTGGGAGAACAAAGGGGCACCCGGTGTGGGGGATGGTGGGAGAACAAAGGGGCACCCAGTGTGGGGGATGGTGGGAGAACAAAGGGGGACCGGGTGTGGGGGACGGGAGGGGCCACTCTAGTTTTAGAATCCTCTGCCCAGGGGATAAGTCTGTGTTCGTTTGTCTGTTCGTTTGTTCCGGTGAAGGCGCTGTGCACACGGCAGCCAGCCAACAGTCGCTTGTCCTTTTTTTAATTTCAAGTTTCTGTGTACCTTGTTGTGTGTTGTGACTGTTGGCAGACCAATCTCCCTCTGGGGATGAATAAAGTTTCATCGTTTCGTATCTCTGGAGAAAGGGAACAAGTGACATTTCAGGTCGAGACCCTCCTTCAGACTTGTTCTGAAGAAGGGTCTCGACCCGAAACGTCACCCGTTCCTTTTCACTCCAGAGATGCTGCCTGTCCGGCTGAGTCACTCCAGCTTTTTGTGTCTATTATGTGATATGTGTCATGTTGGTCAGACCAGTAAACTGCACTAGTGCTTATTCTGATAATCACCTCCGACATGGAAACTGGAAATACAATACAGGAATCAGGGAGGCCAGAACAAAGACAGCAACCGACAGTTCAAAGGAACCTGTGTCCCAACACTACCTGTATTTTCATACTGTCCTTCAAGCTACAAACTGTCCCAAGTCATCTCACACCGTGCTCTACATACTAAAACTCAGTGTCAAACCAGATAAGGAAGTGAAAAAGAAAATAGACAATAGTCAATAGGTGCAGGAGGAGGCTATTCGGCCCTTCGAGCCAGCACCGCCATTCAATGTGATCATGGCTGATCATTCTCAATCAGTACCCCGTTCCTGCCTTCTCCCCATACCCCCTGACTCCGCTATCCTTAAGAGCTCTATCCAGCTCTCTCTTGAATGCATTCAGAGAATTGGCCTCCACTGCCTTCTGAGGCAGAGAATTCCACAGATTCACAACTCTCTGACTGAAAACGTTTTTCCTCATCTCAGTTCTAAATGGCCTACCCCTTATTCTTAAACTGTGGCCCCTGGTTCTGGACTCCCCCAACATTGGGAACATGTTTCCTGCCTCTAATGTGTCCAACCCCTTAATAATCTTAAAATAGAAAAATGAAGATGTGCAAAATCTGAAAGAAAATATATGAATGTTCTTGCACTCATGGATTGCAGTAAGCGACAGCTGAACTTTGGGCTTTCCCTGTATTTCCTATCGGAAGGATCAAATCACTGTGCGTCTTTGGTAGGAAACAGACATGGATCGAAAGGAGTTACTATCCAGGAACAAGAAATACCCGAGTTCATTGCAATGATGGTTTTCCTTGCCATCTTTGTAGGCCCTGCCCAAACTGAAAGCCATGCAAAGCTCTCCTCAATAATTAAAAATTAATTGGAATAACTCCAGAAACCTGAGTCAATGCAGGTTCAGCATCATTGATTGAGCATTTGGTTAGATCCATGCTTTAAATTGCCATCAATTGCAGATGACAAGGAAAACCGTTATTGCAATGGACTCGGGTATTTCTTGTTCCTGGATAGTAACTCCTTTCGATCCATGTCTGTTTCCTACCAAAGACGTTTCCTACCACTGTTTCCTACAGTGATGTGATTCTTCCGATAGGAGATGACCCAGTTATT
This sequence comes from Rhinoraja longicauda, assembly GCF_053455715.1. Classification (NCBI taxonomy): domain Eukaryota; kingdom Metazoa; phylum Chordata; class Chondrichthyes; order Rajiformes; family Arhynchobatidae; genus Rhinoraja; species Rhinoraja longicauda. Next base: position 14,667,281 of record NC_135987.1, on the reverse strand, counting down.
TTTTTGTTGCTATGTTTTCAATATCTGGGTGTCCATGACAATGTCAGTCATTTTTATTGCCAAGCCCTAATTGCCTAGAGAAGGTGCTGTTGGGACTTTAGACATGAGAGATACAGTGTGGAAACAGTCCCTACGGCCCACCGAGTCCGCGCCGACCAGCGATCACCCTGTGCACTGGCACTACCCGACACTCCAGGGACAATTTTACAACTGACCAAAGCCAATTAAGCTACAACCCTATAAACACAAACCTGTAATGCACACTGCACTCTACGCTACACTGAACAGTCCAATCATCCATCCATGAATGGGGATGTTTCAACATGCTTAAATGTTATTCTACATTACCATTTGTGCAGCAAAAGCGGCCGGCAGTGAATCACAGGCAGGGTTTGCGAGATGCTTTGTCTCGTCTCTGACTGAAGCAGCAATTTTATTCAGGTGATTTTCATTATCTCTATTATGTTCAATTAAGTGGCTTAAACCAACATCTAAAAAGATCATTACTTTCTACATCTATACAACAAATTAAACACATTCTGGATCACAAGACAGTGCCTAAATGTGTGTTTATGGTCCCACTGCTTCAGTCCACAAGTACATGCAGCTGGTCATAAACCCGCCAGAAGGCAGCAGGTCAGTATCCCATGTTTCTACATCATCGCTGACAACTACCACTAACTTTGTGAGACGGTCACGGCTTTATCTCTGCATGCACAGGCTAGTCCTGTGACTCCTTGCTACCACCTGAAAATCACGACAGCAGAATGCTTCTCCCACAACACAGGCAGGTGGGACTAGTATCGATGGGCATGTTGTTCAGCGTGGGCAAGTTGGGCCAAAAGGGCTATGACTCTATAACTCCAAAAGAAGAATTTTCAAAAAACATGGTAAAAACCTTTTCCCCAGTGCGGAAATGTGAATGACCAGAGGGCATAGCTTTCAGGTGAGAAGGGCAACATTTAAAAGAGATGTGTGGGCAAGTGTTTTTAAACATAGAGAGTGGTGAGTGCCTGGAAGGTGGGGTTGCCAACTGCCCCATATTAGCCGGAACATCCCGTATATTGGGCTAAATTGGTTTGTCCCGTATGGGACCGCCTTGACCCGTATTAGGCCCGGGGGGGCTCTGTAGGCCCGGACACTGTAGGCCCGGACACTGTAGGCCCGGACACTGTAGGCCCGGACACTGTAGGCCCGGACACTGTAGGCCCGGACACTGTAGGCCCGGACACTGTAGGCCCGGACACTGTAGGCCCGGACACTGTAGGCCCGGACACTGTAGGCCCGGACACTGTAGGCCCGGACACTGTAGGCCCGGACACTGTAGGCCCGGAGGCCACCTAACGGAGGTTGCATAGCAACCCACCTCCCGGCCCGCCATTGGTGGTGCGGGAGCACATGGCCGCTGGCTGGGTGAGGTCACGTGGGGTGCGAGCGGTGACGTCACCTTTTGTCCCTTATTTGGGAGTGAGAAAGTTGGCAACTCTAGTTGCTGCCAAGTGTGGTGAGAGGAGACTTGATAGGCCGAATGGCCTAATTCTGCTCCTATCACTTATGACATTATGGGCCAAAGGGCCTGTTCCTGTGCTGTACTGTTTTATGATAATATTCCAGGTCAAAGACCCTTTATCACAACTGTGAAAAAGAAAGCATATTACGTATGTTCTATGTAAAACATCCACAGATAGGGAACGCTAATAGTTAGAAAATAATATTCGTCCACTCAGGCTGGCCCTGCCAGTGATTATCGTAGCTTATCTTCCATCTCATTGACAATTACCTGCACTATCCCCCGATCTCTCTATTCCCTTGTCATTCACAAATCTATTGATCCACATTTTGAATGAACTCCATCACAAACCTGTGGGAGAGAGAATTCCTATCAGTGGCAAACCTCTGGCTTTTCTAATCTTTAAAATATAAACACTCCTGTGACACACAGTCAGTCGGCCGTGTCATGGTATAATCCCTGATCTGTAATGAGTCCTGGGAATAGGATAAGTATCGAGTGCAAGGACGGAATAATATTAAGCAATGAAAACACAACAGGTAACTCAGGGAATGGACGGGCACCAAGGAACAGGGGGGCAGTGCATTCAGACCCTTGAGCCTTTTCTGTTAGATCAAGGCTAATCTATCATGTTGTCCTATGTCCCTTAATGCCGGTGGTTACAAAACTATTAACTGTACATTTTGAGATAACATTTGCTCTAGCATCAATTGGTTTCTGTGGGAGACTTTCATATCTCTAAGCACAAAGGGTGGGAAAGGTATTTCTTAATTTCACTCTTGAAAAGACTCTCTCTAATTCTCAGACTGAGGTTTCAAATCCAAAAGTAGGTTACCCGCATCTACGCGCCATAATATCTTGCAAATCAAATGGCCCACTCAGCTTAAACTGCAGGGAATAGAAAGTTAAGCTGTGGGTTGCTGAAAACCAACATTTCCTTGAAACAGTGGAAATAAGGAACTGCAAATGCTGGTTTACAAAAAAGGACACAAAGTGCTGGAGTAATTCAGCAGGTCAACAGCATCTCTGGACAACATGGATAGATGGTCTTTTGGGCTGCAACCCTTCAAGTTGAAGAAGGGTCCCTTCACGAAGCATCACCGTTCCATGTTACTTTTCACCGATCAGCCAAAACATTATGACCATTGACAGGCGAAGTCAATAACATTGATTATCTTGTTACAATGACACCTGTCAAGGGGTGGGATATATTAGGCAGCAAGTGAACAGTCAGTTCTTGAAGTTGATGTGTTGGATGCAAGAGAAATGGGCAGGAGTAAAGACCTGAGCGACTTTGACAAGGGCCAAATTGTTATGGCCAGACGACTGGGTCAGAGCATCTCTGAAACGGCAAGGCTTGTGGGGTGCTCCCGGTCAGCAGTGGTGAGTACCTACCGACAGTGGTCCGAGGAGGGACAAACCACAAACCGGCGACAGGGTGTTGGGCGCCCAAGGCTCATCGATGCGCGAGGGTAACGAAGGCTATCCCGTCTGGTCCGAACCGACAGAAGGTCGACTGTGCCACAAGTCACCGAAAATGTTAATGGTGGCCACGGGAGGAATGTGTCACAATACACAGTGCATCGCACCCTGCTGCGTATGGGGCTGCACACGGAGGACCAACAGCATAATAGGCAGGTGGTCATAATGTTTTGGCTCATCAGGTCATAATATTTTGGCCGATCGGTGTGTATATATATGGAAGGTATCACAAAATGCTGGAGTAACTCAGCAGGTCAGGCAGCATCTAGGAGAGAGAGAATGGGTGACGTTTTGGGTCGAGACCCTTCTTCAGATTGATGTCATGGGGGCGGGACAAAGAAAGGATATATGTGGAGACAGGAAGACAGTGGGAGAACTGGGAAGGGGGAGGGATATATATATATATAGATATATATGTTGGATGCAAGAGAAATGGGCAGGAGTAAAGACCTGAGCGACTTTGACAAGGGCCAAATTGTTATGGCCAGATGACTGGGTCAGGGCATCTCTGAAAAGGCAAGGCTTGTGGGGTGCTCCCAGTCAGCAGTGGTGAGTATATATATATATATATATATGTAAAGAGATATGTTATAGAGACGCTGCCTGACCCGCTGAGTTACAATGGCATTTTGTGTCATTTTTTTTGTGAAAATATTTCACCATCATTTATCCTCACTGGCTGCAAATCTAGGAACCCATTACCTAATGACAACTGTTGAAGAACCTTCACTGGATCCAACAGCAACACTTGAAATATGCAGGTCAAGGGACATCAGGGAGAGACATTAAGTGCCAGTGTTGCCAGTTGCACTTGGATCTCATTTATTAATGAATATAAATTTCTAGACAGCCTCTTCAGTACAGGATCGTTAACACCCTACAGACCTGCACAAAAGTAAGGTGTTAATCTGATGTCATTGAGACACAGTATCCACCTGCGACAAGGCAATGTGGAAAGTCCCACAAGCAGAGAACTCTGCTGGAAAGTACAAGCTAAGGTCTAACTCCATGGAATGAAGAACGCTTACCTGTGTGGATGAGGTACATGAACATGACAGCGTTGAATCTTAAAATATTGTCGACAACTGTGAACATAACAGACTGGAAATTGCCGTGATTACAAGATGTGTACGTCTCCTCACCAACAAATGAACAAAATTAACTAAATTAATTAAAGCTGCTGCGGAAAATGAAAGGAGGTGTCCATGCAGAGAAACCCCAGCTGGCTTTGCAGGAAGAGCAGAGGGCTATGGTAACAGTGAGAAAACCAGGGTGCAATCAAGCAGAATGAAGGTGGCAAGACAATCCCTGTGCCTGACGTTATAAACTGCTGTTGATAACTCTTTGTTTTCACATGTCACACAAAAGAATAGATTAATGTTACACTTCCAAGAGAAAAAATCCTGGGGTAATGACACATTAATTTAACTGTTGTTGCATTAATATCATCAACTCCATATTAGAATCTAAAATTAACAAGGTACCGCATCAATTGGCCAACAGCTTCTGGTGTCCCAACTGCTCCAATGGGTTGTGGTTGCATGCTGATGCAGGGAAACGAGAGAGAGAGAGAGAGAGAGAGAGAGAGAGAGAGAGAGAGAGAGAGAGAGAGAGAGAGAGACAGAGAGAGAGAGACACCGAGAGAGAGACAGAGACAGAGAGACAGAGAGAGAGACAGAGAGAGAGAGACAGAGAGAGAGACAGAGAGAGAGACAGAGACAGAGAGAGAGACAGAGAGAGAGAGACAGAGACAGAGACAGAGAGAGAGACAGAGACAGAGACAGAGACAGAGAGATAGAGAGAGAGAGAGAGAGAGAGAGCGAGAGAGCGAGAGAGAGAGAGAGAGAGAGAGAGAGAGAGAGAGAGAGAGAGAGAGAGAGAGAGACACAGAGACAGAGACAGAGACAGAGACAGAGACAGAGACAGAGACAGAGACAGAGACAGAGACAGAGACAGAGACAGAGACAGAGACAGAGACAGAGACAGAGACAGAGACAGAGACAGAGACAGAGAGAGAGAGCTAGCAAGTGTGATAGCACACTTTTCCATCTAAACAAGCAATGATGGTGCAGGGACAGAGAATACAGTATTAATGCGGGTCAGGCAGCATCTCTGGAGAAAAGGAGTAGGTGACTCTTCAGGTCGAGACCCTTCTTCAGACTGTCTACCTTTGGTGTAAACCAGCATCTGCAGTTCCTTCCTGCACAACACAGTAATAACCTGATCTCCTTTAGGTTCAGGTTTATTAATGTCACTGTGTACTGAGGTACAGTTATAAACTTTGTTTTGCATGCTGTTCAATCAAATTGCGAAACTGTGCATAGATACAATCATGCCAAACTCAAGTACAATAGGTAGAGCAAAGGGGAAGATGCAGAGTGCAGAATATCGTTCTCAGCATTGTAGCGCACCAGTTCCAGAGACAAAGTCTAATGTCTACAAAGGGCGAGAGTATCCTAGCTTACAGCACCATCGTTCAGGAGACTGATGGCAGAGGGGAAGAGGCTGTTCCTGAGTCTGGTGCATTTTCTCTCGATGAAGGAGCGGTCAGTAAAGTTGCTTTTTAACAGCTCCAGTTGCCTCTGATGAAGGTACTTCCATGGTTTATTGACAAGGCAGATCATACTGGGGAATACTTTCAATAGGCCTTCCGCCGGCCAAAGAGAATGATTAACAGCTGGAAGCAAGCTTTAGGATTTGTTTTGAAAGCACAGCCACCAAGACGATCCTACATTGTTCTCTGCTCTTATGTAATTGCTTTTGAAGCTGGCTCTAGCAGGAGAGCCAAGAAAAACTACACTTCTTTTCAATATGGAGAAGGACAACAGGAATCTGTTCTGAATCAGTGAACGTCCGACGATCAAACTGCTCAGCCTCCCCAAAGCAGTGTGATACATTCCCTCTCATCCCAATTTATTTTATCATTGTTTGCTGACACTAACTCAGTCATAAACCCGACAATTTGCAGCACTTTCGGCGAAAGGAAAGCTTTGAAATTGTGCAGCAGAGCATGTCGCAGAGCTCTTACCGGCAAGAAAAAATACTTACGAAGTGACAGGGAAAATACTGGAAATACTCGAGTGGTCGGGCAGCATTCTTCGGAAGAGAAGCAGAGAATATTTCCAGCCAAAATCACGGAATTCCGGGTTTTCGCCAGGTGCTCCGGTTTCCTCCAAAGGTTTGCAGGTTAAATTGGCTTGGTTCAATTGTAAATTGCCCCTAGTGTGTGTAGAGTGGCGTCACCCATTCCTTCTCTCCAGAGATGCTGCCTGACCCGCTGAGTTACTCCAGCATTTTGTGTCTACCTTCGATTTTAACCAGCATCTGCAGTTTTTTTCCCAACACATGGTTGTGATGATGTGCCTATGATCTGTCCAGATGCTGTGTATTGATAAAAGTTCAGATTATGAGCAATTCGGACTGCAATGAGGCTGCCTCGAAGATTCATTCGGAGGGCTATCTTTCACATTGGTACAGGATTAGTAATGCTTGCTAGATTTCTGAAACAGGACATTTATGCGCATCTCACAGATCAGGCAACAGATTCGCGATCACGAATGCATACAGAGTCTCCGACATTTCTCAGATATTTTACTTCCAACAATCAGCAATGAAGCGCAGTGATTTGGGGATGTGGCCTCACTGGGCATACCATGATCCCACAGAGTTAACCGAAAGGTGTGGGAATATTTAATTAAAGACCATAGACCATAAGGCATAGGGGCAGAATTAGTCCGTTAGGCCCGTCGAGTCTGCTTCTCCATTATGATCATGGCTGATCTATTTCTCCCTCTCAACCCCCATTCTCCAACCTTCTCTCTGTAACCTTTGACGCCCTTTCTATTAAAGATCCTATCAATCTTCATTTAAAAAATACCCCATGACCTGGACTCCATAGCTATCTGTGGCAATGAATTCCACAGACCTCTACCTCTGGGCGGCACGGTAGCGCAGCGGTAGAGTTGCTGCTTTACAGCGAATGCAGCGCCGGAGACTCAGGTTCGATCCTGACTACGGGTGCTGTACTGTAAGGAGTTTGTACGTTCTCCCCGTGACCTGCGTGGGTTTTCTCCGAGATCTTCGGTTTCCTCCCACATTCCAAAGACGTACAGGTATGTAGGTTAATTGGCTGGGTAAGTGTAAAAATTGTCCCTAGTGGGTGTAGGATAGTGTTAATGTACGGGGATCGCTGGGCGGCACGGACTTGGTGGGCCGAAAAGGCCTGTTTCCGGCTGTATATATATGATATGATATGATATGATAAAGAAATTCCTCCTCGTGTCCATTTAAAAGGTACGTCCTTTTATTCTGAGGCTGTGCCCTCCAGTCCTGGACTCTCCCACTAGTGGAAACATCCTCTCCACATCCACTCTATCCAGGCCTTTCATTATTCGAATCTATCTTGGCCTTTCATTATTCGATGGTGGAATATTATATGTTAGAATCTATATACTAAAACTCTCGTTTGTTTGTTTTTCCTGAACTACAGCCAAAACGGTACAAGATAGCGCGACAATTCTAGGCCCACCTTACTCACCGTCATCCCTTTGGTGCTCATGGAAGAAGTCTCATTGAAATCGGTGTTATATTTTTAAAGTTATTCACCTTTTAAAGTTTAAATCTATCTCCTAGGGAGGGAGGGGGGAGGAGCGAGGGGGTGGAGTGGGGGAGGAGGTGGAGGGGAAGGGGAGGGGGGGAAGAGAGGTGGAAGAGAGGGGGAGAGAGGGGGAGAGAGGGGAGAGAGGGGAGAGAGGAGGAGAGAGGGGGAGAGAGGGGGAGAGAGGGGGAGAGAGGGGGAGAGAGGGGGAGAGAGGGGGAGAGAGGGGGAGAGAGGGGGAGAGAGGGGGAGAGAGGGGGAGAGAGGGGGAGAGAGAGAGAGAGAGAGAGAGAGCGCTAGCAAGTGTGATAGCACACTTCTCCATCTAAACAAGCAATGATGGTGCACGGACAGAGAATACAGTATTAATGCGGGTCAGGCAGCATCTCTGGAGAAAAGGAGTAGGTGACTTTTCGGGTCGAGACCCTTCTTCAGACTGTCTACCTTTGGTGTAAACCAGCATCTGCAGAGGGGGAGAGAGGGGGAAGGGTGGTAGGAGAGGGTGCTGCACCAATGCAGGAGAGGTTTGGGTCCAACTTGGTCCAGTGTTCAATAAAAAAGCACCACTGAGACTGAATTTTGCTTCACGATTCGCTGCCTGTCATGTGGGACTCTGTGCGGTGTATTTTGTAAATGCTCATGGATGACTTCAAAGCCACTCAGGGGATTCATCAGTTAATACTTGCTGGAAGGCTCACCATGTGTGGCACAGGATATCGTTCCTCTGCTCACGTGGGGGGCCGTGTAACTAGCCGCCTGCTTCTGTGAGCTTCCACCTGCTGGAGCCAGGCCCTCAATGCTTTCCAATCACAGGCTTTACCTGCTGGAGATACTTCACTGAAGATCACAGGCTGACATGACAGTAAGTGAGCACCTCCCCAAAGGCAGAGGAAAGCAGCAGTTAATCAACCACCATCAGGAAACAAAGCAAAGGGTGAAATAAAAGGCAAACATTCTCAAATGTAGCTGGTGTTGCACAGATTCATTGATCACCAGTACAACTTCTCTGAGCTGGTTAAGCTGCAGTTAAGAGACCAACGCTGGTTTATTTTATAGAAGTTGGAAATATTTTCTCTGGTGGAGTTACAGCGTTGAGCAAAAAGTCCATTATAGGCAGATTTCTGTCAGTGTGTGTGTTTCTATTGTTGATAGGTTCTCCTGCACCTATTGTCTATTGTCTATTGAAGTGGCCATTGCAAAGTAAAAAGAACGTGTGTTCCTTATATTGTCCTTCTCTTTTCATTTTGAGATGGGGGGGTAGAGAGGTTTAAGCTGATACTAGTCCTTTTCCACTTTCATTCCAAACATCAAGTATACCAAACTAAACTAATCCTATTGACTCAACACTTGGTACATACCTTAGAGTCATTCAGCACAGAAACAGGCCCTTTGGCCCAACTAGTCCATGCCAACTAAGATGCAACCACCTAAGCTAGTCCCATCTAAGCTGGTCCCATTTACCTGCATTTGGTCTATATCCCTCAAAACCTTTCCTATCCATGTACCTGTCCAAATGTCTTTTAAATGTTATTATAACTGCCACAACTACCTCCTTTGACATGCACTCCTTGCACTCACCACCCTCTGAATGAAGAAGTTGCCCTCATTTTCCTATTTAATATTTTCCCTCTCACCTTAAACCTATGCCCTCTGGCTCTTAATATCCCTACCCCATGTAAAAGACTCTACATATCAACTCCTCTCATGATTTCATACACCCCTCATGATTTTATATTTTCTATGTCTCAAATGCTCATATTTTAGTTTAGTGATACAGCAGGAAACAGGCCCTTCGGCCCACCGAGCCATGCCAACCAACGATCTCCGTACACCAGCACTATCCTATACAACTATTGGGACAATTTACAATCTTCACTAAAGCCAATCAATCTACAAACCTGTACATCTTTGGAGTGCAGGAGGAAACCGGAGCACCCGGAGAAAACCCACGCTGTTCCATGGAGTACATACAAAATCTGTACAGACAGCACCCGTAGTCAGGTTCGAACCCGGGTCTCTGGCGCTGTGAGGCAGCAACTCTACCATTGTGCCACTGTGCCACCCTTAAAGGTTGCTACTTTTAGTTTAGTTTGGTTTAGTGATACAGCGCGGAAACAGGCCCTTCGGCCCACCGAGTCCACACCAACCAGTGATCCCAACACATTAACACTATCTGACACACACTAGGGACAATTTACACATACACCAAGCTAATTAACCTACATACCTCTATGTCTTTACTTCTTAAAGGTTGCGAGAGTAGTTTTGTTTAGTTTAATTTCGAGATATAGCGGGGAAACAGGTCCTTTGGCCCACCGGGTGCGCGCCGACCAGCGATCCCCGCACATTAACACGATCCTACACACACTAGGGACAATTTTTACATTTACCAAGCCAATTAACCTACAAACCTTTACGTCATTGGAGTGTGGGAGGAAACCGAAGATCTCGGAGAAAACCCACGCAGGTCACGGGGAGAACGTACAAACTCCGTACAGACAGCGCCCGTAGTCGGGCTCGAACCCGGGTCTCCGGCGCTGCATTTGCTGTAAGGCAGCAACTCTACCGCTGCGCCACCGTGCCGCCCAGCACCACCCACTCAGCAGTGGGCTGCAGATTCCGACTAACCTCAGGAAGAAAAAGAAATACTGATTCTGAAAACTTGCTGTGTAAATTAGCTGTCGGGTTTCTTTTGGACAAGGGTGACAACACTGCCTGACATTCATTGGCATTGAGGCTCTGTGACATTCTGAAAGGGACATGGAAACCAGCTTATAAATACAAGGTATTACAAAATGCTGGAGTAACTCAGCTGGTCAGGCAGCATCTCCGGAGATGCTGCCTGACCCGCTGAGTTACTCCAGCATTTTGTGATACCTTCGATTTGTACCAGCATCTGCAGTTATTTTCCTACACAACTTATAAATACAACTCACTTTCCCTTTCTCATAGAACTTAGCAAAACAGATTCTCTGAGGATCATCTGCGGAGGAAGATTTGCCATCCATCATGTGAATTTAAGATTCAATTTGGCAAGTTAGACCAGTTTTCTGGCAATTCTCTCCTTTCGGGGGAAAAAAAAACACACCCTCGACCTAGTTACTCAGAATTCACATCCGAGCTGATAAATCAATCCCCCACCGGTTGCCAAAGACTCTACTGCACAGATGTGATAATGCAACTGTCCCTCAAGGAATGCCCATCAGATGTCAATAAATAGCCAATTAAAATGCAAAGTGTTTAGCGTCTGCGGCTGTCAATCTCCCGAACACACCAAGCAAAGTCCGAGCCACGTCATCATAAATCATTAATTAGCAAGCGGCTGACCCGAAAGTCATAAATGGCTTCAATCTCTATCTTTTTTTTATTATTTTGTATTTCATGAACCAGGGCAGTGTTTTATTTTCATTCCTCTGCAGAGTTAAGTGTGAGGCAAAACCCTGCAGCAGAGGCTGTTAGGATCTTCAGCACCCTGATCAACCTTTACGTTTGCCGCAGGAGATGTCCAAGGCTCTGGCTTTAATACAATGCGGCTGTCAATATTCAAATTAGCAGACCCTTTCCCTTCACAGATGGGACTCACGTTTAAACGAGACGAGATAAATATGTCAGTGACCGCGGTGATTGCAGTTAAATGGGTAAAATGCCAATCAGCAGTGATCAGGTAACCATGTGGGACAGTGTGAGCTCTTTGAGCTGTCTCCTGCCCAGTGTGGAGCATCATCATTGCTCGTGGAACACTAGCATTGTTTTTAATGCATCAACATCAAGGGGGCAGCACGGTGGCGCAGCGGTAGAGTTGCTGCTTTACAGCACTTGCAGCGCCGGAGAACCAGGTTCAATCCCGACTACGGGTGCTGTCTGTACGGAGTTTGTACGTTCTCCCCGTGACCGCGTGGGTTTTCTCCGACATCTTCAGTTTCCTCCCACACTCCAAAGACGTACAGGTTTGTAGGCTAATTGGCTCGGTAAATGTAAAAATCGTCCCTAGTGGGTGTAGGATGGTATTAGTGTGCGGGGATCGCTGGTCAGCTCGGACTTGGAGGGCCTGAGGCTGGCCAAGTTACCAGTGCACCAGTTTCTGACTTGAACTTGTTCAGAGGATGTGTTTGGCAGCAGAGGGCCAAAATTAAACACAGTTTAACTTCAGTTGGAGCGACGTTACACAGTATAAAACATCGCGCTGATAAACAAATCAACAGAACAAAGGGGAAAGATTTAATAAGAACCTGACAGGTAACTTTTTCATTAAAAGAGGAGTGGATGTATGGAACGATCTGCCGGAGGTAGTTGAGACAGGTATTATTGCAACGTTTAAGAAACATTTAGACAGGTATTTACATAGGGCAGGTTTGGAGGGTTCTGGGCCAAATGTTGGCAGGTGGGACAAGTGTGGATGGGACATGTTGGCCGGTGTGGGCAAGTTGCACCGATGGGCCTGATTCCACACTGTAAGGCTCTTTGACTCGATGTTGAATCTAGACTTCCAGTAGGTGGCTCGATCACCACACAGCCTGACGCTAAACTCCCTTTCTTGAGGAAGACATTTGCGGAGGAAATGAAGACACCATTTCACGTTGAGACCCTTCCTCAGACTCTTGATTGAGGTTAGAGATCCTGGGGGTGATCAAGATGAAGGTGAGAGACTCCCGAAACAGGAGCAGGTCAGACAACCGGGCAGACTGAGGAGGAACTTCTTTAGTCAGAGGGTGGTGAATCTGTGGAATTCATTGCCACACAAGGCTGTGGAGGCCAAGTCAATAGATATATTTTTAAGACAGAGATGGATAGATTCTTGATTAGGAAGGGTGTCAAGGGTTATGGGGAGAAGGCAGGAGCATGGGGTTAGGAGGGAGAGATAGATCAGCCATGATTGAACGGCGGAGTAGACTTGATGGGCTGAACGGCCTACTTCTGCTCCTATTACTTATGACTGCAGAACATTGCAGAATTCCTATGAGTGCCATTTCGGTACGGTCTTGCAATGGGAGTCAATACATGCGCAGATAACACCCACAGTCAGAAATGAATTTATGAACAGATTCTGTGCTTTAGTGACGTTGACTAAAGAATAAACGTCGTGCAGCAGAGTGGGGAGAATATCCCAATCTTCAAAGCAGGAGAATGGCATCTTTTGCATTAAACCGAGAGAGTCATGCGAAACTCAGCACCTCAGTGCAGCAGTCCCTCAGTATTAATAATAATAATAATATATTCCTTTATTCGTCCCACACCGGGGAAATTGGAGTTTGCAACAGCCCAAGTTTCTAACTTGAAGCCTAAACGTGGAACCTTTGATTTGATTAAAAGGCACTGCATGGATACATGTCCATCGGCCCACCGAATCCATACGATCACCCACTCACACTAGCTATATGTTACCCCATTTTCACACAAACTCCCCCACAATAGATAGAGGCGTTATTTATTGGCCTCCATAAATAATGCCTGGGGTCATTTATAGAGGCCAATTAACCTACAATTTCTACCTCAAGAAAGCAATTGCTACAAACTCAGCCACATCACAGGCACCAGCTTGTTCATTTCATGATGGACAAAGGAACCAAAACACGTTACCTTTACAGTAACGAAATAGAGTGAATAATACCTTAATTTGCAACACAAAATTAATCGCAAGCTATTAACAAATTTCAGCCGAACAGACAGACCAAACTACCATTTTACAGCTCTGATTTTCAACGCATTTAACAATATCCTCGACCGTCTTACAACTTGAAAATTCAAATTACAGCGAAACGTGAAACTTAAATCATACTTATTGATGAATGAAAGGACTCGTGAATCCATTTCCAAGGAATAATACTGCCACCTGATTTACGAGAGGTTATAATGAAGCAATTATGCTGCAATGCGACACCAGAATTAGAGGAATTGAGCTTCTAATGTAGATTATATCTCTATTTATTTCATCTAATCATCAACTTACTGGAGTGTATTTTTTTCTTCCTTTCCACTTCAACTGGAATTAAAGTTATTAAGTATTACAGAACCAAGGCAGTAAAAAGTTACTGTACAAGTCAGACATGATCTAATTGAATAGTGAAACAAGTTTTGATGGCCTGAATGCTCCCCTCTAATTCTTATCCAAGTGCAAAAGAAAGGGTGATTGATCAATGTAACTGCTCATCCCATTTCACTGATGAGACAAGCAGTCGATACAGAATTCTCCAACTTTGTTAACTCGTTCTCTCCTCCCATCTCAATCACACCTGGACATTTCTGCCTGTTGTAATGTTGGCTGTTATTACTCTGTTCATATATTTGCATTTATATCAGAGGGTGGTGAATCTGTTGAATTCATTGCCACAGAAGGCTGTGGACGCCAAGTCAATGGATATTTTTAAGGCAGAGATACATAGATTCTTGATTAGTGCGGGTGTCAGGGGTTGTGGGGAGAATGGGGTTGGGAGGGAGAGATAGATCAGCCATGATTGAATGGCGGACTAGACTTGATGGGCCGAATGGCCTAATTCTGTTCCTCTCACTTGACCTCATATAACACAGCCTCACCAATTACAACACATCACACTGACCACAGAAACGTTATATGCTGTTACCTGCCTCCCTTAAGGTATTTGGACTCCCAGTATCAGAGACTTTCTCCTTGTTCTACACATCCCTGCTAGAATGCTGGTGCACACTAGATAGGCCACGCTGCATGACTCAACGACTGGAACAATTCTACCAAAAAGACAATTATACTCAAAATGCTGGAGTAACTCAGTGGGTCAGGCAGCATTTCTGGACAGAAGGAATAGTTGACGTTTCGGGTCGAGACCCTTCTTCAGACTGAGCGTCAGGGGAGAGGGAGTTACCTCTTGGTCTCGACCCCAAACGTCACCTATTTCTTCTCTCCAGAGATGCTGCCTGACCCGCTGAGTTACTCCAGCATTTTGTGTCTATCTCCAGTGTAAACCAGCATCTGCAGTTCCTTCCTACACAAGACAATTATATTAGTCCAGTTTTAAATCCTGGAGCAATCAGTTTCACAGTGCAACGGTGAAACAAAACATAGGGCTTGTAACTCCCATCCGCCTAGATACAAGGCAATTGTCCAGAGTATAGTTGGTGTACAGTGTTTGCTTACATTGATCTCCCAGTACAAAAGCAGCAAACAACGCTTGAAAATATGGTTAAAATTCGGGGATTTTTGGTTCTGCACTTTACACACAAAAATACCGATGTAATTTATCGCCAGACGAACAAGCATTCCAACATTTATGCTCATTAAGGGACTCGTTAGTTGCTTGAAAAGTGCTGCAGATTCATTATTATCAAAGCCCCGTGACTCACTGTCTCTTTCCCACCAGGATGTTATGATTTTAGGAGCCAGTCATTTTAATCCTGCAGTCTCAGAAAAGAGTTGAAAAGAAAGTAAAACTGGTATTTCTCCCACGCTTTTTTTAACCGTTCAGAGTGAAATAGAAGCTCTAGTCTTTTCTGTATTTGCTGCATCACGATTTCTAAAACATCAGGAAGGGTTTGTAAGGGTGTTAGGGGTAATGGGGAAAAAGGCAGGAGAATGGGGTTGAGAGGGAAAGACAGATCAGCCATGATCGAATGGCGGAGTAGACTTGATGAGCCGAATGGCCTAATTTAATTTTAGAGATACAGCGTGGTAACAAGCACTTTGGCCCACCGAATCCATGCCGACCAGTGATCCCCGCACACTTACATTATCTTGCACACACTAGTGACAATTTACATTTATACCAAGATAATTAACCTCCAAACCTATGCGTCTTTGGAATGTGGGAGGAAACCAGAGTTCCCAAAGAAAACCCACATGAACGTACAAACTCCGTGCAGACAACAACTGTAGTCAGGATCGAACCCTGGTCTCTGGCGCTGTAAGGTAGCAACTCTACCGCCGCGCCACCTTGCCGCCCTAAACTGCTCCTATAACTTATGAACTGAACTATCATTGGGTATTGTGTAAGAACTCATGGACCATCAACTTCACTACCAATTTTCATCCTGCACTCAAATTTACTTGGACCATCTCCAACACCTCCCTCCCCTTTCTTGATCTCACAGTCTCCATCACAAGAAATAGACTATTGACTGACATCTATTAACAAACACATTGACTCCCACAAATATCTCGACCACAATTTGTGCAAAGACTCTATCCCCTGTATCCAATTCCTCCGTCTCCGCCGCATCTGCGCCCAAGATGAGGTGTTCCACACCAGAACATCCGAGATGTCCTCATTCTCATCGTTGGAGGAATAGCATCTCATATTTCGCTTGGGCAGCTTACAGCCCAGTGGTATGAATATTGATTTCTCTCACTTCAAGTAGCCCCGGCATTCCCTCTCTCCCTATCCCTCCCCCACCCACGTCACACGAGCTTCTCATTTTCATCCTACAAACTGCTTACAACGGCCTGTTCCCTTTATCATCGCTACTTTTTTTGCATCTTTCATTCATTGTACTTTATCTCTCCACACCACCGTCTATATCTCTCGTTTCCCTTATCCCTAACCAGTCTGAAGAAGGGTCTCGACCCGAAACGTCACCCATTCCTTCTCTCCAGAGATGCTGCCTGCCCCGCTGAGTTACTCCAGCTTTTTTGTGTCTATCATTGGGTGTTAACTTTTATTTCCCAGCAGCAGAGGAGGCATGATGATGAGGTTGCAGTAGGTACCTCTGATGAAAGAACTCCCGCCTCGCTCAGCAATTTTTCTGACTACGCACAGGAAGTGAAGCTTCCCGCAGTCAAATTAAACCGCTGCTCCCAATCCTCAAGGGGAAATGGCATTTCTGAATGAAAATCAATCTAGTTGTGCAAAGTCACAGAAGTCAACCCAGTGTGCCTTGTGACTGATAGCCGACAAGGCAAAAGCAATTTGCCTTCCTCACATAATTCCCAGTACGCTGATTAACATCACGACCATCAGGAACTGGCAGCCCACGTAATATTCTTGGGCGACATTTCAAAAGGTGGTGAGCATCAACCAACACTGTTTAGGTGGTTTCTAGCTAAGCCTGAGATTCAGGGCTTCACGGTGATTTGTTCCGCAGCAGAAGCGAGAAAATTAATTTCTGCCCTGAGTCGAGAATGTTGCTGAAATTGGCTTCAGAGGACAACAGGATGTTTGCAGGAAATAAACAAAGAGGCACCAAACAGTGTTGTGCTGCTATTTGGAAAGCGTCATTTTCTGCTGGTACTGATTGTTGCTGCCCGTTCTGTTTGAACAGAAGCTTGGAGATCAAAAACACGTATTGACAGATAGCAGAACTAATTCTCGTAGGTTGGCAGCTCAGTGCCGAGGGTACAGATGGACGTGGGTGACCCAGTCTGAATGTGGAGGAGTGAGTGAAGACAGCACTTGGAAAACCTTTTAAACTCTTATCAGAAGGCATTTGTAATTCCTTTCAATAAAGAGGAAATGGCTCTCTGAAAATTAACCTTCAGTGAGTCAATGCCTTGCCAAAAAGCGATTCTACCACACAAAGGGCCACTCAACCCAACACATCCATACTTGAGATTGATACAGAGTTACTCCAGCATTTTGTGTCCATCTTTGGTGTAAACCAGCATCTGCAGTTACTTCCTACACATCTATGCTGGAGATGGACACAAGTTGCCAGGCAATATCTCTGGGGAAAAAGGATAGATGACGTTTCAGGTCAAAAGCCTTCTTGAAACCCGAAGAAGGGTCCCGACCTGAAACATCACCCATCCATGTTCTCCAGAGATGCTGCCTGGCCCGCTGAGTTACTCCAGCACTTTGTGACTGTCTTTGGTATAAACCAGCATCTAAAGTTCCTTCTTATTCCATCCATGCTGGTGTCTTTGCTCCAATAAAGTCACTTCCCACTCCACCTCAAATTGCACAAATGAAGCCTTACACTCCAGTTTAAACAGCTTCTCCTTAAATACAGAAACAGGGAACTGCAGGTGCTGGGTTTACCAAAAAAAAAAAGACAAAGTGCTGGAGGAGCTCAGCGGGTCAGGCAGCATTTCTGGGGATTGATAGGTGGTTTTGGGTTGGGACCCTCCTTCAGACTGGAAGTGTCCTGACCCAAAATGTCCTTACCCAAGAGATGTTCTCCAGAGATGCTGCCTGAACCACTCAGTCATCACTTCAACCCCTTCTATTCCAACCCTTTAGTCATCAACAGAAGCAACATTTCAGACGTAGAGTGCGGCAATGAGTATGGGAGAGGGTAATTTTTTACCCTACATTGTGTTCCAGGAGTATTTTTTATTTCAGAACAAAGTTAGTTTAGTTTAGAAAACCAGCACATACACAGGCTCTTTGGCCCTTCGATCCCTGCACTAACACTATCCTACACACACTAGGGACAATTTACAATTATGCCAAGCCAATTAACCTACAAACCAGTACGTCTTTGGAGTATGGGAGGAAACTGGAGATCTCCACGCAGGTCACGGGGAGAACGTACAAACTCCGTACGGACAAGAATGCGTAGTCAGGATCGAACCCAGGTCTCTGGCGCTGTAAGGCAGCAACTCTGCTGCTGCTCCACCTTAAGTGCTGCCCTAAAGTGATCAACTCAACTCAGTCCCAGGTAACCATGTTCCTCTGGACGGATGTGGTGTCAAAATATACGTTCCTCTTGCTAACAATGAGGCAAGAATATTAAATCCGAAATTATAATACGCTACTTAGATCTCAGTTCACACTCGGTATACACAGCTAACAATTGCCTTTTCCTTTATCATCATTACTTTTTTGCATCTTTCATTGATTTTTTTCTCTAGCTCGAAATCCATCTATATCTCTCGTCACCCTTTCCCTGATTCTCAGTCTGAAGAAGGGCTTCGACCCAAAACATTACCTACTCCTTTTTTCCAGAGATGCTGTCTGACCTGACGAGTTACTCCAGTTTTCTGCTCTGAGGATTCTCGTGTGCCCAGACTTTACCAGGCATCAAACAGATTCCACCCTGATGGAAGACCTGTATTCCCTTGGTTCACTAACCGGAAGACTATCACAAGGAATCGACAGAGAAACAATGAACAACCAACCATAATATGCCTTGGGATGAACATGGCCTGAAGCTATGAATCTGAAATTGGGTTTTCAAAGTGAGGGGTAAATTGTATATATATTTTTAAAACATTTTAAAAGAGAAAGGAGTGTTTATAAAAGATGGAATGAATTAAAATATTTTACTTCAGTTAATAGAACAAAATATTCTTTGATGTCTTGGATCATCGCCTGTGAATTGGTTTCCATTAGTAATTTATCCTGCCTCAGAAAACAACAACGTACCTTTGAGAATTCGGCTGTACCTGGTTAGAATTTCTATCCGGACAGAATTTTATTTTGCAGAGAATTTATGGAATAACGTGCATCATTGTTGAAAAATGGAGAACTCTTGATAACAATCTTAAAAGTCCATGTATTATGGAAAAGTACCAGTAATAAAAAAAAAATACTGTTCACCCAATATATTTGGAGACTTGTGACATTTTCACTTCCATCAGATTAACTCTGTTCACGGAAACCAGGAAAATGATTTACATTGAAGGCAGTGTTCTGATACCCAAGCACACCAGTCACCCAGCACCCATGGAAGTGTACGGTCTTCTTTCTCCCTGCAGTCAGTCCCCTCGCTGGTGGCCGCCATCTCACTCCATTAGCACCTATCCCTCTATTCCTTCCTCCCTCGTCTTTATCCCCGCAACCAGAGA
This sequence comes from Rhinoraja longicauda, assembly GCF_053455715.1. Classification (NCBI taxonomy): domain Eukaryota; kingdom Metazoa; phylum Chordata; class Chondrichthyes; order Rajiformes; family Arhynchobatidae; genus Rhinoraja; species Rhinoraja longicauda. Next base: position 14,648,000 of record NC_135987.1, on the reverse strand, counting down.
TAGAGAACAGAGCAGAGATAGATAGATTCTCAATTGGTAGTGGTGTGCCAGGGGTTATAGGGAAGAAGGCAGGACAATGGGATTGGGAGGGAGAGATAGATCAGCCATGATTGAATGGTGGAGTAGACTTGATGGGCCAATTGGTCTAATTCTGCTCCTACTACTTCTGACTTTATGATCTCTGACATCCCGGAGAAAACAATCCAAGTCTATCTCATCTCTTCCTGCTGCTAATACCCCCTAATCCAATAGACAATAGACAATGGACAATAGGTGCAGGAGTAGGCCATTCGGCCCCTTGAGCCAGCACCACCTTTCAATGTGATCATGGCTGATCATCCACAATCGGTACCCCGTTCCTGCCTTCTCCCCATACCCCCCGACTCCGCTATCCTTAAGAGCTCTATCTAGCTCTCTCTTGAATGCATCCAGAATTTGCCTCCTGAGGCAGAGAATTCCACAAATTCCACATAATCCAGGCACCGGTTCCTCATCACTGTTGTTATTTTTTATGTGCTGTCTTCTCACATACTTGATAAGTTCTAGTACTGTTCTCATGACAGATTGGGGGCCGATCTATGAGAAACGTTCTCTGATTTTGGAAGATAACAACCACTGCATCAATCATCTCCACAACCATCACTTTCAAACCCCTCACGTGAGGGTAATCAGGCGCAAAAGATCCCTGTACAAGGTTGGCAATGTTCAACTAACTGGGTATTATAATCACAATATTACCACAAATAAAGTGTGAGAAGGAATTGGAATCATTTGGAGCCAGAGGTGGGTGTTTATACTGACCCACACCCAATACTATGACCCACACCCAATACTGACCCACACCCAATACTTTGACCCACACCCAATACTGACCCACACCCAATACTTTGACCCACACCCAATACTTTGACCCACACCCAATACTGACCCACACCCAATACTGACCCACACCCAATACTTACCCACACCCAATACTTTGACCCACACCCAATACTGACCCACACCCAATACTTTGACCCACACCCAATACTTTGACCCACACCCAATACTGACCCACACCCAATACTGACCCACACCCAATACTTTGACCCACACCCAATACTGACCCACACCCAATACTTTGACCCACACCCAATACTGACCCACACCCAATACTGACCCACACCCAATACTGACCCACACCCAATACTTTGACCCACAGCCAATGCTTTGACCCAACTCAATCAACAGGGTGGAAAGATGGCACTCACCAGAAGCAACTCGCAAATATACTTTAATTGGGAGGGCTGAGCATATATGAGGGAGGAAGGAATGGAGGGAGATGGTAACAGAGCAAGGTGAGGGATGGTGGAAGCTAATTACCATTATGGATTAGTTGGGGAAATGGTCCATTTTCATACTGCACACTTGTGCCAAAGACTGCGATAATTCCAAGCACTCTGCTCTATTTCCAGAATGCCTTCAGCTAATTGATTCGGCTGCTGCCTAGAAAACGATCTCTCTTGCAAGTAATAAAGGGTAAACCAACAGGGGTGGTTGTTATGTGCAGGAAGGAACTGCAGATGTTGGTTTAAACCGCAGATGGACACAAAATGCTGGAGTAACTCAGCGGGACAGGGGGCATCTCTGGAGAGAAGGAATGGGTGACGTTTTGGGTCGAGACCCTTCTTAAGACTGATGGCAGGGAGAGGGAGATACATAGATAAGGAAGAATATGGTATGAAAATAGGATAAAGGGCAAGGAGAAGTGTAGAATAGATCATTGTTAGCTGGGAAAAGATAACAACAACAAAGCAGAGATAAAATGTAGTCAGAGACAGTAAGACTGGTCGGAGAACTGGGAAGGGGAGGGATGGAGAGAGAAGAAAAGTGAGGGATACTTGAAGTTAGAGAAGTCAATGTTCATACTGCTGGGTTATTGTTTGTGGTTGTTATTCTCCCATTAGTCCCTGGACCCAATGTGAAGCTTCACCTGGGATAGATTTGTATGGAGCACCATGCATACATGCACCATACATGTCCCGTGTTTTCCAGACATCATACTTGGTTTTGCCAAAGGGGGAATTCACTAGCATGCTCAGGGATAATTCTTCCCAACAGCCTCAAATTTACCAGTGCACAATTTTGTCAACAAACTCCCAATTAATCCAAGGTTTTATGCGGCTTAGAATTAGCTGGAGCCCCAAAGCGGCTATCTTTTAATAGCAACATATTCTGAATAAACAGCAACTTAGGTTTACGAAGTTCCTTTAATGCAGAAAAATATCCTAAGGTGGTTTATGGAAGTGCTGTAGAGGGTGAGAGAAAAGTGCCCAGAATGAAGGCGAGGAGCCAGGTAAATTCCGTGAAAGCTTTTTATTGCTCACGAGCACACTACTCTCTGCTTTACCTCCCCCCTCAACTCCATCCAAGGACCCAAACAGTCTTTCCAGGTGAGGCAGAGGTTCACCTCCTCCAACCTCATCTATTGTATCCGCTGCTCCAGATATCAACTTCTTTACATCGGCGAAACCAAGCGCAGGCTCGGCGATCGCTTCGCTCAACACCTGCGCTCAGTCCGCCTTAACCAACCTGATCTCCCGGTGGCCGAGCACTTCAACTCCCCTTCCCATTCCCAGTCTGACCTTTCTGTCATGGGCCTCCTCCAGTGCCATAGTGAGGCCCACCGGAAATTGGAGGAACAGCACCTCATATTTCGCCTGGGCAGCTTGCAGCCCAGTGGTATGAACATTGACTTCTCCAACTTTAGATAGTTCCTCTGTCCCTCTCTTCCCATCCCCCTTCCCAGATCTCCCTCTATCTTCCTGTCTCCACCTATATCCTTCCTTTGTCCCGCCCCCCTGACATCAGTCTGAAGAAGGGTCTCGACCCGAAACGTCGCCCATTCCTTCTCTCCTGAGATGCTGCCTGACCTGCTGAATTACTCCAGCATTTTGTGAATAAATACCTTCGATTTGTACCAGCATCTGCAGTTATTTTCTTACACTCTCTGCTTCAGTGAAAGGCTGAAGACTGCCTCTCGCGCCAAAACCCCCGCGACTTAACCCCGTAGCTGGGGGCCGTCCGTCCCCGGACCTGTCCATCACCGTGCCGAGGGGTTTGATGTAGGAGAGGCCTGACCCTTGGGAGCCGCCAAAGTGCCACCAAATAAAAATTCACAACCAAGCCCATGGATATCACGGCAGTTTTCCAAAAGCCTGGCAAAGAGGACGATTTTAAGGTGTATTTTGAACTTCAGAAACAAAGAGGTTTGAAGAAAGAAATTCCAGAACTTGGGGACTTGGGTGGCTGCAACCAATGCTACCCGCAGTGCAGCAGTTAGATTTTGAGGTCATGAACATTTTAAAACAGTGGAGATCCCAGAGGAATGCAGGGCTGGAGACAATTACTGTGTTAGACAATAGACAATAGGTGCAGGAGTAGGCCATTCGGCCCTTCGAGCCATTCAATGTGATCATGGCTGATCATTCTCAATCAGTACCCCGTTCCTGCTTTCTCCCCATACCCCCTGACTCCGCTATCCTTAAGAGCTCTATCTAGCTCTCTCTTGAATGTATTCAGAGAATTGGCCTCCACTGCCCTCTGAGGCAGAGAATTCCACAGATTCACAATTCTCTGACTAAAAAAGTTTTTCCTCATCTCTGTTCTAAATGTTACGATAGTAGGAGGCAAGAGAGTGTACTGAGAAACAATTGAGCAAATTTTAAAGGTCGTGGTGGGGGCTGGTGGCAACGAGAGAAGGAGATAGTTCAAGGGAGAGGAGTAGCGTGTGACTACGTCTACAGAGGGTGGGAGGAGAACGTTACAGTGAGAAACACAACAGGACAACAGCCAGAAGTCACACACAGAATTTTCTCTGACTTGAACCTGGAAATTCTCAGTTCACTTTAGTTCATTGTCACGGGGTACAGTGAACAAAAGCTTTTCACTGTACCTCGGTACACGTGACATTAAACTAAACTGAACAGAGAATTCTCATTTGTAGCAACAAACTTTGAGAGCGGAATTTGAGACGTCAAGCACCTGTGGCTTTTCTTGTAAAGTTCCTCTCCTCCCCTCAAGTTACAATAACATTTTAGATCAAACTCAAACACAATATCCTTTTCATCTAATTGAAGTGAAGTGTTCTGAAATACAAAATAATCAAATCTTGGAATAGCTATGATTCACAAGTGAATGTCTGCAGAAAATAAAATGCCTAAGTTTTTTTTGTTTAATTTGCATGCCAGCATTAAATTAAACTGGAGCATTGCCAAATACATCAAGAAGAAAATTATTTCCTCTCCCGTAATGACTTGTTAAATAATTGACAACAGAAATGACTGTGGAAATAAATGGACCTTGGTGTAATCAGCCCATCCATTTTATTTGTTAGCGCGTTGGTTAAAAATCAGTCGCTGCTGTGAAGAAGGTTTGAAAATAAATATCATGAGTCCAAAAATGTACAACTACGGGCTGGAAACAAGCACAAAGGTTCAGGAAAAGTGGATGATCCATTTCACTGCCTTTTAGATAGATCAGAAATATCTTAACCCAGGGCGTTCGAATCTAGTAATTGCATTGCCATGAAGGGAGTGGAATCTCAGTTGCCGAGTATATTTAAGAACATAAAGTGGCAGGTTTTGGATAGTCAAGGAATTGAAGGAAATGGGTTCAGTGCAAGAGGTTGACACTAAGATTAAAAAATCTGCCATGATCTTACTGTAGTAGGGGCAAGGGACTGAATCATCCGCTCCTGCTTGTATTTGCCTCTTACCTGGACTGCACTTTCAGTCTTCTGAGAGGACACATTTTAACCTTCAAATTTAGCACTGTAAATGTTATCTCCTTTTAATTGACTCTTCATTGATTTTTATTTTCCTCTCCTTCAAGCAAAGACACTGTGCGGCATCTACAAAAGGCACCGCAGTTGGTTGTCAAGGCTTCTGTGACACTAACTCCGATACTCACAACCTCTATCAGCTGGAAGAACAAGGACAGCACACTCCCACAGACACGCACGCACGCGCACACACACTGACGCACACACACTGACGCACACACACACTGACGCACTCACACACACACACAGACGCACACAGACGCACATGTGCACAGACACACGCACACTGACACGCACAGACACACACAGACGCACACGTGCACACAGACGCACACGTGCACAGACACACACACGCACACTGACACACACAGACGCACAGACACACACTGACACACACACACACGCACACACACATAGGCGCACACACACGCACATGTGCACACAGACGCACACATGCACACAGACACACACGCACACGTGCACACAGACACACACGCACGCACACACACACACACACACACAGACGCAGACACACGCACACACACACGCAATTGTTCCCACACCACCCTCACTTGGAAATACATCAGAATATAGACAATACAACATAGGAATGGGCCTTTCATCTGTGAAGACTTTGATAAAAATTTAAACTGATTCCATTAGCCTGCTGTGGTCTATATCCCTCCATCCCCTGCCTGTTCCAAGCACCTCCATGCAACAACAAAAAATCCCTTGCAAATCTCTATTAAACTTTCCCCCTCTCATTATAAATCTATAGCCTCTAGCATTTGACATTTCAACCATGGGAAACTGACTCTGACTGTCTACCCAATCTCATGCCTTACACCTTCCGTGGAATTTGCAAAACATAGTAATCCAGAGGCAGGGTTTCCACGAGCCAAGCCCGTGGGGATAATTGGGGGAAGAAAGGAAATACAAGGCGAGTCTCATCACCTTGTTCCGAACATGCAGACACCATAAATCAGAGTGCCATCTCTAATGGCAGTGCTCCACACAATGACCCAGATCATTCCAATCTGCAGCCAAAAAAAACAAGAGGATCATTACTCACAAACACAGTGTAATTGGCTATTGGAAAGGAATACTCCATGTGCTGCCAATACAAATGGGAAATATGTGCATTGGATAAGTATGGTGTCACTTGTTTAAAATTCCTAGTTGAGAATTCCTTTCAGCTGATTTGATTTGGAAGGCAGAGATTGTTTTCTTTATATTGCTACAGTTTTTTCACCGTTTACAGTTTAGTTTATTGTCACTTGGAACAGTGAAAAGCTTTTGTTGCCTGTTATCCAGTCAGTGGAAGGGCATTACATAATTGCAATTGAGTCATTTACAGTGTATACGGATAAGGGAATATGTTTAGTGGAAGGTAAAGCCAGGAAAGTCCGATCGAGGATAGTCTGAGGGTCACTAATGAGGTAGATAGTAGTTCAGGACCGCTCTCTGGTTGTGGTAGGATGGTTCAGTTGCCTGATAACAGCTGGGAAGAAACTGTCCCTGAATCTTAAGGCGCGCGTTTTCACTCTTCTGTAGCTTTTGCCTGATGGGAGAGGGGAGAAGAGGGACAGATAGTCAAGTAAACCTCCACTGCACCCTTGGAAAGGGTGAGTGCTTGGTACACAAGCCAAGGGTGATGGATGAAGCAGATACGACAGTAACATCTAAGAGGCCTTTGGATAGGCACATGTATATGCACAGAATGGAGGGATATAGAAACATAGAAACATAGAAAATAGGTGCAAGAGTAGGCCATTCGGCCCTTCGAGCCTGCACCGCCATTCAATATGATCATGGCTGATCATCCAACTCAGTATCCCATACCTGCCTTCTCTCCATACCCCCTGATCCCTTTAGCCACAAGGGCCACATCTAACTCCCTCTTAAATATAGCCAATGAACTGGCCTCAACTACCTTCTGTGACAGAGAAATCCACAGATTCACCACTCTGTGTGAAAAAAAACTTTCTCATCTCAGTCCTAAAAGACTTCCCCCTAAATCCTTAAACTGTGACCCCTTGTTCTGGACTTTCCCAACATCGGGAACAATCTTCCCGCATCCAGCCTGTCCAACCCCTTAAGAATTTTGTAAGTTTCTATAAGATCCCCCCCTCAATCTTCTAAATTCCAGCGAGTACAAGCCGAGTCTATCCAGTCTTTCTTCATATGAAAGTCCTGCCATCCCAGGAATCAATCTGGTGAACCTTCTCTGTACTCCCTCTATGGCAAGAATGTCTTTCCTCAGCTTAGGAGACCAAAACTGTACGCAATACTCCAGGTGTGGTCTCACCAATGCCCTGTACAACTGCAGCAGAACCTCCCTGCTCCTATACTCAAATCCCTTCGCTATGAATGCCAACATACCATTCGCTGGAAATACAAGGATTAGGAAATATGGATTAGGCGCAGTTAATAAGAGATGGTCTTGACATCATGGCTGGTACAGACATCGTGGGCTGAAAGGCCTGTCCACGTGCTCTTCTGTTCTGTGTTCAAGTCTCTTTCTTCCGCATATATAGTGAGGCACACTTGGGCCTACAAAGTACAAATGCGACAGCTTCTCTATTGTGCACAGTTGTGGTTTGAACAGGATAAACAAGCAAATTAAAAAATCTTCTTTTATATCTTGTACTTGAGTTTGACTTGATTGTATTTATGTATGGTGTTATTTGATCTGTTTGGATAACATGTAAAGCTTTTCACTGTACGTCGGTACACGTGACACTAATAAACTTAAACCTAAACCCAAATTCGAAGGTTGGAGCATTTAAAAAGCTATAGGGAAGTGGATAAAGCCACAAGAGAATCTAAAAACAAAAAACAAATCATAATTCAGTTACTATTAGCCCAGGAGCCCATGCAGCCAAGGTAAGCTCCATGAAATCTGTCAAAGAGACCAAGATTTGGTAAATTAGCAAAACCATTTTTAACCAGAAGGCAAACAGAGGCTAACGTTCCTTTATTAATTATGCCAAGCAGGATTGGTTGCGCCCGTTGTAACAGATAACAAAGTGAATGTGCTGTTGATTAAAAACGCTGTATAATAGACAATAGACAATAGACAATAGACAATAGGTGCAGGAGTACCCCATTCAGCCCTTCGAGCCAGCACCGCCATTCAATGCGATCATGGCTGATCACTCTCAATCAGTACCCCGTTCCTGCCTTCTCCCCATACCCCCACACTCCGCTATCCTTAAGAGCTCTATCCAGCTCTCTCTTGAAAGCCTTCAAAGAACTGGCCTCCACTGCCTTCTGAGGAAGAGAATTCCACACCTTCACCACTCTCTGACTGAAAAAGTTCTTCCTCATCTCCGTTCTAAATGGTAAATAGAGAACAGATGAGTTGCAAAGTGACCTATTAAAGCAGTGGCCTCCAACCTTTCCAAGTGAAAGCCCGACTTGCTCGCACTTGGTAAAAATATGCTCGCCCCCATAAATGTCCCATCCTCTCGAGAATCCCACATCTTTTAAGGAGATGGAACTCTTAAGCGGGTCACGGGGAGAACGTACGAACTCCATACAGATGGCGCCCGTAGTCGGGATGGAACCCGGGTCTCCGGCGTTGCATTCGCTGTAAGGCAGCAAGGTGGTCTACCTGGAGTGCAATGCTCGGGGTAGCTAGCCGTAACCCTAGGGAGAGATTTTATTTACTGTTTGTTTATTTTTTTTGAACTGTTCCAACTAAATTGTACTAATATTATTCAAGCCCCTCGTAAAAAGCTACAAAATAAGCTTTTGTACCCTCTCCCAATCCAAGAGGGTTGTCCGCTCAGGCAGGAAGCCATTGCTCACGAAACAGATAACCACCATCTAGAAACATGTGTTGAATTCCCTGAAACACCAGCCTAACGTTATAAACATTCAGCACCTTAACACACAAACATTGTAAAGTGCCGCACTTGCAATGACTTTGAGCTCATCATTAATCTCGGTACAAGCATAATCTGCACAACAGTACAGGCTCAACCAACCGGTTTTGGTGATACTCAAGGTGAGATTTCAACAAATATATATATAAATGTAATATAGACACAAAATGCTGGAGTAACTCAGTGGGACAAGCAGCATCTCTGGAGAGAAGGAATGGGTGACGTTTCGGGTCGAGACCCTTCTTCAGACTAGAGTCAGGGAAAAGGGAAAAGGGAGATGCAGACGGTGATGGAGAGAGATATAGAACAAATCAATGAAAGTTATGGAAAAACAGTAATGATGATAAATGAAAGGCCATTGTTAGCTATTTGCCGGGTGAGAACGAGAAGCTGGTGTGACTTGGGCGGGGGAGGGTTGCAGGGGCTACTTGAAGTTAGAGAAATCAAAAGTCATACCGCTGGGTTGTAAGCTGCCCAAGCCAAATATGAAGATGCTGTTCCTCCAATTTGCATTTATGTGCAAATGTATGTATGGATATGTGTGTAATATGTACTTTGTACTGAACTTTTTTTTCTACTTTATTATATTGTTTACAGTGTGCTATGTGTACACATTCTGTTGTGCTGCTGCAAGTAAGAATTCCATTGTTCCATTGTTCTATCGTGGTGGGGGCTGGACCAACAAGCTCCCGACTCCACTTCAGTGCAATGGTACAGCACAAACACAGTTCATTCGATGAGTGAAGCTGGGAAACCTGGCTGTGCGTCCCCTGAAGGAGACACCCCTCCATAGCCACAGTACTGCACTCAAGTATCAGTCTGGATGAAGTACTTAGCTTCTCGACTGGTCTTAGATTTTCCAATTCTGAAGCAGCTTGCTGGAAACTGAGCTGCGCTGATACCTTGGGTGCCATGGATTAAAACCACTGCAGTCCTTCAGTTATTGCAGCTGTTTCCCCCTCCCCCCATAATTGTATTAGGCTCATTCAATTAGTATTTTCCAGAGGATTCAAATGACAAGCCAATCGTCGCTGGAGTCTTATTAATGCCTACTGAATAAATCATTGTACGTCCATCGCGGGCTCCATTGATTCTAATTATATCTCACGCTGCCTCGGCAAGGCCAGCAGCGTAATGGAGGACAAGTCGCACCCTGGCCACTCCCAGTTCTCCCCTCTCCCATCAGGTAAAAGGCACACCACCAGATTCAGGGACAGTTTCTTCCCAGCTGTTATCAGGCAACTGAATCATCCTACCACAACCAGAGAGCAGTGCTGAACTACTATCTACCTCATTGGTGACCCTCGGACTATCTTTGATCGGACTTTACTGGCTTCACCTTGCACTAAACGTTATCCCCTTATTATGTGTCTATGCACTGTAAATGGCTCGATTGTAATGATGCATAGTCTTTCCATTGACTGGTTAGCACGCGACAAAAGCTTTTCACTGAGCCTCAGTATCCATAACAATAAACTAAATGAACTGAAACTGAACAACTCAATAGGAAAAGATTATACAAACACAGAGCACAACAGGAGCAAAACATCCTGTCAAGTCACCACTTGCATTGCTTGCTTTGGAGTCAATCTTCTTGACCCAGACGGAATAAATCTGCTTTTAATACCTCTAATCCTCAAAAGTTAAACGGTCGAGTTAATCACAAGTAATTGTCTCTGTGTAGAAGGCAGATAATTACCACATTGTGCACTACAATCAACTAAACAGTTATGTTATAATTTGAATAGTGATCACTCATTGGTAAAATATATCCATCACCCTATTTCATAATCAACTGATTTTGATTAGGTCTAAGAATCCATTAAACACTTGTTCCTAATGTGGATTAAAATTAGTTTTGCCAAGGTACAATTTTAACTACGCCGCCAACTGTTAAAGAATGGCTTCCATCAGCTATCCAATAACTTGACCTTGTGACCATTGGTCTTTTCCAGGTGCTTGATTGATTAATTGATTGATAATTCATTGTCATGTGTACTTGGTACAGTGAAATTCTTTGTTTTGTGTACCATATACAAGTATGCAAATTGGAGGAACAGCATCTCATATTTCGCTTGGGCAGCTTGCAGCCCAGTGGTATAAATAATGATTTCTCTAACTTCAAGTAACCCCGGCATTCCCTCTCTCTCTCCATCCCGCCCCCACCCAAGTCACAGCCAACAAACAGCTAACAATGGCGTTTCCTTTATCATCGTAACTTTGTTGCATATCTTTTATTCATTGTTCTTTATCTCTCTACATCACCGTCTATATCTCTCGTTTCCCTTTCCCCGGACTAGTCTGAGGAAGGGTCTCGACCCAAAACGTCACCCATTCCTTCTCTCCAGAGATGCTGCCTGTCCCGCTGAGTTACTCCAGCTTTTTGTGTCTGTCTTCAATAAAGTGTCAATGGTCCTCTTCTTTCTCCCAACCCCCAGTCCCTCTTGTTCTCAGCTGCCCCCACACCGGGTCCGTCTTTGTTCTCTGCAGCCCCCCTGACGCCAGGTCCCCCTGTGTTCTCGGTGGCGCGTCCTTGACCAACCGACTGCCGAGACTCATTCGGGCCCCTTCCTCGGCTTCAGTCTCCTCTCGCGCCTCCAAGGTATGCTGGCAGGTTGGTAATCTAATGGATCTAAGTGGAATTCTCTGCCTCAGAAGGCAGTGGAGTCCAATTCTCTGAATGCATTCAAGAGAGAGCTGGATAGAGCTCCTAAGGATAGCGGAGTCAGGGGGTATGGGGAGAAGGCAGGAACGGGGTACTGATTGAGAATGATCAGCCATGATCACATTGAATGGCGGTGCTGACTCGAAGGGCCGAATGGCCTCCTCCTGCACTTATTGTCTATTGTCTAAATTACCCCCAGTGTGGGCAAGCCAGGATGGAGTTGGTGCGCGCTTGAGAAAGAGTGAGAGTGGATTACGAGGGAACGCCCCGATCCAACAGGGAGTCAGAGGGCCAAGTGACGCCCTTCCACGTTTGAAGAAAATTATATCACCAAGCCAGTTCAAGGTACGAAGAATTAACGAGCCTCCGCCTTTGGCACAGGGAAGGTCTGGTAGATTAATGGTGCAACACTGTCGTTTATCCATTGGACGTCAGGACACATCGAGTTGAGGCTTTCCTCTTGAAACAAAGACCTCTTTTCTCAGATGTACAAATCCAAGGAAGGAGGACGTTTCTTCAAAAGCAGCGCCAGAATTACGGGGGTAAAGCAAGGAAAGACTTATTCATGTAAAGGTTAGTGAAGCTCCTGGTACAGCCAGGGCCGTCTTAACGCATGGGCCTGATGGGCACTTGCCCGGGGCCCCACGAGCATAGGGGCCCCATGCTGATCTGTGTATGTTAAGTGACTTGCAATAAATAAATACTACTTTAAAAATGTAGGTTCAATAAGTGCTTTTTTCGCAACATTTTCGGTCCCTAAGTGCTTCTCACAGCGATCTGTAAGTGCTTTTCGCAACGATGTAGCACCCTAAGTCCATCGCTAAGTGCTTTTCGGTAAGTGCTTTTCGCCGGCACGACGGGGGGGGGGGCTGGTAGGGAAAGGGGGGTGGGGGAGAGTAACGGTAGGGGCCCCAGTACACTGCTTTGCCCGGGGGCCCATAATGCTGTAAAAACGGACCTGGGTACAGCACCTTCCTGTCAAAAAAAAATACTGTTTACATTGTGAATCGATAGAAAACGTCAGGACTGGGATAGATTTGTCTTACACAAGGGCACCGGATGATGTGCTTTCAAGAAGGAGAGACAGAGTTAAAGTACAGATTAGGTGTGTTCTAATGGAGTAACCACACAGGCTCGAGCAGATAGAGGGTTTAAAAACACGCCTTAAAGAGCAGAGAAGTGGTAGAGAAGTATAATATTTTGGAGTGCTAATCCCAGCGATTGGTGTCCAGGCAGTTGTAAGTGTGGTCATTAGTGGTGGATCAATGGAGATTGACATTGTCCAAGAAGGCAGGGTTGGAAAAGAGCCAGGTTCTCAGAGGTTTCCAATGGGTTACAGAGATAGGAAGCTGCAAACCAGCGTGTGTACAGATTAATAATTGTCCAGTCAAACTTACTGGGACAACTGTGTGAGATGACCATCAAATATAGGAACAGGAGGAGGTTATTTAACTTCTCAGATTTATTCCACGACCAAAGAGAACATAACTCGTATGTTACTTTTACTTATCTTCATACACTACTTACAGAGAAACATAGAAAATAGGTGCAGGAGTAGGCCATTCTGCCCTTCGAGCCAGCACCGCCATTCAATATGATCATGGCTGATCATCTAAAATCAGTACCCTGTTCCTGCTGTTTTCCCCCATATCCCTTGATTCCGATAGCCCTAAGAGCTAAATCTAACTCTCTCTTGAAACCATCTTGTGAATTGGCCTCCATTGCCTTCTGTGGCAGAGAATTCCACAGATTCACAACTCTCTGGGTGAAAAGGTTTTTCCTCATCTCAGTCCTAAATGTCTATCCCTTATTCTTCAACTGTGACCCCTGGTTCTGGACTCCCCCAACATGGGGAACATTTTTCCTGCATACTTCTCTCAATTCATTCATATGATCCATAACTCCAAAGACGTACAGGTATGTAGGTTAATTGACTGGGTAAATGTAAAAATTGATCCATAACTCCAAAGACGTACAGGTATGTAGGTTAATTGACTGGGTAAATGTAAAAATTGTCCCTAGTGTGTGTAGGATAGTGTTAATGTGTGGGGATCGCTGGGCGGCGCGGACTTGGTGGGCCGAAAAGGCCTGTTTCCGCGCTGTATCTGAAATATGAAATCTGAAATATGAAATAAATATGAAAATATGAAACATTTTCATTCGTATGTGTAGCAATATAGAAACCTTATTTTTATCCGTTTTACATAGTAAAGGAACCGCAAAGCTAAATCACAGTGAAAAAAATCAGATACTGTTATCTACATTACAGTCAGAGGCATCAATTATCTCTGCGTATTGATTCAAAAGCAGTTCAACTTCAACAAATTGCTAATCAATCTGTAATTTTGGCTGTGTCTCATTTTATATATTTCGCCTCACTTCACCGAACTGTTGGGGCAGATTTAAAGTTTAAAAAAAAATTATTGTACGAATTCTCGATCTGTTTTAAAAAACAACATATTTTAATCTGCCACAAGCAGCACTCAATACGAATTAAGGATATTTTGAAACAAAAATATTCTGAGTTGTCCAGTGTTATCTATTTTAACCACAAATCATAATGCAATATTTCAGGACATGTTTCATAAACATCATCTTTAAACATTCAGGCGAAAAATAACTCTGCTTGTGAACACATAAACTATCTTTTTTTTTAACCAACTGGATTAGAATACATGCGAATTACATTTTTAACGACTGGAGCTATTTTTTAAATCAGATTTTACCATCATTTCATATAATTTTGTGCCCTGTCAGCTGACATTTTATTGCTTGTAAATTGCCAGTTGCTGCAACCAAAATTGAAATGACTCTTGGAAACCCAGAGATTTCTGTGCGCTGAAATGGAAATGAATGATGCAAACGTGGTAAGGTGGTCTACTGAGACACAACAAGCAAAGGTCAGGCCATCTGCAGCGGGACTCCTCCTGTGCTTTCTACCCTTTCCCCTCCAGTTAGGCTGCACGCTGATTACAACAGATTGTCAGTTTTCCTAATGACTAATCACTAATGGGCGGAGGTGCCTTCTCTCTCTGTCTCTCTCTCTCTCTCCCTCTCACTCTCAAGGGGCACAAAAAGTGTATTCACCCACATCATCAATTTTTAGAAACATAGAAAATAGGTGCAGGAGGAGGCCATTCGGCCCATCGAGCCTGCACCGCCATTCAATATGATCATGGCTGATCATGCAACTCAGTATCCCATACCTGCCTTCTCACCATACCCCCTGATCCCTTTAGCCACAAGGGCCACATCTAACTCCCTCTTAAATATAGCCAATGAACTGGCCTCAACTACCTTCTGTGGCAGAGAATTCCACAGATTCACCACTCTCTGTGTGAAAAAAAACTTTCTCATCTCGGTCCTAAAAGACTTCCCCCTTATCCTTAAACTGTGACCCCTTGTTCTGGACTTCCCCAACATCGGGAACAATCTCCCTGCATCTAGCCTGTCCAACCCCTTAAGAATTTTGTACGTTTCTATAAGATCCCCCCTCAATCTTCTAAATTCCAGCGAATAGTCTCTCAATCTTCTAAAAACTCAACGAGGACAGTAGGTTGCAATTCAAGGTGAAACTCAGCAGCAGTCTGCAGCTTGAGCAGAGAATTTACATTTATATCACATCTCAGAATGTCCTAGGTTGTTTTATTTAGTACACAATTATTTTCCTGCCTGGATATTCTTGCTGTGCATGGGAATGCTGTGGCCATTTCATGGACCGTTAAGGCCCCTCAGCGAGCGGTCTGACAACTTAATTTTTTTTGGTGGTGCAGGTTGAGGGAAGATGGCGCGGCGGAATATTTAAAATCCTCATGGGCTGCAGAAAGAGAAAAGGCCTGTGTTTCAGCTGTCACCCGCACAGCTGCAGACGAGTTGCATGACCGGTTAATCTGTTTTGGGTCCAGCCAGGAGATAAATATTAGCCAGGAGTTCCTTAAGACAATGCTTTAAGGTCATAAGCGATAGGAGCAGAATTCGGCTATTCGGCCCATCAGGTCTACTGCCATCAATTATGGCTGATCTAGTTTTCCTTCTTAACCCCATTGGGACAGCAGAGGGGCACAGCTGCAGAGTTGCTGCCTTACAGCTTACAGCGCTTACAGCACCAGAGACCCGGGTTCCATCCTGACTACGGGTGCTGTCTGTACGGAGTTTGTACTTTCTCCCCGTGACCCGCGTGGGTTTTGTCTGAGATCTTCGGTTTCCTCCAAAGACGTGCAGGTTTGTGGGCTACTTGGCTTGGTACAAATGTAAATTGTCCCTGGTGTGTGTAGGACAGTGTTAGTGTGCGGGGATCGCTGGTCGGCGTGGACTTGGTGGGCCGATGGGTGGGTTTCTGCACTCCTGCCTTCTCCCCGTAACCCTTGACACCCGTGCTAATCAAGAACTGATCGAGCCATGGATTCTTATGCCAACCCAAAATGGCATTTGGGCAGCGTTCCCTCAGAAACATTAAACGGAGAAGTGAGCGGTTGCTGAGAGAAAGAGTTTTAATGGGACGTGTAAACTCTAGGGTGCCCCTGATGCATTGAAGGCAGTTAAGTGAGGAGGTCCTATTTAAAGTATGCTTACAGTCACGGGGTTTTATCTTTAAATATTAGTTGAGAGGCAGAAGCATGTACATGTAGTTACATTTACAAAGTGTTCAGAACATGCAGACATGGCTAGATGGGGAATCTTGGTCGTCATGGACGAGTTGGGTCAAATGGTCTGTTTCTGTGCTGTATGCATCTCCGATGACATCTCAGCAAAAAATTGTGTTTACCAAGCTCAGCGTGAAATGTTAGCTGCCCGATTTTCCCGATACCACCTGACTGTTGAATCATGGCACTTAAAATGCATCATTTGCAGTTGTGAGATTTCATCATGTCGGCTTTGATTAACTTTTAAATAAATTCACACCAAAAATCAGTTTCCAATCACTGGTTGCAGTGTATGGCATTATTGCCTCATTCTATGATCTACTCAATCGCTTCCACAGCACTGATGTAGGAACCAAATACAGTTCCTCTGTCCCTCTCTTTCCCCTTCCCAGTTCTCCCACTAGTCTTCCCGTCTCCTATTACATCCCCCCTTTGTCCCGTCCCCTCCCCTGACATCAGTCTGAAGAAAGTTCACGACCCGAAACGTCACCCATTCCTTCTCTCCAGAGATGCTGCCTGACCCGCTGAGTTACTCCAGCGTTTTGTGTCTACCTTCGAAATATACTGCCACATTACTGGGCTTGGTTATATTTCAATGACATTATAGCAGACAACATAAAGAACAAAAGAAAATGAAATAGGCCAGACAAACCTTCAAGCCCGCTCCACTATCAAGAAGATCATGGCTGGTTTGAGTTTGGCCTCAGCTCTGCCTTTCTGCCCCCTCAGCTCCAACATAGTTCAAATACTTCTCTCAGCTTTGAATATGTTCAGTGAGTCATCCTAAAACTTTTTGCTTGGGGGGTGAGGAGGGGAGTGGGGCAGAGGTTAAGATTCATTATACAAAGGAGAATTCCCTCCAAACCTCATCTTAAATGGGAGCACCTTTATTCTGAGATTATGCCTGTTGGTTCTAACTCCTTCTCTGGGGAAACATCCTTTCATCGTCTTTGTAACTTTGGCAGCGCCCTTTTCAAGCTTCTGTATCTTCTGTACCTTCGCCCTGCTATTGAGGGCGTGCAGCGTAGATTTACTAGGTTAATTCCCAGAATGGCGGGACTGTCGTATGTTGAAAGACTGGAGCGACTAGGCTTGTATACACTGGAATTTAGAAGGATGAGAGGAGATCTCATCGGTAGGTAGCGCAGCGGTAGAGTTGCTGCTTTACAGCGAATGCAGCGCCGGAGACTCAGGTTCGATCCTGACTACGGGTGCTGCACTGTAAGGAGTTTGTACGTCCTCCCCGTGACCTGCGTGGGTTTTCTCCGAGATCTTCGGTTTCCTCCCACACTCCAAAGACATACGGGTATGTAGGTTAATTGGCTGGGTAAATGTAAAAAAAAAATTAAAAAAATTGTCCCTAGTGGGTGTAGGATAGTGTTAATGTATGGGGATCGCTGGGCGGCACGGACTTGGAGGGCCGAAAAGGCCTGTTTCCGGCTGTATATATATATGATATGATCTTATCGAAACGTATAAGATTATTAAGGGGTTGGACACGTTAGAGGCAGGAAACACGTTCCCAATGTTGGGGGAGTCCAGAACCAGGGGCCACAGTTTAAGAATAAGGGGTAGGCCATTTAGAACTGAGATGAGGAAAAACTTTTTCAGTCAGAGAGTTGTGAATCTGTGGAATTCTCTGCCTCAGAAGGCAGTGGAGGCCAATTCTCTGAATGCATTCAAGAGAGAGCTAGATAGAGCTCTTAAGGATAGCGGAGTCAGGGGGTATGGGGAGAAGGCAGGAACGGGGCACTGATTGAGAATGATCAGCCACGATCACATTCAATGGCGGTGCTGGCTCGAAGGGCCAAATGGCCTCCTCCTGCACCTATTGTCTATTGTCTATAAGGCAGAGGAGAGTGAAGGGAATGGCCAGGGTGACGGACATCCTTGGCACTAGCTCCAGCCTTCCTGATGAAATGCATCATGAAAATGGTGTGGATGGAAGTAAGTGACGAGCCTGTGCTGCATTCACCGCTTGCTGCAGGTACAGGTGGTTAACAGCAGGGCAGGTGCCGTGCCAGTCTGAGGTTACCAGCTGGCACTCATGACCAAGACCCATTTCCCAACCTTTGTAATTCTAGGTTACCTTTGACCACCTCCAGTTATCAATCCCCTGCTGCCTACTGTTCCCATCTGTACAGTCACCTTCCGCAGCATGCCAATGGCCATTTCTCCAAAACAAAATGTTAAGTAAAAATGTCTTGCACAGAACGAAGAAACAGTCGGAGAGAAACGGCAGGAGACAATGCCTTGGTCCACTCCCAACTTGGCTCCACAATTCACCCGAACCATCTGACTCTCTCCGGGAAGCAGAAAGAACTGCACGCGGTCAGTCAAACACCATGGATCAACCTCAATTTCCATCATGATCCTCTCGCATCCCAACGATCAATTCAGGAGGAGATTTCCCAATCCAACTGGGCTAGTTAAGCTGCTTTGCATTGATTTTGTAATTGCAAGTAAATGGCAAGTACTTGAAAAGGCTAATTGGCCCTCAACCTCATTGTTCTAGTCTTTGTTGAGAATTTTTCCTGCCTATAGTTAAAACAGGTGACCACAGTTTCTTGTGGAGATCAAATCATTCACTGGGTTATATTTGGCAACATATCTATCAATCCTCTTTGTTCTTCCAATGATACAATAACACAGCTCTAAGCGAGAGTCCCACTACTGCCAACACTGTGGTCTGCTCAACAATGGCAAAGCAAACATTTGTAATGCTTGTTAAGTCATGAGGTCATAAGGGATAGGAGAATAATTAGGCCATTCGATCCATCAAGTCTTCTCTGTCATGGCTGATCAATCTCTTTCTCTCAACCCCATTCTCCTACCTTCTCCCCATAACCCCTGCCACCCGTACTAATCAAGAATCTATCTACAGTATCTCTGCCTTAAAAATATCCATTGACTTGGTCTCCACAGCCTTGTGTGGCAAAGAATTCCACAGAATCACCACCCTCTGACTAAAGAAATTCTTCCTCGTCTCCTTTAGAAGGATGAGAGGAGATCTTATCGAAACGTATAGGATTATTAAGGGATTGGACACGTTAGAGGCAGGAAACATGTTCCCAATGTTGGGGGAGTCCAGAACAAGGGGCCACAGTTTAAGAATAAGGGGTAGGCCATTTAGAACTGAGATGAGGAAAAACATTTTCAGTCAGAGAGCTGTGAATCTGTGGAATTCTCTGCCTCAGAAGGCAGTGGAGGCCAATTCTCTGAATGCATTCAAGAGAGAGCTAGATAGAGCTCTTAAGGATAGCGGAGTCAGGGGGTATGGGGAGAAGGCAGGAATGGGGTAATGATTGAGAATGATCAGCCATGATCACATTGAATGGTGGTGCTGGCTCGAAGGGCCGAATGGCCTCCTCCTGCATCTATTGTCTATTGTCTATTGTCCTTCCCAGAGGTACGTCCTTTAATTCTGGGGCTATGACCTCTGGTTCTAGATCTCCCACTTGTGGAAACATCCTCTCCACCTCCGCTCTATCCAAGCCATGTTCTACCCTCCTTCACCAGGGGACAACCACACTGACCCTCCCCTGCTGGTGTCCACAATAGATCTCTCCTGTGAAACCCCCAGTGCAAGCATCCAACCCACCCCCACCTTCTCCCTTTCCCCATTCGGACAACAGGTTTTGTTCTCTGAAGCAGTGCCTTGTTTGACGATCTTACCAACAGAAAGCTCCAGGTTTTTCAACTGGGCCTTGTTGGGGAGGGTCTCCTGTAAACTTACAGTGTTCCGAGCCATATCACAACACACGGA